>NC_134396.1:15029283-15343926 GCF_035582795.1 Mycteria americana | reverse complement strand
AGACATCTATTCCCAGAAAAAGTGGTGTTGAATTCTAAAAGAATGATGTGACAGGCTTCAAATGAATGAATGGCTTGCACCAGGTCTACTGCAAGTGTACAAGCAAGAAAAGAGGAGCGGGTTCAGATGCAACACTGCCAAACATCTCCTTTTTGCTTGCTTCAGGTAACTTCCCTGCAAAAGCACTAACACCTGCCAATTATGCTTACATTTCTGTTGGCTGTGTTAACCTGTGGTTGCCTGTCTCAGACTACTACTCTTCCAGTTATAAAGTACATATAGCTGAATGTGGTCTTTATTTCCCATTTGATACTCACCAAAATACATGGCAAAATCCAGGAAAAAGAAAAACATAAAACCCTCCCAAGGAAGAAAACTCAAGATGATCTGCATTTTAGTAGCATCTACATATTTTAATATGGATACTTTGTCCATCCATGGCTTAAGATTTTTTTTGATATTGGCATTATCGCACCGAGTATAATTTTGGTGGGATTTTAGTCTGTTGATATAAAAGGACATTTTTACTGAAGCCTTTTCTGACAGTTTCAGCAGCATTTAAAGTAATAACTTTGCACTTATAAAAAATGCCCTGCACCTAAATGATTAACTATGATGCACTAAACTGTATTATGTTTTCATCCAGCTTCTAGTATTTAACAACCAATACAAGGAAAAATACTCAGATACTTACTACACTCCAGAAACTGTTTTAGGCGTTCAAATACTGCATGTAGAAAACCCTGAAAAATATAAAAGTATACTTGTCTTTCAAAGATGAAGCTTATTTTGCATTGTATTATGAGAAGAAAGTTGAGTCAAACTGACGTCAGTTCACATGCGTTTCTAGCTCAGACATCACCTTATCACTTTTAGCTGAACTAATTGATTACCTTGGACAAGCAATTTCCTCATGAAACAAATAATTAGCTAGCTAGCAGACTGCATAGATGATCCAAACTGACCTTATCAGTACCACACAAACAGCATAGCATCTCTAGTAGAAGGTATAGGTAAATATAGACATATGCTTTACAACCTGCTTATTCAGTTCTTTCCTACTCTCAACTTCCTGGTTTATGATGCAGGTCGTAGGTAACCATTAGGTAGTAGGTAATTCCTCTAGCAAAGCAGGCAGTGTTTGGGGTTAAGGGAGATGCTTGGGTTTCTTTCTATCAATAGAATTTGGTAGGACAAATATGCCATTACATTCATTGTTAAATGAAAACATCCTCTTCAAATGATGGCGGAGAGTACATATAAGACATCTTCCAGTAGGCAACACGGGTGTCACTATCACGTGACAGGTAAATTGGAAGGGGTACCTTTTGTTTTTTTAAACATCATGCCATTGGTGTCACAGTGTTTAGGATCTATGTAGGATCTGACGGTTCTTAACTGATGAGAGGACAACTCTGAGAGCGTGTTGCTTGATTTCCTTTACATAACACAGATGTGTGCTTCTCAACGCTTTTTAAATATAGCTCTAACAACAACTGAAATCATCACAAAAGATTTCTAATCTAGAAGTAGAAACAGATATATGTCACTTACCATCACCTCTACACTCCAGTGAGGTTCTACAAACCCATGGACTGTCAGTTTACGAAGCACTAGGGGAAAAAAAAAAAGTTACTTGTGTAGTTATTTCTCAGCCCTTGTTCCAAGATTTCAGAACACTGTAACAGTTACAGCTGCTGTGCCTTTCTTCCAATTCTCCATATTAAAAAATACATTTAATTTTGGGCCTTTGGATGCCTCAACAATACTTAACATGAATCTAATCTTGTTGAAATTACTTTAAAATTCAGTACATTGTGTAAAATAATGAAGAGAACTCCAAGAATTACTGAATCAAGAATTCTGCAGGAGCTGTAAGTATGCAACCTCTGGAAAGGCTCTGCAGCAGGAAAAGGGACAAGTACAGTCAACTAGGGCCTATAAGCCATCTTACGATTTTTCTCAGGTTTATCACTGCCAGTAACCCAGAGAAGCCGCACGCTGCACCTTCTGAAACAATTCAAGACTGGTACCATCTACATTGCGTACAAACATCTCAATTCTTCAAGGCAGCAAAGTACAGTAAGGATATGTATTCACCCCACTGATAAGTACTGGAGCATCAACCTGAAATCTAAACTGAGTGCGAAGGCTACTTCTTCAGTGAACTCAAGGTGAACTTAACTCAACAAAATTCATAGCTCAGTTTCCTCAGTTGAGTGCCTAAAGACAGACAGATGCAAGCCTAAATTACAACACAAGTAAAAAAGCATCCTGTTATGCCCTCCACTTTCCCACCTCCTAGACTTTGACTTCTTACAACATGCATATCAGAATGGTACACACTGAGAAACAAGAGTACCTTCTCCCCCTTCTGTGTGAACAATCCTCTTTCTGCCTTGCTAAAGGTACAGGTAAACTAAACCAAGATTACTGGTTTTCCCAATGGGCATGGCTTTATTAGAGGATGCTAACTCTTTACCAAAGTCTTACTCGTTCACTGTGAAAAAAACTTGCTTGATTCCTTATATTTAGTATCATGCCATATGATTACCTTTCAATGACAACAAGGTTCTTTCTAGTGAATTTGTGGCTGCAACTTCATTCCCTGTACAAACTTGCTGTAGGAACGTGTCGGTATGATGATTCCACAATGAACACACAAAGCTATAAATACCTGATGCAAGCTGCAAAAGGAAGAAAGACCAACAATATATTTGATTTCCTGAATTTGGCTAGAGCATAATAAACTCCTAAATTTTAAAGGCCAGTTTAGACTGTTAGATTATTTAAGCCATCTTCCTGTATACCACGGGCCACATTGTTTCACTTACTTCTTTGTTGTACTGAGTTGTACTGATCCAAAGTTATTTTCCAGAAAAATACCTTGTCTTAATTTGAAGATGTTATGATAGACTCACTTGCTTCCCTGACTACTTGGTCTATGAGTCTACCACTTTAAAGATAACTGTTTAGGCCTCCTTTCTTTTCTGGTTTTCATTAAATACAGCCACAGGTCTATAATACGGCATGAGGCTTCAAAAAACTAGCAGCTCTCCTCATCGCTTCCTCTCCCACAAGTCTTAAAATTGTTTGCCTTATAGCATAGTTAATATCTGAATTAGCTTACTCTGGGACACAGCAGTTACATGCCTATCTCTAATAAAAATAGTATTGAACAAAGCCTACACTGAAACTAACTTTATTTTGTTGACAGCTGCAAACCCTGACTTTTTGCCTCAAATTATTTAAAATATGAGAATGACAAATAGTTTCTGATTAGCTAGCACTGAACAAATCTCAAACTTAATTCACATTACAGTTTCCAAACAGTGCTTACCTGATAAAGATATGTGAAGTATAAACAGAAGATAAAGAAATCCTCATTCAGCTATGGTAGCACTTGACAGTTTCATAGTTAAGAAAGAAACTGCACTTAGTCTGCTACAGGTTACATCAATAGAATCAAAAGCACCTATGACCTGTTTGTTTGGTTCCTTTGACTGAGTAAAGGTAAGACAGTACAAACTCTTGCTAATTATTCAATGATGTGTTCGTGGAGTTGCAAAAACACATCACTGAATAATTATCAATAGTTTCAACCCAGTCATGTTTTGGGGGTTGACCTTGGGTACTGGGAGGGGTGTCTCAAATGGAATACACAAATACTAACCATAACAGTAAGCAGTAACAACTCAACTTAAAAAAAAAAAAACCAAACCACAATTCAAAGCAGCACTAAGTCCTAATAGTAGAATATACTCTGGATAAACCCATTTATTTGTCATTCAATCACTGTACCTTAGTACTAAAAAAATAAAACAATAATTGCTTTATTAAAAATTGCAGGGACAGAACCATAAATACACACAGTGTCCAGTAGAAGCACCCACCACATTTTTACATTTGAAGTCATTCAACTAGCAATTATCATTTGTATTACTGCAGGATCTAAAGACCTGGTCATGGGGCTAGGCTGCCTTAAATTCCTCTAGTCAGTAAAACAGGCAAAGTGTGCTGGTGGTGGTAAAAAGATACCCAAGCTAAAGAATAAATATGAAATATCTTCATAAGTGAAAACTGTTCATGATTAATAGTAACAGTAAAAGCAAAGATGGCAGGCCTGTTCAATGTTGGATTTCATAAGCTGCCAATGATCATGAGGATTCCTATTCAAGTTTCCTATTTATTACCATATTTCAAAGATTCAGCAATCTCCAAAGCAGCAAAAAAAATCAGAACAATCATAAAGCCCCTCACTCAAGTTGAACAGAGAGACTAAACTGAATGGTGTGTATCCAGTAGCAGAAAAGGTACCCAAAACCTTGTACTTTACGGTAGGACTGTAAAGGAAAGTGCTTCTAGTTTAAGACAGAAGTTGTGCAGAACTTAACAATTCAAAAAAAAAAAAAGTTTCCCAGATAAACTGTAAAAATCTAACAGCATTCTTTTAAAACTAGGGCCAAGAAGCAACAGGAAGACTCGAAAGCTTAACGTTAAATGAATTAGGAGGAAAAAACTGTAACCAATATTTTCACTGATTTGCAGTAAATTCTTATCACTTCTCCAGTAGGTGATATATGGCTATGTGCTATTATAACAAAAATCCAAATACTACAGGTTTTAACACATACAATCAATTTCTTCTTAAAAGTAGTAGTATATTATTAGACAGAAAAATAAAACTCACTAGTTTTAATTCCAAGAGCCACCATCCTCATTTAATAGACTAAGTCCAGAAAAATAGGCTCAAAAGAAAAATAGATGTTTATAAGTATATCAGCAATGGTATATAACCAGATACTACGTTTTTCTATTTGTGCTAAAGCAGCTGATTCTACTTTGAAGACTGTTAATGTGGTTATAACTGTAGTATTCACTGGAAAGATGAAGTTATAAATAAGCTGCATTTACAAGTTAGTGTATCACAATCTGTACATGATCTAACATTTTTCTTTTTAAACCTCAGGTAACAGAGTTTAATAAGGGATGCCTTATCTGTAAGCATGACCTTGTAATCTTCGAGTACCATATTACATGAAAAATGTATCAACTGTTTCCAAAGCTGTACTAAAAAAAAATGTTGAAACTGTAACTACTTATCTGAAAGTATCAAGAAAGTTTGCAATCTGTCACATAAGCTTTTAGAACTTTTATCTTCAAATCGCTTCGTTCCATAAGAAAGGTTTTTGACTGTCCAAGAGAAGTCACATGCCACCCAACAGATGTGAATTCCCTTTACCAGGAGCCAGAAGAAGCAGACTTCAAAGTTGTCCAATTTTGCCATTATTAAAAAAAACGAATCCTTAAATGTGAACCCTATAGTGCCAGATGCTCAGAAAATTTCACTTTCCCAAAGTTAAAAAAACTGTGAACACAGACAGTGTTCCCAACACAGTGAAACTGGATGCACTGAAAATTTTCATTCACATTGAATCTGATAATAGAGGAACTTTGAATACTGAACGTAGCCACAAGTTAAAACCCAACATTTAAGCATAAAAAGCCTGCTTAAAGAGTATGCTTATTAAAATGAAATTTCAATTATATTTTTGAAAAGGACTGCCTTACAAATCTAAAAAAAATTGTTATAAGCCTTTTCTTTGCACGTCTGAAGTTGTCTCACTCTATGAATAAAAGAATATATGAAAAAAATACCATGCTGGAAAAATGGCATTCCATAAGGAAAAAAGTTCATACAAATTTAATGAGTTTCCTGGAAACAAAAAAATGACAAAGGGTAATGGAGCTCTTTTTAAACCTGTTAAGATCGTGGAAATACAGAAAAGGTACTTTTGGACGACAACTTTAACAACAAATATTGGATTTTACGACCTATGAATTCCTTTCTGTCTCTCTATTGAGATGGTATGAATTTGGCTATTTTATGAAGGTAGGGCTTTGGGATTGGGCTTTGATTTTTCTTGTTATAACCTTGAGCACTAACAGTATTTTCAGCTACATAACTAGGCTGTATAAGCAACATCTTGATTTAGGAGAGGTCTAGAAAGGAAGTCATTATCTCGCTTGCTCTTTATTGCTTTGGAACTAATATCTGTGAATATATCAAAGCCCGTATTGTTCAATTATCTAGATCATGTATAATGGCCTAATAAATTTCAAAATATTAAAAAAAATATTTCCTATACAGAGATTATATTCACCCATACCTATACAGGACAGAGAGAGAAAACACCATTCCTCTACAACACATCTCATAGCAACATAACATCGTTTCAGTCCTGTCCTATTAGAAGAGCCATCCTTCAGTTCCTCAGGCTCCTGACGATTAAAATTTCACCTTAATGATTACACAGCCAGAATTTTTTTTTCTACATAGATAAATTGGTAAACCTCCAGAAATAGTCTTCATTATCTGTGCTATAATCTTTTCTTTAAAATGGAGGAACAAAATAAAATTTTGAAAATTCAAATATAACATGTTTGGAAAGATGTTTAACTCACTAAATTCAGTTAACTGTACTACATCATTGCCAAACTCCAAATGGGACTGGAGATGCAACAGCCTACAGCCAAAGGTAAATCTGTGTTGTAATCAGTGGATTCTTACAATGGAGAACGTAAGCTGCATGAGACAAGATTTGGCATTTGCATTCACATCTTGCCTTTTAATTAACCTGGAGAAAGAAGTTGATCTGGAAAAACCCCAAACACATTCCCACTGGCAATAAAAGCCAAAAATACTGTGGTATGGAAGCCTAAAAACCAGTATTTTTTAAAGACTACATTGAATTATAAATCCAGAGGACACTTCCAAAAACACTGCAAATTCATATATAATAAGATCTCTTGTATGCATGATAACATAAGGCTGATACATAGATACTGTTCTGTAGATGAAGCTCTGCTTCTTAACATAAGTTTTTACAATAACACCCAAGCTGCATGCAAAAGTAATAAAGATCTCAAAAACATTTCACCTAGAAACTGACTTCCAGTTATTTCATATTGTACATATACCACCAAAGAGTGAGCCACTACAGTTTCAAAGGCAGACATTAAAATCAACATACCCGCCATTAATGCACTGCCAGGTAACCACGGGAAGTGGCAGGCATGTACAATACATGGTTTGCATGCTCTACAATGTTGCATCACCTTACTTACATCATAGAAAAGCTTCCTATCTGCAGCAAGTCGCTTGGATGCCAGGGTCTTTGTAACATGATAAAAGGTAAGTAGCGCTCTGTGTTGTCGAAGATCATCCTGGACCTTCACGGATTCCAGAAGAGTGGGTATAAGTTCTGGCCATTGCCTTGGGCAGTCCACCCTAGCAACTTTAGCAATTAGTACAGAGATCTGAGTTGCTATCTGCAAAAAAGCAAAACAAAACACAGATACCACAAAGTCTAAGATCATTTAGGAAATTTACAATGCAGAAATTAACAGCCAAATAAAACCTGAATCCAAAAAAACTAGTATGGATTGCTAGATTTTTGGGTTTTTTCTCAAACTATTTTTAAGTGTTCTGAATGCAAATAAATGCAGAGGAAAAAAAAAAGTCTTCTATTTTATGTTTATAGTAAATATTTACATAAAATGCTAAGCTGGCTACCTTGTTTACATTTTACATAAAGACCGCTACATTTATTTTTCTAGAAATCACACAAATGAAGAAACAGATATTTGAGAACCGCTTTTTACTTAGTGATCTTTCCTATCGCTTTCTACAAACAAATATAGACTGAATACATATTACCCTTATTTCTGCTTTTAGACAGAGATGTTGCCTCCCCCCAGCCACACATGCCTGCAAGCTGGTCCTGTCCCAGTAGCTGAAGCCGAGACTCCCACTTGCTCCAGATCCTCACACCACAGGCCAAGGGCACCTATACCACCCCCACCACCTGACTTTGCTTGCTGGCACCAAATCCCACTCAGGCCAGTCTGGCCAGCAGCTGGCACCTAGTCCTTGCAGCATGCACACATGATGAACAGAGTGAGATTACACAGAAAGATAGTTAAGGGATTCAATCAGAACACAGGACAGACGGTGGTGATAAGGCACAGGGTTTGTTCACACACGGGTACTGACCAGCCATGGTTTACACGACTGGCCCTTTTTACACTCTTTTTCTGTCTATTCCCCACTTTGCTGCTCCACAACTCCCTTCCCCTAAGCATTCCTTAATAAATTTTGTACTGTCCCTCATAATGCCACCTCAAATATCCAAAAACTTCACATTCTTGTTTCCCCGTTCTTATCCCGTTTGCACTGAAAAGGTCCTTGATTGGATTAATGAAGCAGAAACTCTCACCTTCAACATACCCTTACAACTACCACCACACTTCCAGCCTAGGGAAGAAGTCACCTTCTTATGCTATCAAAAGGAATCCAAGCAACTTACGGGCGTAAGAAGGAATAGCCATGCCCTCCTTTACTGCTTCCTTAGCTGTTTCATCTGAAGTCTGACCACCCCAAAAAGCTTCCTACAATATTCATTCCTACCCACTTGCTTAGGGAGAAGAACTGCTTCAGAAAACCGACATCAACATTTGCAAGGAAGAGCTGGGAGTCTCATTTATTTTCGGATCAAGTGATGTCAATTGGCAGGAGGGAGCAAATAAACTCTTCTCCATATGTGATACAAGAAGCAACCTCTCCAGGGATGCCAAGAGTACTTTTTCCTTGAGGACTGGGTTTTTAAGTGAAAAAAAATCTGCTGTCATATATTTCAAGGAGTATTTTGTTCCTCTGTTCCCTCCACATGGTAAATATCTTCAGAGGGCATGGAAATTATGCTCTCAACATATGGTATGTCCTGTTTTTCTTCTCTTCCTCCCCTGGAAGTCAGCTTGTATCATCACATCTCAATACTATGTCTAATACTTATATTTTTGGGTTGTTTTTTTCTTTTTATACATACAAGGGTCATAATTTTTCTACCTTCACTGATGCAGAAAGCACAAGCAGATAGTAACCGTGTTATGAAGTATCTGCGACTGGAAAAGAGCACTCATCAGGAAAACAAGATATCAAAACTTGGGCCTATCAAGCAGACTGGGGACTAAATGAAAGGTGCTTCTAAAGGAAACCTCAAGATATGTACAACACAATTGAGGAACAAGGGAGCAAGAAGGGGAGATGGACTTTGTAAACATACTTCAATATCACAACAATTGTTTTGGCAACCATTTAGGAGCAGGCTGCTGGCATAAAATAAAATCCTCCACATCTTAACAGACTACATCCCAAAAATATCATAAGGACACACAAATAAATACATAAAGGTGCTAGTCTTTAAAATGTCAGTTAAAAAGGTCCCAACCTCAGCCTGCAACTATAGTCTCAGAACTGCAGAACTGTTCCTCAGCAGTGGAATTTATAACTATAAAATATACCACACTATTGTCTTAGCAGGCAAACTGATTAAATACTAATGGAAGTATGGAAAAATTATTGATAAAAAGTTTGAATTGTTTTACATAAAATGCAGTTAACATTAGGTTTTTAGAAATGTAAATATCATGCAACCACTTCAAAATTAAATATTTGATAACTTTTATATTACCTAGTAGTAGTATAAATGACACGTACTTTATGGTCCAACATGACATACTTCATAGTTTCTTCATTTCAACCAAAAAGAACAAGTAATATTTGGTCTTCTCTTTTTTTTTTTTTTTTTTACACTGAAACTATACCTTCAGTACAAATTTAAAGGTATTTTCTGTGTCTACCTGCATTTTAAAAAACTGCATTTGAAAAAAAAATTAAATTCTAGTCAAAATTGTCATTGCACAAAGGTCTTCTACAAAGACTAAATTACCCTAATTTTGATACATTGCCCTAAACCTACAAATAACGTTAATCCCATCGAGGAATCCTGAAAAGTTGAAACTGAACTGTCTGCAGAACGGAAGTTTGTTTGCTATACCTTTTCTTTTTAAGCTTTACGTTATGCAAATCATTTCTGTATTTTCTTGAAAAAGTTCTTTAAGACCTAGCTTAAAATATTAGCAAATACTTCCTTGCAGAATCTCATACTTAGATGAGCAAGAATAAGTTCGCAGAAGGAAGACTGATTCATCTAGCATATGCATATTCTGAGCCCCTAACATTAGCTCTATACTCAATTTAATATAAATCCTTATTCTAATAAAAACAGTAGCTTAAAATTAGTCACTTTATGTAAGACAAGACATTATCATACTGAAGCTTTATTATGCCTATTTAAATTCATTAATGCTGTGATTAGACATGTGACAGCAATACTGCTTAGGTGGGTTTATGCAGCAGCATTCTCAACAGCTCATTCCTGCTACACCACCACCACACTTCCTTGTATGGCTACACTGGGAGTCAGATCAGAGAACAGATACAGCTGAAAAAAGAAAATCACTCAAGGAAAGAAGGTTATTTTTGAGCTACAGCCATTCCCTGAACCATTTCACCAAACGGCTGCATAAACAGTGAGGGACAACATAAACTGCCACTGCAACAAAAAACAAACAAAACGTTGTTTCCAACCTAAATGATTCTATGAATTATGATCTATGAAAATAGATCTTACTTCAACATAAAGATCTGTCTGAAAGGCAACATGTAAATTGCAACGTGTCAACTTTATTATTATTAAACACTTTGTCAAGAGAGAAACCAAATTATATACCAATACAAGCATTTGCTGGGAGAGCAATAATCGTTCACCACTAACCTGATTCACTGGCTCATTAAAGTTGGCGATAAGTCCAGCACGCAATGTAGTTTTTTCTTCTTCAGAAAGAGCACTGTCGGGATATATTTATTAGAATATTATTTAATTTTCAATAAAAAACAACTATTAATTTATATTTAGAATTATTTTCTCACTATTACTAGACACAGAAGTTAAATGATAATTTCCATTGTGCATCTGTGTTTGACTGGATGAAGATTACTTTTATATACCATTTTCTTGAACCTAATTTCAGTTCGATAAACTATCAAGAGAACATCCCTTGTTTTTCCACTGTCTCAAAGATATTGGAGAAGAGAGGGAACAGTGAAACAGACAAGTATTTATGAGGCCTTTTACCATCAGGTTTTGATGTGACCTTTGTAAACACAAATGGCAAAGGAGAAAGTTGACAGAGTAAGGTACCCAGATACATTATGAAAATAAGGGAAAACTGTACAAAGTATAAACAGACTTGTTATTAGACAGTTATTATACAGTTATTACTGTGGGCATTGATGATTTGAGCATGCCTCTGCCCACGTATACTAATGGATAACAACAAAAAGGTGCCCAGTATAAGGCAATTATGGTATCAGATGACAGCTCTTTTTGCAAAAGCAATAATCCTTTTCTACTGCAAATCCTTTTCTACAAGCAAGTCACATAGCTACACTTAAAAATATGGATCCTTTGAAAATTATACCTCTGAGTGAAAAATATGTTGATATAGCTGTCAAAAATGCAGGGAAAACTAGTAAGAAGGATAAATTCTAAGCCATAAAGGTTAATTTTCATTCAAGTGCAGCTTTACGCTATCTTTATACTTACTTTTAAGTGACCTCTATCAGTTTAAGACTACAAGTTACAGTATCATATCACTCCTGTACTACTTCAGACTTCATATGACCCATGTAATCTTCTTTTATGTTCCAGGCAGGAAACATAACAAACTGCTTTAAAAATGCTTTGTTGGTATTTATAGATTATACAATCAGAAAAAAAAAAAAACAACACTTTCATTTAGCGATAGCACCTAGAAAGCTGTTTCCTGTACATAAAAAGACTTAAGTTATCATGCGAGGTTGTTTAGATGAAAATGTTTCACCTAACATTGCAGCAATTTAGAAGCATGCAAGCAATCATCACATCTCAATGAAGTCTAGTAACTGGAAATTAAGAAGATTAAACACACCAACACAACCACTTCCTGTTGTTTGACTTCAGGCACAGATACTAACCTACTAGTTTTATATAGTGAGATTTTAAATGATGCCTAAAGCTCCTTAAAACACAGCTTTTACACTAATCTAGACAAGTACTAAATACTCATCTCAAAACAATAAAAAACAGAGGTAGGATTTACCCTAAGATCAAACATTTGCAACAATATTCCAGTTTTCATTTTTCCCCTCCCTCTGTATATAACACAAGTACCCACTATTTCCTAAATCAAAGACTTGTCATTCTTAGTACACAAGGGAGGCAATTTATTGTTTTGCTGGTGACTCAGAACTGCACACTAAGTCTTATTTTCAAAGGTAATTTATAGCACTCAGGAACCACATTGAAATAACTTTTTATCAAGACTTAGGCTTTAAGATATTTTTACATAAAATTAAATTATGCCTAAAAACATTTTGGGTAACTTTTGCAAAGAAATTACATCTACGTTTTAAAGGAAAAAGAAAAAACTTCACACAGAACACGGAGAAGTATATAGTTCTGTAGGTATCACAAATTATAATGGCATTGTTTGTAACTTTTAAGTGAATGATTTGGTGCTCGAGAATACCGGTTAGATTTTTAGCTTCTTTGAAGAACTTTTAGTCATGCATTATCAGAGACCACATATCAGAACAACAGAAAATGAAGACCAGAACCTGCTATTGTGATAGCTACTTCCTCTTTCTCATGTACGTATTCAATATGAACTATTAATCAGCTTAAATGAAATGTCTCCTTAATAATCTCTCCAAGAGACTTCCTACCTTTCACATCTGGCACTATCAGAAAGTCCAGGCGTTAACTTTATAAAGCTTATCAGGTCACTTCAAAATCTGGTTTCTATGAAATAGCCTTCCAACTCAGTTTTTAAAAGTAAAACATGAACAGAGTTGTGAGAAATAATATGAAAACAGACTGGTTCATTAGTCAGTCCTAATGTTGGAACATTTTATCAGTTTCACAAGGATTCTGAAGTAACCTCTGACAACCAAGGAATTTGCTGTTTTCCAGTTTGGCAAGTGTAACAAAACCTGCTGTAGAAGGTGAAGTGGAAGAAAATCAGAACTTACTGTGGTGCAACCCGTCTCCAGTAGCGATCAATCCCATTTTTAAAGTACAGCACAGCTAACCATCTTACATTCACATCCAGGGTATGATTTGTAAAGATATTCTGTTTAAAAAAAAGATTAAGTTAAAAAGTGCTTAATATGCCACAAATTGTATTAACACATGCACTGGCATATGTATAAATACATACAACTCTATATGTACAGGTGTATATAAACAAAATGCATTAGTCAGCATTTGACAGACAAGTGAAACAATGTGTTACACATTAATTTTTAAAGATCACAAAAATGCTTATCACTAGCCCTAATACTTGATTTATAAACCTAACATCTAGGGCAAATGTATTTCTAATCTTGTCTGGCTAAGCAGGGAATAGAACGATAATAATTACTAGCACCAGTCAGTTATTACACCCTTTAATGACATAGCTGGATTCTGACTAAAATAAGAAATTATTCTGTATTGTGCAGTGCCACAGACTTTTGAGACCTTTCAGGAGATTTCTTCATTATCTTGACATGTGCTGAGAACTGTCCTGACTACCAATGTCGACTGCAAACCAATGACCTGGTAGGACAGCAACTCTCAAGCTTATTCGAGGAAATTAGTTTCTACTACTAAAAAGTTATGTATCCATACACATACATAAAACTGTATCTATCTATGTACACTTTTATGTACCTATATGTATATACAGACAAACACAGAGGGATTATTTTATGTAGTAATGCTGTAAAATTAACCAAGCAGGAAAAGCTAAAATAAAGGTAGGCTATTGAATCTTAATACAGGTACGACTCTGAACAGCTGCTCTCCTCCTGTTTTCCACTGCATCAGACAGATCCTTCTCAAGGGGCTGAGACATTACTCCCTTCTTTAGGGAGCAAATAGGCATGAGCTCAGTGGCCCTATTACACAGTGCACTGTAGAAAAAAGAGCACTACTTGTACCAATTGCTTTTAGAAGGCTGCTAAGAAGGGACATGAAAAATGCAGGGATTCAGGTCAAGAGCATCTGTTACTTTTGGGTGCCATGTCTGAAGGTCTACAAATAAACCCTTGAAAGAACTCAGCACTAGAAACACCTGCAACATCATCAAGCATTTTCACTATGAATTCAAAACTTAACCTTCTCTCAAACTCTATTTCTGTAATAGTAACAGCTTTCTAGATATAATGCCCAACATGAAAAAAACCTTCACAAACTCCAATTGCTAGAAAGCAAACAGACTTACATGCCAACAAAGGTATCAACTCCAAAACTAGCAGCCTTCAGAAAAACACCAAAAAGGTTGTAGCCCACTGATAAACACCACACAACATGAAAAGGATCTGTATGTAATACACCTTCCTTTCCCGAAGCTCATGTAGGAAGAGGGATTGAATCTCTGAAAGATTTGACCTTTCCCAAGTGTAACTTAAAGCATTCTACAACATAAACAGGAAATTTCAAACACCACTTTAGCCTCATATTCATGAAAAGCATTGCAAAGTAAATGAAACATGGAAAAAGAAAACTACTTGTTCTGAAACTCCCATTGAGCCTTCTAATTACCATTTCTCTCCTTGCTAAAATATTCATCAGAAGCAAAGCCTCTTCAAATCAAAATACCATAAAACTAGACCGGACCTGGATAAGAAATGCAAAAAAAGGCCAAGGTATCTACACAAGAACCAAGGAAACCTCTCTATATACTCTGCATCCATACATGAGCTTCTCAAAATATAAAGTATGTATTATGAACACACTAATGCTGTTGTAGAAATAACAGGAATGAAGCTAAACAATACATAAACCGACACAACTGGTAAAGGACAGAGGTTACTTTTCAAAAACAGCCACTATCTCTGACTTTTCAGCTCTGTTCTTCAAGAGAGTTACATAACACCTTCAAAAGAGAAGCACAGAAACTAACGTTAATAACTCCACTAGGTACTAAAAATTGTGGATTGAGAGATACATGTTTCATGGTTCGTTATAATTTTCTCTATCCTGATCATCCCAGAGGCAAATGTATCTGACAGTAAGTATTTATATTACTTCCCATAACCCTCAGAGATTAACTGCCTTACCAAATCTCCATTTATAATCACCTCCTTCCCCCTACCCTTTTCTGCTCCACCAAGAAGGTGCCAACTATCTTCTCTCCCAGGCAGTCCCCCATCATAATCAAGTTAAACAAAGAAGTACAGATTCTCTACTTCTATTTAGTTTGGAAGTTTACTTTTTATATTTCACACTTGAAGAAAGGCTGATGTCCCCAAAGAGGGCTACTTAACCACATTAATAGAATTAATAGTATTTGATCCTTTCAAACCCTGCCTTTTAGCCTTTATATTTAAAATGAACTTCTATCAACTTCAGTTACACCTGTGAGTGCTCAACTTGTCTACAGCCTGAGCTGTAAGCTCTCACATCCAGGAAACAAAGAATGCCCAGTCAGTGGCAATTTCTGCTGTTTTCTATCAAGATTGTTTATCACCACAGAAACACTATGGCAAAGGCAGTGAGTAAAATGCAATTTGACAGCTCAAAAGTCAAATTTTTTTCCCCTTTTCCCTCAATCCCCTGACTCACCACCAACTTTCCACACAAATGAAACAGAGGGTCTACACAGAGAACAGAACATGTCACTCCACAACTCTGAGTCATTCATCCTATGCACTGAAGACAGATGTTTGGAGGAAAAGCAGCTTATCTGTTTTTAAGACTGTTATAAGCATACACCCAGGAATCGGAGAATAACAACACTGAACTTCTGAGCATCTTCTCTGAAACAGCTGGATCTCCTTCTTTGACTACGTTTTCATCACCTTGCACCATATTAAAGCATCTATTTCATCAATGGTCACACTACCTTTAGAAGTATTCACCTTTCCCATTTCAGGAACCTTACTACCAGCCCAGTCAGCTAATCTCCCTGGGAGTCTCTCTCCACTGACAAGAAGGAAAGCAATCCCAGCTGGGTATCAAACTTAGTGCAATGAAAAGCATGGGTGAACTTCTATGAAAACGGTCATAATGCATCACCTCCACAATAAAGAAAAGGTGGTTATTGCCTTGGTATATAAAAGTGTCCCTGCCTCATGGGGTAGTAAAGGTAATTCCTTTGACAAGGGTCCTCTTGGCCTTCTATTACCTAGAATTCACACAGGCCAACAACAGGTTTAGCACTAGAGCCCACCTCCTCGTGCCGCTAGAAGTTGGATTTCCTCTGCCTGAATGCCTGGGAAAAGAGCCTGCTTTGAGAGGCAGTGATGACACCACCTACCACCGCACAGCATAATGATACTAGTAGCTGGACCATGATAACTCAAGGCTTCTCTCAGCCAGAGGTCATGGTTCAACAGTATTCTAGAGAGCCACATTCAAAATTACTCAAAGTCTACTTAACAGCACTTTTCCACTGTATCTTACCAACAAGACTGAATAAAAACCTGGCTGTGTCTCCCACTGCTTCAGTTGTTCCTCAGCTGGCTTCAACACTGCAGTATCTTGACTAGTAGCTTGGGTCAAGACTTGCAAAACAATAGTGCTAGCACTATTGAGATCCATGAAAATCTGAGAACATTTAAAAAGGAGGAGAAACACTTACGTAAGAAAAGACAGCAAATATACACAGGTATTTTGCATTCATATTACCTAAACACCCCACAGTAATTTTTTGTTAGACTACACTGTGTAAGACAGTATTACACCCACTCACAGGCAGTGTCAAGGTACAGTGATTAAACTATTTTGCTTTCAGAAATCTCTCAGCAGAAAAAGCAAGCATTAAGTCTATCATTACAAGCACATTTACTAGATTTGAGGAATTACAAGAAATATTTTGATTTTAAACCAGTTACCTCTCCTGTGAAGCACAGCAAACGAAGAGCAAAACTGTACCTAGCAATGACTTCAGCTGTAGGCAGAGCAAACCATGGGGTTTGTCTGAAAGAAGCAAAGATGCAGAGTATTAACACTTTTGTATTTTCTGAATATTTTTTCCCCTAGAAGAGAAAATGACCCATTTCAGATAGTTAAATGCTACAATCCAAATTGATCTAGACATTTTATATCGATTACAAGAGGATGAATTATAGTTTCACAATTGGTTTTCTGTCTGTAAGAACTTCCATTTATAACCTATGTAAACTTTTCATAACACAGACACGTGTTAAACATTCATATACTTAAGTTTTCTAAATAAACAACCAAGCACAGTTTCTCTTCAAAAAGGCCTGAGGATTTACTTTTGCTTAATACTAAAAAAAAAAAAAAAAGTTTCTTTTTCCAACCTTCAGGAAAAAAAAAATTGAGGTATAAAATTGTTATGGTGATGGTAAGAAAGCTAGAGAAATGAAATCTTATTCTGACATAGGTTTAAAATTTTGATTTTTTGAAAAAACAACCACCTTAACAACAAAACTAGCAACAAGATTAAAGACCTTTTATACCAGTAATAGCCCTGCACAATTTAAAAATAAATAAAAATCTAAGAACTCTCAAAAATCTAAGAATCTGTAAGTCTTCAATCATCCTCAACAAAAAAAAAAAAGACTAAAAATTGATGGTCCTAAGGTTAAAGAAAGTGTACTTTCAAAACTATAAGCCACAATATCAGATCTCCCTTTACAGCAATAATTGAACAGGACAAGCAACTCAACCTCTGCTTTATACTTTACATGTGATGCATCTCTATCTCTCTGCTTTAACCGCCTTGTGTATGTGGTTTGTGTGGCAAGGTTTTGGTGGGGGCGGCTACAATTGCAGCTGGAGAGAGGAGTGAGAATATGTGAGAGAAACCACCCTGCAGACACCAAGGCCAGGGAAGAAGGAGGGGGAGGAGGTGCTCCAGGCGCCGGAGCAGAGATTCCCCTGCAGCCCGTGGTGAAGACCATGGTGAGGCAGGCTGTCCCCCTGCAGCCCATGGAGGTCCACGGTGGAGCAGATACCCACCTGCAGCCCATGGAGGACCCCATGCCAGAGCAGGTGATGCCTGAAGGAGGCTGTGACCCTGTGGGAAGCCTGCGCTGGAGCAGGCTCCTGGCAGGACCTGTGGCCTCGTGGAGAGGAGCCCACACTGGAGCAGGTTTGCTGGCAGGACTTGTGACCCCATGGAGGACCCATGCTGGAGCAGTCTGTTCCTGAAGGACTGCACCCCATGGGAAGGATCTATGCTGGAGCGGTTCATGAAGAACTGTAGCCTGTGGGAAGGACCCACGCTGGAGAAGTTCGTGAAGGACTGTCTCCCGTGGGTGGGACCCCATGCTGGAGCAGGGGAAGAGTGTGAGGAGGAAGGAGCAGCAGAGACAGCGCATGACGGACTGACCGCAACCCCCATTCCCCATCCCCCTGTGCTCCTCCAGAGGAGGTAGAGAAGCCGGGAATGATAGAATGGCTCAATGGGCACCTGGCAGCCGGACAAGGTCAACCCACCTCACCCTGCAAAACCAATCTACCTTTTATTTCTTCTTATCTACTTGTGTCAGTCATTTCAACCTTTATCAATTTGCAGATTCTCTAAAATCATCCTGCAATTATGAGACCTTTCCATAACAAAATTAAACATGCAAATTCTCAGCTTGCTTCTCAGATAACCATCAATTTCCAGGGAACCAAGACCCTGATTTGCACTATAAAATCCAATTAGTACTGGTTTACCGTAGATGGCACAGTGCCCAGCACCAAGAATCCATGTCAAGGCAAGACTCTGATGTTACATTAAAAGTCCTGCTAGCTTCATTTTTCCATCAAAAATAATCATGAAATAATAAATTTGAACATAATGTTGTTGACAGGACAGGCAGTAAAAATAAGTCTTTAGGTGAAATATCTCTAACTTTCTTCTTTTTTGCAGACATTTTGACATCTTGAGTACCTTAGGCTGCCTTCATTGCACAGCCAAAATTGGCCAGGAAGCAGCAATGTAATGACAACACTGGAAAACACTGGGTTAACTTGTAAGGATCGCAATAGGAACTACGTATTCACAGCACAAAGAACTTGAGTAAAATAAGTACATACAAGAAAAGCAGCAATAAAAGATATATTCCGATTTTTCTGGTATAACACTGTAGCACTGAAGTACCTAGTATAGCTAATAGAATTTCAGAGCACCTAAAAATGGTAGTGAAGGAAAGTGAGAGAGGAAAAGAAGGATATGAGAAAAAACATACAATAAGTAGGCACAGAGTTTGCACTAAGGAGGAAATCATAGCTCAATTCCTGCAAGATCAAAACTACACTTCATGTTACAAAGTGATTTCATTTATTTCCATTCAAATTACTTACTTTCAAAAGAAATATAGTCTTACCTTATACTATCAAACAAGACCTGATACAGTATAATTCTGAAGCGCCTACTCAACTAAAAAAATAGCAGCCCATCAGTTTGATTATCAGATGAAAACCAAGAAGAGAGAACTTCTAAAAGTAAGTAAGCTGGCAGAGCATATGAGTATAAACAAAATGGTAAATAACTTCTTCAACTTCAGAGAAGCTGACTTCAGGCCTTTTGCTGAACAGTGTTCTCCAAATAATGAGTTGCCATAGGAAAACTGCATGTGTAGCAATCTGCAACACGTACCCAGATATTTGCTAAAGATTCATTGCAAGGACATGTTCGTTTGAGAGGAAAAAAATGGATTATGGAACATTCATGTAACAATTGATTTTACACTACAAAACTAAGATCATGTCAGCTAAATTAAATTATTTCTCAGCTACATTCAAATCTGATGCAGAAAAGGAGGGTTTCCCCCCAAGGGAACAGTGCTTCTACTAAAAATTTATGTACTTCACCTAGAACAGTTCTCATCAGAAGACTTACTTATTGAAGTTAGTACAGTACAAACATAAAAACCGTGAGGCTTTTTTTCATTTTCTTATTTCAAAATAATTAGCTGGCAGATCTAAAAACAACAACAACAAAAAAAAATCGAAGAGAAGTATTCGCATTGCTTCTCATTCTTGAAAAGGTTTATATTTTCATTTAAAAATTGGAGCAGCTATTGCTGCTCCAAAAAAGCCCAAGAAAAACCAAAGCAACCGTAGCAGGTCAGAACAAAAATTCATTTAAAACCAGTGTTCTGTCTCTGTCAAAGACCACAGCAGATGCCCAGGTCAGGACAGTCTTCTAGTGATAGTTCTGAATAATGCTCTCCCATCCTCCAGAAAACTGTGGTTCGAGGATTTTCTAGTAAGAGGCAGGGAATTTAAATTTAATAGCCCTCAGGAGATTTAGTCTTTCATGAATTTGCACAGTTGCTTTTTGGCCCCATGTAAACAACAGTCCTCACACAACCTGGATGAGGCTGTCACAAGCAAAATAACAAAACTGAAGATAAAAATAATAATCTCCCTGAAGATGGACAGCTTTTAGATGAAGTTTATAAATAACAAAATATTTAAGGAAGCAGTATATTCTGTATTATTTGGATGGCAAAAAATAAACTGGAAAAATATCTGATACATATGTAGCAAATACAAATGGAAAGATGCACAAATGGCAATAATGCTTCATTATGGCTGGGATTTTGCAAAGTCCAGTGCAAACTTATCATCAGAACCCATACGGAACAAAACAAGAAGCTGTCCACTGCTTTTATGTTTAAGAAATTCCTCTAAACGGTTTCTGCTTTCTTCTGGTAAGTGACTAGACTCTTATTTTTACAATTATTTTCCTTTTTTTTTAAATATAAAAAGAAAAAAAACTCTATTTCAAATCAATTCTTACCACACCAAACTTGAATTTGCAGTTTAAGCTAGCTACAAATAAGTTAAGCTGATTTAAAGAGGTATGGTAACCAAAATAAATAGTATGACCCTCTGCTTGTCCCTGCGCCCCTTAAATACCTGAAGCTGGAGGGAGTGGGGAAAATGCACAGTTTTTTTGTTTGGAGCAAGCTCCCTAGTCATTTCCACACCACACTGCTAGACAGGTAAATGTGCTAGGCACAAAAAAGCAGGCAGAACAGATGTAAGCACTGTGCAACAGATGCACTGCTTCTTCAGCAGCAGTGCTGGCTTATGCCTGCTTAAGGTGTTCACCAAACCGCAATTTTAATAAACACTATGACAACTATTGGGAGATCCATGACTTTATACTACGGTGCCTACCAGTCCTGTAAGAGTGAATGAGCAGTCACATTTAGGGATCTCCCTTCCCAGCGAAATGCAATGCTGTGGCATTAGCAACCCCCTTTTTCTCACAAAAATCAATCTTAACACTAGAGGGAAAAAAAGCAGTTTTTGTCTTAAATCTTAAAAAATCAAAACCAATCAATTACCAGATTCAGATACAGAAAAATAAAACAATAGCATGTCTTCCAGATGGCTTCAGCACTCCCATCGGCCAGAGAACTTTCAAGATGCAAAACCACAAGTTCCTGGGATCTAATCCTGTATCTCAATCTTCTTTTGCTTCTCTCTTTTATCAAAATGTGAAGTGAACTTAGAGGAAACTTACATATTATGACAGAGCCAACTTAGTAATTGCTCCTGAAAGGCCAAAAGTGCTGGTGGAGCGGGGGGGAACGGGACAAAAAAAACAAACCAAAAAGTCAAGCTGAGCACACTGTTCCACAGACACCAGAAGTGGCTATCAGAGGAAAGAAGTCTGTATTCCTCCAACAGTGTCAAGCCTTTACAGGCTCTGGTCTTAACAGGCAATTTCAGCTCTGATGAAGTCTCTCCTTACATTGCCTTCTCACCAACAGGATTTCTATTGGGAACTTATCCTCTGCATGCACTCTGTAAGATGATTGACTCAACGAGGGCATCCGCTCATACCTCGTGTTAATGGGATCCTCCCAAAATACAGTTTTAATTACTGCCGTATACAACAGATGTCTTTGTGAAATGAATTCCTGCAGATAGAACACAGCTGTACTTTAGGAGTTTAAAATGAGATCTCTCAAATCTTAATTTGTTGTGACCCCCTCCACATCCTCCTTTTTTTCCTTTTCTTTTTTTTTTTTTTTTTAACTTATGGTCAAGGCCTCTTCAGATCATAATTTACACAGGGGACATACAGATGCTCTTAGACCCCACAGAACAGCAAAGGCCCATGAATATTGGCTCCAATATTGTGGGATAGAGAAAGTTTTCATCTCTTACAGATCAGGCTTTTCTGTTGCCCAGCAAAGGCAGAAAGACATGGGTTACACCATAGATGGGTTACATCACAGGGACAAGGATTTTCTCCACAATCTGTTGGGTACTTCTAGAGCTTAACTCACTGTTGAACAAGTTCTACAAGACTGTCCTAGAGATGAAACAGAGGACGTGAGTATTAAATAGCTGCCATCTTTTGGGTACCTTCACAGCCATGAGGCATGCATAGAAATGCTGGTAGAGTCTCTCAACCTCATAAACAACGTTTTCTTAGAAGGAAGGCAGGGTCTGCACTTTGAGTCACAACAGCCAGAATTTCCAAGTTTGATCATTGGGTAAGGTTAGCGTTTCCCATCTTTACCTACTAATCTCAGACTGCGTCTTCACAATAAACATTGAGCAATTTCAGGAATGTTGCTTGCTTTCTCCTGCTTTTCTGTGGTTCATACCCATTGCTATCATAACTAAGCAGCACATGTCGGGTGGGGGAGGAAGGAAAAGAAATCCCTTCAATTTGAAAATGTTCAATCCTGTCAGCTGCAAATCCAAGCATGGCTCTATTGCCATGCTGGAATTTCTCCTTGTATGAGGGAAAAGAGCCTAATCGCACACAAAAAGGAAAAGCTGCTCTCCAAGATCCCACTGAATATGCACAGAACTGAGACAACAGCATATTCTCAAGCCTCAGTTGACAGGAAAAAACACCACTCATTTACAGCTAGAAGATAAGCAACACATCAAATGCCACCCCTCAGCACAATGAGATGGTGTCTTCAGAAGCCACAAGTACCAATATCAGCTCCTTATCGTTACCATCCAATGTCCTGCACTTACATTCCCACTCCTGAACTCCTTCATCTCCTTTTGCTTGCAAAAATCCAAGACTCACTTCTGTTCTACTCTTCATTCTTTAATTCCCTTTCTAAGGAAGTATCTGCATATACAGTTTACTTCAGAGAATATTCCAAGTTTCTTAAATGTTCTGCCATACTGGTTTAATGTTCTTCCTGAGTAGTCAATCCTTTTGATAAAGGCAAAAAGAATAACTAGGTACTTTTCCCATAACACTGAAATACATCCAAACTTTAGAATCACACGTCAGTTACGAAAACAAGTAATGGACTGCTATACATCTGCAAGGGAACAAACCAAAGGATTTCATCAGTAAATGCCTCCACACTTTACTTTTTCTGGACTTCAAAGAATGCGGTATAACAACTCACTCATATCCAAGCAATTAATTCTGTACATTTTTTGTTACCTTTTGTTAAGAATTCAGTAAGTTCTTTTCCACTGTAATGAGATGCAAGAATGGATTCAGTTAAGATTCTCTGAAATCAGAAGGAGAGAAAGTAGTAAATATATCACTCAAAATACAGTGTTTTCTCACTGATAATGCACATACATACTGGGCTACTTAAAGAGGAACATGGCAAGCGGCTCTAGGGATGTTGTTATCCTCCTTTACTCAGCAGTATCCAAGACTGCCTCTAGAATACTGTTTTCAGTTTTGTCATCATAGTTCTCCCTTTCCCCAGTTCAAGAAAGAAGTGTAGAAACTGGAGAGGGGCCAGAGCTACTAAGATAAGATGGTCTGGGGTCTAAAGCAAACTACCTATGAGGAGAGGTAGTTTGTTTAGTAAAGTGGAAGATAAGGGAATACTTAGTAGACACTTACAACTAACTTCCTGAAGGGCACTTACAAAAAGGACAGAACCAAACACCTCTTGTCAGCAGATTATATAACTAATAAATAACTATAAAGCTACAAACTGCAGCTTGGGAGGTTCAAGTAGAAACTTAAAGACTGCCTTTTCCAGCACATGCATTTTCAGGAAAACCAGAAAAACAAAGTTTCCACTCTGAAAAGCCACAAGAACTACTTATGGGTCACCTTCTGAAACCAGTAACACAAATGCTAGCATTCATAGTGATATTGCTATGACATATTAGCAGTGCTTTTAAGGATACTGTCAATTTCAGGAACAGTTGAAAGCCTTCTATAAACTTTCCCATGAGTCTCTTTTCTAACACTATAGTACCTGTATCAATCATGCCACATGTTAGTATTTCTACTGAGCAGTAAAACCAAAAGAACTGCCAGTATCCTGGCTATTCAAGGTACTACTTAAAACCACTAACGACTACACTAATGGCCACAACCACTACAATGACTAATGCTAGTCATTACCACGATTTTTCAAACACAACAGATTAATTTTTCTTTACATAAATGAACAGGGCTGCTTATACTTTGCCCAATTTAAGCCACAGTAAAGACGACAAATAAAACTGTCTACATAGGAGAGAGTGACGAGTTTTTTTTCCCATACTGCTACTGACAGAAACAGAGAAATAGAATTTCTACAAATTTATTTTTACAAAAAAATGACAATGAAACTAAAACCTAGGTCTGAAAAAAGTCAGCATGCAGAAGACACAAAGGATAAAAGAACAAAGACCAAGGAGGTACACAGGAATAAAGGACAGCAGTGAGCAAGGCTGTTAATGATATTAAGGGAAGTAAGTCAGATTACATCAAAAATATTGAGGACAAGAATGGCCTTTCAGGTTAAATGGAAAGCACCAAACTGACCAAAAACTCGTAACAGAAAGAACAGGCAGTAAAAAAATGACAGTGGGACTATTCCAAGGATTTGCTTGCATATAGCTCATGAGAAACTCTGTCATAGGGTTCAGTGTTGATGACATAGAAAAAGCCAAAGGGATACACAGAGACAACAGAAGAATATTTTTAACGTGTAATAGTAAGCTTATAGGATGGCCATTCTCACAAGATCAATCTCATTCCTTTGACTTTTTCCGAGTTCACCTCATTTTAACAGGTTTTCAAAAAGATATGACAGAACACTTTATAACAAACTAGTGTGCAACAGCTCAAGCAGAAATGCAAGTTGCAGTCTGCTCTCATGCTCTGAAACGGCTTTATGTCATTTCAGTTTAATCACAGTTAAAACCTGTTTCTGATGATACAGTTTTAAAATTTTATATGGAAAGCTTGGGTAACAAAAAAACCCCCTTTATTATGTCATTTACACCCATGGTACTAAATGCCCTTCTGCAGAATGGTACAATGGAAGACTGAGAGAAGAAAGGCAGAGAGCGATGAAAAAAAATGGCACTGAAGTTTCAAGAAACTAAAACCCATAGGGAACACGCTATTTGTAAAGACTGTGGTAGTTCTCACATATTACGAATGCTAATTTGAAAGCCACAGCAAATATATTACAGACATCACTTCATCTGCGAGACATGGGAAGCAAGGTACATAGATGCAGAAGCAGTAGCAGTACTGCATTTAGGGCCACGTTCTCACATTTTGCACGTGTTGTTGGTCTTCCAAGGTAACAAACTGGAGAAACAACTCACTGCTGCTGTGCTGACCCTGCCTTGGATTTAGGGAAGAATCCGCTTTACAGTAAAACTTCAGCTGCTGTTCTTCAAGCTGTAGGAAGAAGATAACCACCTTTAATAAAGGCCAATATTTGCTCTTTCCTATGAAAAGCAAGTTCTGCCAACAAACCATGCAGCTTAATGCCTCATATTCTTCTGGCGCCTTCCCGTCAATTCTGCCCAGCCTGAAAACTGTTTCAAGGAGAAACCAGGAAGTAGTTCCCTGGAACTAGGAACAGTTCTTTCCTTCTGGCTCTGAGAAAGCACTTCGACGTTGCCAAACAATGTAAAAGGTAAAGCTGGGCTGTCTTATCCTCGGCGGTCTACAGAAGCCAGCACGGAAGACGACACACAACGTAAACGCCGCGCTGCACCGGCACGGAACAGCACCGGCCAGCTGCAACAGAAGCACCGCAGGAGGAACGGCAGCCTAGGCCTAGCCTCCGCCCGCGGCGCTGCAACGCCGGGGCTCCTTCCCGCGGCGCACGGCGGAGCCGGGCGGCTCCTTCCCCCGCGCGCTGCCTTGCTCGAAGCCGAAGCCGCTCTTCCCCCTCTCCCCGGCCTACCCTCCCGCCTGCGGGCGCGGCGCCCGCCCCGGCAGCCCGCCCGGGCCCTGCACCGACGGGCCCCGCGTCGCGCCACCAGCCCGCCCGCCCGCCACGCCGCGAGCGGCCACCCGCCACGCCGCGGCCGCAGCTCGCCGCCGCCCCCCGCGTCCCGGCAGCGCGGCCCGCAGCGGCGGCAGGGCCCCGGCGACGACCCCGAGCGCGGCTCACCGCTGGCGGCTGCCGCTGGCTAGTGGCGGCTGGCGGTGGCTAGTGGCGGCTGGTGGCGCCGCGCGCGGGACGGGGCGGGGCGGGCCTGGCGCGCGAGACCCCGGCCTGTTCCGAAGCTCGCGCCACGAGCCGCGACCAGCCGCTGCCGCTGCGACAGCCCGCCTCCCCCGGCGCGCCGCCGTGACGCCAACGCCCCGCGACACTCGGACGGCAAGAGAGGCGCGCCGCCGCGTGCGCCTCCCACCGCAGGGGGTGCGGGCGGGGTGCCTGGCGCGCGGCGCCGCCTGGCGTCAGCGGCGTCGCCACGAGCGGGGGCGGGGCCGCCCCGCCCCGCCCGCGGCCGCCGTTCCTCCCCGCCGGGGCCGGCCGCGCTGCCGCCGAGCCGGCGGAGCGCGCCGAAGCCCGCGGCGCGGCGGGCCGGGCTCACGGCCGCCCAGTGACGGCCCGCGGGGTGCGCCGGGCTGCTCGGCTCGGGCCCGCCGGGAGGCGTCACGGGCCTAGGCGGCTGCGAGCCTGGGCTGGCTGCGGCCCCCGCTTTGAGAGGGACGGTGCTGCTGGCTTCCGTCGGCCGTGCCTCGTTCCTGCGTGTGTTTCACGGGGAAGCGGGCTGCCGGCTCTCCCGGCGGGCTCGGTGTGCGAAGGGCGGGAAAGCACCGAGGAAGCGTGAACTTGTGGCGGAGTGCCGCTGGCGCGCTCTGCGTTACTGTGAAGGGCTACAGCGCGGGGGGGCGAGGGGCCGCCGGGGAGCTGCGGTACCGCTGTCCGCCTGGCGTTCGGCAGCCTGGTCCTTGTTCCGCCGCTCTGGGGAACGACGGCCCGTGGAGCCGGACCCGGTGCAGCCCGGAGGCCGCGGCCGCCGCGCGCGCCGCTGGCGGAGGCCGTAGCGCGTGCCTCCCGGGCAGCGGCCGTCGGCCTGGCGACGAGCGGCCCGCGCGTCCCGCCTGCCCGCCGCGGGGAACGGCGGCAGCGTGCTGACGTGTACTGCTCGCGTCGCACGGGGCGCGTGGGTGAGTGAGCGACGGCATCCCGTCGCCTCACCAGCCGACACGAGAACCGCCGACCAGGCCGTGTTTTCCAGGTTTGCATCAGATGGCGGGTCCTGGGACGAGGGCGCTCCCTCCGGGACCGGTGAAAGAAGAAACGGCCCTCGCCGCGCACGGACGGCAGCGTGCCGCCGAGCGTGCTCACCCACAGAACCGCCGCTCGTAAAAAGACGCTTATTTCCTGCCCCCCTCGCTGCCCGCCCTCCCTCGGGCTCTCCCGCCGCCCGCAGCTGCCCGGGGCACCGGGGCACCGCTCGGCCGCTGCCTCGCTCGGTGCCGCCCCGCGCCGCCGGCGGCTGGCTCCGCACGTGCCGTTCGGTGGGTGGCGCGCGCGGCGCTGGGCGGCACCGAGCAGCAGCGCTGTTGCTCCTCACGACGCTGGGGCCGCGTACGGGCCCGCACGCCGGCGCTGCTGCCGGGGGCGGCTCCCGAAGAGCCCGCTGCCCAGGCGGCGGGCGGTAAGAGAGATCTGGCGCCCCGTGCTGCGCTTGCGGCCCTGCAGCCGAGCCGGTTTTCACCGCGCAGGGCGGCGCTGCCGCAGAGCACACCTGCAGCCCCGCGGGAGCCCGCTGCGGCCGCGGGGCTCTGGCTCTTTGGGGGCGCGGCGATCGGCTCCGCGCACCGCCGGGCCGCGGGGGGGCGCTGTCCCCCGCGGCGCCCCGCCCGCCTCCCGTGGCCCGCGCCGGCCCGGCCGCGGTGCTGGTCGGGAGTCGTAGTCCGGCGCGGCACGTGTGCGGGAGCGGGCCCGGGCGCAGGCGGTCGCCGCCATGCCCAAGGTGCGGGCGGGGAAGCGGCCGCGGCAGGAGCGCCGGGAGGGCCGCGCTGCTGGTGAGTGCGGGCCGGGCTGAGCGGCGGCGCCCCCGGGGACGGAGGCCAGGGCCGGGCCTGCCGCCCGGGCGCGGCCTGCGCTCGCCCTTGTTCGGGGGACGCCTCGGTGCGGGGAGCGGCCCCGCCGGCGGCCCGGGGGAGGGCAGCGCCCGGCGGGGAGCGCGGCTTGAGCAGCGTGAATGCCGGCGGGGGACAAACCCCCGGGTGTCTGTCGCCGCGTTTCCGCGGGGTGCGGCCGCCCTGGAGTAACGCCGCTCTCTGCCCTAGGCATCCTCTTCAACACCGGGGCCGGCCAGCACATCCTGAAGAACCCCCTCGTCGTCAACAGCATCATCGAGAAGGTGGGCGGCGGAGCGGGGAGCGGCGGCGGGAGGAGGCGGCGGCTCGCCGGGGGCCGCTCGCCGGGGGCCGCTGGCCCCACACCGGCCGGAGGAGCATCGGCTCCGCTGCGCCGGGCGGAGCAGGCGGGGATTTCCCTGGGAAAGCGTGTCCTCCTGCACGGTCCTCGGCCCTCACTCTGCCCTTTCCGTGGCTGTGGAGGCACCTTCCTTCTTCTGTACCGCAGTTATGGCCTTTTTTTTTTTTAATGTGGCCGCTTGCTTACTTTTCTACACTTGGCCAACGATCTCTCATAAATTAGCTGTAAGATATTCCTGTTTTCACTGTTTCCCTCCTGCCCCTTTCTAAACGACATTCACACTCCTCTGTTAGCTGGTTTCGGCTTCCTACTGGGCTGCATGTGCGTCACATACCTTTCGTTTTAAAATTAAATGGTTGTTTGAAATCAGGTCTAGAAAAATAACTGAAATGCCGTTTGTTCTTAGGCTGCTCTGCGACGCACAGATGTCATTCTGGAAGTAGGCCCGGGAACCGGTAACCTGACAGTAAAGATGTTAGAGAAAGTAAAAAAAGTAAGTGTGAATTTCCCCCCTGCCTTCCCAAGCTCAAACCACGTTGTGGCTTAGACTATGGCAAGCAGAAGGATCTTCATCTGCTTGATTCAAATTACTCTACGGATACTTCACAAGTATCTACGGATCCTTGATTCACAAGTATCTACGGATACTTGATTCACATTACTCTACGGATACTTCTCTTAACATTTGCATAATTCAAATGAGTTTTTACCTGTTCATGTAAATCTTGTATGGTTTTATCAAACTATATTGCTGTTACCTGTTTATGTGGTAACTCCTGTGTGTTTCTGGGCAGGGAGGAAGGTGCATAGCCTAATAGGGAATTTTTAAGAATTAGTTAAACCTGAAGCAATAGATACAGGGTTTTTTTTCAATTGAAATTTTAATCCCAAACGGAGGAGTTGTATAAAGTTGCATATATATACTTCGTTTTCAGGTTATTGCTTGTGAAATTGACCCTAGACTTGTGGGTGAACTTCAGAAGAGAGTCCAGGGCACGTAAGTATCAACTGTGGAAGTAGCGAGCGCTTAAAGCAGTGGAGCTGCTGTGGCAAACACTTTGTCAACATGCTTCTCTGAGGATAACCACAGTGTATTATTTTCCCCCAGGTGTCTAGCAAACAAACTTGAAATCAAGGTTGGAGATATCTTGAAAACAGACTTACCATTCTTTGATGCGTGTGTGGCTAACTTGCCTTACCAGGTATGGGCTAAACAATATGGCAAAACTTTTTTCTTTTTAAATGATAATTGCCTAGAAATTATACTAATGCTATAACTCTTTTCCTCAGATTTCTTCACCTTTTGTTTTCAAGTTGTTGCTTCATAGACCTTTTTTCAGGTATGTGGAAGACCAGAGCTCTGTATTACCTGACAGAAAAAAAAATAGTTTTAAAAATATTCCCAAACCAAATTGTTTTAGTTCTTAAGTATCAGTTTGATGGATCAGAGCTGCACCAAAATTTTTCTGTAATATGAAAACTGCCAGTGCCTGGAAATTAGTTTATGTTAGTGTATTAAGCATGAGAAGAAAATTTTAAGTCTTGGCATCAGTGAGTGTCCAGCTGATGAAAACAGGAGTTGTGCCTCTTTACACTAGTATTATAACTAGTTGTTATTCCAGGGATAAGTAGGGCATCGTAGCATTTCAGATGCCTTCCTACCTTAGAAAGGAAGGGTGGAAGGGGTAGGATGGAAACAAAGACACTTCCTGTTGTCTGGTCCAAAAATATAACTGCCTGGGTACTTCTGTGTGTTGTTCAATATGTCAGCATTCCTTGATTTCTCTGACTGAAGCACTAATGTTAGTGACGTTACTGGTCGGTTTTTGGAACTAGGGAGTTTGGATTTGAAGGACTCATAGAACTACTCATGATTTGTTACAGACAGGCACAGAACTCTGAGACTAGCCTCTGTCTCTTTGATCCTGATCCATTTAGCAGTATAAAGAATCAAATTCTATCATAGTTTTAAGGAGATTTGGATGGTTTCACCAAGTTTTGTTTGTTTTTTGTTTTTTTTTTACACACTCTGAGCTAATTAAGGCAGAGTTTGTTTATGACAAACTTATATTGCTTCTTAAGCGCTGAGGCAAATCCTGTGTTTTCCAGGTGTGTTAGTTGGCTTTTGATGTAGAAGTTGATTACTTAGAATTCATTTTCTCATCTCTGTTATTCTCAGGTGTGCAATACTTATGTTTCAAAGGGAATTTGCACTTCGTTTGGTTGCAAAACCAGGAACTAAACTATACTGCAGACTCTCTATTAATACTCAGTTATTAGCTCGAGTGGACCATCTGATGAAGGTACGTGTCTGATGAAGGACCATCTGATGAAGGTCTGTGTTAGCTAACAGAGCTACCAAAAATAGAAGAATGTTTCTAGGAATGTGAGGATTTGCTGCTTATTCATACAGCTGCCTGACTTCTCCTGACTAACAGGTTGGAAAGAACAACTTCAGGCCTCCTCCCAAAGTTGAATCCAGTGTTGTCAGAATAGAGCCAAAGAATCCACCACCACCTATCAACTTCCAGGTAAGCATCGTATACTCTAATAACAATGTAACATGCCAGTGATAATACTTAATTTCATTTTTCTTTTCCCTTACTACTCAGTTCTACGTGCTGTTTTCAGTACTAAGTACCAGCTATTCATTGGCAGTCACATAATCCCAAAATACTTACTCCTCTGTTGATCAGGCTTGCATTCGGACATTACCTGAACATGCCACCATCAATTCAGGTGCAGCTTTGTTTACAGTATTTCTGACAAGACTGAGGTACCATCTCCATGTCAGCTGGAGAGTTGCTGGTAATAATGTCCCTTTCACCATGGTTTATATCCCTTCTGGCTGATTACTTTGTTGGTTGTGATCAAAGGAGTATCTATGAAAAGTCTTATCTTCAGATGAGTGTGTATAATCTCAGAAGACAGATGTTACTGGATAGTATTCTTAAAGTTAATTTTTAAAACGCTTTGATCTTCAAGACCATTTCAGCCTTGCCCAAAGTTAGCCAGATTTTCTTCAAGTATCTGCCTTCTCAGCGCATAAGATCTGGCCAATAGTGCCTAGGCACGAAAAAGAACAATTCAAAGGTTTTTGTGGGTGAAGTATTTTCTCCTCCATTTGTATTGCTTTGCCCAAGACAGGACTGGTTTTGTATTGTTGAGAAAGATACTTTCCTGAAGGATTTTTCTTTGTGTTCAATATCGTTATGAAATTGTCAGTAGTGACTGTTCTTGTTTGTAGTAGCTGTTCCTTTCTGTAAATTCTGAAATTTTTCATTTCAGGAGTGGGATGGTCTGGTAAGGATAGCCTTTGTTAGGAAAAACAAGACACTCTCTGCAGCATTTAAGTAAGTAACTTCTATTAAAAGAAATCTCTTCAAAGTTTGAGAGTCCATCCAGTTAACCATTTCTTTTGTGCGAATGCATAGCAGTGTTATATGCATGCCGGCGCAGTCTGGGATAAACTGCGATGGAGGATTTATGCTGAGGTTACAAGCTTTTTCTTTTTAAACTGTTGCCTAGTTTTCTTCTAAAAGAACAGCTCTGTGTAATCATTACAGTTCTTTATAGTAAAGATTCACAACCAGTCAAGTAAAAAAAACTAGTTGCAGCTCAATTTTCATTCTAAACTTGTATTTCTTTCAGGTCAAGTGCTGTAGAGCAGTTGCTGGATCATAATTACCGAATTCATTGTTCCTTACATAATACAGTAAGCTCCTTTTTAATATATTAAATTCTATTTCTGTGTACTGTGACCTACACACTGACTTTTATAAGAGTAAAACATTAACATTGAAAAGCTTAACGTGTTAAGGTTTTTCAGAGAGAGTTTGAGGGAGGGAGGAACTTACCTCTTTTCTTAGAGAAAAATCTAAAAGGGTCACTAAATTACAGTGAAAAAGCTGAGTATGTTATTAATATATTGACTGTACAAGTCTCAAGGACTTTTACTAATCTAATAAGAATCTAATAAGAACACTTTTTGTGTCTGCTTAGCGATACTGCTGTGATTCATTTATAGTGAATGAGCTGAGGTATAAAAATACAGATATGAGAACGGAAGAATACAATAATCCATACAAGAAGAAATACAACTTATTTCTATCACTTGAAACAAGAACTAGTCTAAAGGCAGGAAAATAACAGATGATTTAAATGAACTTTTTTCTATGCTATGAATAGAAAATGAATTTGTATCCTACTTTCTATTGACAGGAAATACCCGAAAACTTCAAAATTGCAGAGAAAATACAGACAGTCCTAAAAAATACAGGTTACTCTGACAAGCGAGCCCGTTCAATGGATATAGATGATTTCATTAGGTATTTTTTCTTCTCTTTACGCCTTCCTTTTATGCTTCTTCAAATTCTATCTGCATCTGTACCTGTGTAGCATAGATTAGTATTGGGTTACACAGGAATAGTACTAACTCTGTTTTCCTCTCAATACCAGATACTCCTTCCTTCCAGTCCTGAACATGAACAAACACTTAAACCCTATATATTTTAACTGCTGCATACAGTATTGAGAAGCAACTAGCTAAAGAATCCTATTTCTGGTGTTAGTGTACTAGACCCTTCTACCTCTCCTCTAAAAATGGCTTTAATAACGGAATTGGTTATTATAATTTCCCTGGAGACTTACACAGCTCTTCTCTGTCTGTCTGTGTTGAGGACTGGGCCTTAGTCTATAGCATAATTTGGAAAGTTGAGTAATTAACTGATATATTCTGCTCTTACTTCTGGTCAGTTAATTTAAGTAGCAACATGAATCCTCTCCTAATTTAAGATAAAAATTCCTAGCTGTTTCTCAGTGTGACAATTAATACAGCCACTGCTCTTTAAAGGAACGTAGTAAACCTGGTAGGACACAATAGAACTAACTGCACTGAAAACATACCTGCATCTCTAAAATGGCAAATTTGTTAATAACTTCTAGTTTAAGATTTGTAACAATTCTTTATGGCAGTTGAACAGTGATGTCTGCTTTCATGTTATTTTCATATGTTTTTTGCCAGCCTGCGCATCTTAGAAATGCCTTAAGCTGAAGTATAAACTAGTAGAAATTGTAACATAAGTATTTCACTCTTTCAGACTGCTGCATGGCTTCAATTCAGAAGGCATCCACTTCTCATAGAGTCTACTAGAAGAATGAAAGATGGTCTGTTTTTTTGTCACCAAAGTCTTACCTAAGCCAGAGTGACTGCAACGGAACAAGCTCTGCTCACAAAAGCAATGAACAGAATACAGCATACACACTCTGGTTCTTATTAAAACCCTACATGCAATTTTATCACAGATAGTAGGCAAGAAGCTGCTGCTCTGTATTTTAAAAGCCATAAATTATTTCATGACTGAAGTGAGGTGCTGGACTTCCACATGACAGTGTATTTTTAAATATACCCAGTAACATGGATTGATGCTGCCGTAATTGAAATCTGCGTTCTCTGATCATGGACTTCACCTCAGTATATTCTTGCACAATACTCAACAGTACAACCCATAAGTCTTGTCTGGGCAACAAAAACAGTTGTAATGGTTCCATTTGTTTGGGATTTTTTTGTTTGTTTGTTTTTTTCTAAAGTGTATTTTCACACTTTCTTTTGATGTGAAATGCCTGTCTCTTCCATTTGTCCTCTGGTAGCTTACCTGCATTCCAAGTCTGTTAGTAATCTGCTTCTCTTGGAGAAATCCCAGTAACTGTTTCTCAGAAACGAGCATTTATCTTGTGGGCTTGGCATCATTTACAAAAACATTATCGAGGCATCTGAAACTACCAGTGTCATCTCCTTTACTCCCTCCTTATTGCCATCAAACCACTGTAGGAACCAGCAGAATATTATTAAAGGGCCACTGCTCATAAGCATAGACAGAAGGAGTTTTTTGTCAACTGTAAATTCAAGCAGCTTTTTTTATAGGAAAACTACTTCACCCTTCAAGTCAAGGAGTTTTAGCATAGATCAAAGCTTTCAGTGAGTCTTAGAGCAATGTATGCCTGTGTCCTGACAGAAGGACTTACTGAAGTGTCTTAATATAGTTTGGATTATATATATTTGTTATTAAGGACAACGCAGAATTTTCCCAAGGAAGTCTGCATTAACTGCATAGCAGCTGTCAAAAGAAAAATCCACTTTGGTCTGTCTTATGGTTCAGGAAACAGTAACTATTAACTCTGTAGCATCATGCAGGGGTGAAGGCATGACTCTGTGTATTAACTACCGTAAGTCATGTTTTCATGTATAGCGTGTCTCTTTCCATAAGACCATGGTAAGTGGAGAAGAGGCAAATTAGCAAAAACTCACTCTTAAGATACCACTTTATATACATGCAAGGTCAGTTCTTCAAAAGTCATTGATTCAGAAACATGTACAGAAATGTGTACTTGAATTTGCAGACATCCTGAGAGATTGCCTTGGAAAATGGAATTGCTCATTTATGTTGTAATGCAATGATTCCAGTGCTGCTTCACTGCATAGAGAACCAGTTTATGAGTGAGGTAAGTATGCAGAGACCAACACAGAAGGAACAAGTGCTGGAGATCAGCGTCACACTTCCTAAATGCTTTTGTTTTATAGGACAGGAATCAAAATAAGCTTGTCTTGAGTCCTATTCAAGTAATTCCAGTCCATCACAGCAATGGGCTACAGGAATTCAAGTGCCATAACCAGCCATATCAGTTTATCCTGGTTCTCACTGCTTCAATATTGGTGTAGATCTGACCTTTACAGCAGGCTCTGTCACAAAGGCTGTCCCTTAACATTACCCCTGCAGTAGACACAGTTTCAGCTTGCATCTGCTACCTGACAGGACATGTGATTTACAAGGCTTTGTAAAAAGCTGCTGAAATCTAACTGCTGCTGTCCTTCCTGTCCTCTTTGGTACCCGCTGTAAACCACAGCCTGGTTGTGGCTCTAGGCTTGCATGGAGGACTAGTAGGGAAGCTGCTGTTTCTCACATAGGACGTTTCAACCTTCAGAGGCTTTCTAAAAACGTAGTATTTCTCTGGAGCAGCTTCAAAGAAACCCTCTGGTATTATATGATAACCTGTACTGTCACCTGCTAACAAAAGCTGCTGCCTTCTATTTGATTGTTGTTTTCTTTTAACTGTGACAGATGATGTTCTTAAGCAAATGCTCAGAAAGATGTGTGATACTTCTTTTAAGACCTGCTGCAAAACTAAAGTCAGGACAGTGCTCTGGGGAACTTCTTCCTGTATGACAAATCTGTACAGAAGAGTTAGCTCCAGAAGTAAATATTCATTCTGAAATCAGGCCTTTTCAGAAGTGTAACTCCAATGTGCTTACAAAGTAAAACCCTTCCCAAAGCACAACAGAACTTTCACAGAAGTAAATTCTCATCTGTAATTCATTTAATAGTTTAATTTATTAAACACATTATGTAAAATCTACATTGTTGTTTCAGTTTTCATGTTTACACACATGAGGATTTTTTTTATTTTTAACCATGATGTGACAAGAGCTTCCCATAGCCCACCTTCCTATGGGTGAAACAAACATTAAAACACTACAAGAATTCCTGGCTCATTTAACTCTCTTTTCATTGCCTTCCCTTTATTTCCCTCCAGGCCTGGCACAAACAAACAGACTTGTATTCCAAAAGTAATTTTTAAACAGTTCCAAGGGAAAGTTTGCTGATACGAACTCCTGGAAACAGGGACAACTCCTAGAGAGGTCTACAATTCTTCATTTGACAAGAAGTTCTTACATGAAAAGTCAATCTTTTTTGGATGCTGACTTGCAAAAATAACTTGAGTGCCACCGCCTAAAAAGTGCTGAGAATTCAGGTACTTGTGGGATTTCTATTAGTGCTAGGGAGAGACACTGCGAAATCCTCAAATGCTGGAATTTCACCCCACGTTTCAGCTGCTGGCAGTGTACAAAGGGAAAAATAGGTATTAGCTACTTTTTTTTTTTAAAGCAACAGAGCTACTCAAAATACCTGCAAACTACAGTTAATGTACATGTAAGTTCGTCATGCATCAAAAGCCAAATTTTAACAGTATGTGAAAGGCCAATATGTACGTATTTAGCTGGATCCCTGAACTTTCACAGTTACCCTATCTATACGCAGAGGTCAGATCGTACCTTTACTCTGACAGCATTATCACACCATACCACATACTGTATATCTGCATTATCCTAAGATACAAGTCTCCTCAGTACTTAAACATTACCCTTTATTATACATCAACTAATTTATATTTTTGTGGTTTTGTTCTGTTGTTGGTTGTTTTTTTTTATTACAGAGAAAAATGTTAGAATTATATAGCCATTCTTTATGGTATTCAAATAAATCTAGATTCCAGATTTTTACAAGGAGGATGGAATGTCCAGCTGTTTGTCCACTCTAACAGCTCTTGCAGTTCCTGTTCAAATGATATGGCACATCCTGTGAAATGAAACTAGCCACCAAAAAAAAAGTCTCAAAACACATTAAAAATGTACACACACTGAAAGTATGTGTGTTTATATTGACAAATAAGGAATGTTGTTTATTAAGGCTGTGCTTCAGAAAGGATGTTTAGGGTTAAGTAGCCTTCATCAAGGCACAGAATGGGAAGAGGTAAGCACAGCTGTCTGTAGAAGAGAAGTTATGTACAACCACTAGTGAGGTGTGCATGCACGCAAACACAATTTAAAACTGCACAGCTGGTCTTTGTAACAAAACTGAACATAGTCAAAAGGAAATACTGTGACTTTTTAATGGCCACAGTTTTACTTCATTATTAAAAACATGGCAAATATTTCCAAACATAAAGTTCACAATTTGAATAAATGAAATATTTTAAACAAAGTGCTTCACAGATCTGAACCCTGCATGGTTGTGCTGTCTGGTCTAGAAGCATTTTGTAGGCATCATAGGAGTATTTCACACAAAACTGAAAATGTCATTCAGGTGAATAAGAAACAGGACATTTCCACAGACATTTCTAACGTTTTTACACTTTCAAGTAGTTGAGTTCTTACGCCCACTGGGTTTTGTAACAAATGTGTGCTACAGCAGTACAGGTTCACGGATTCCTTTAGCAGCAAAGGCCCACTTCAAAGGGCACGTGGTCTTTTCGGGTTGATCTGTTTACTGGCCTGTTCCTCCTCTTGTAGAGCTGCCCGGAAAGATTTCACTTTATCTTTAATGAAAAAGAGAGAATGAGTACTGATGTGCCTGTGCTCAACACAGATCCTGAAACTAAGCCCTGATGCTCCACATCCCGTCCCTAATGCCCAACAAAGAACATTCCGCCACAAAAATAGCTGACACTACAAATTGCAAGAGGATTGAGAGAAGCTTAAATTCAATACTCACCATACAAACATGTTGCTTAGCAACTTAGGCCCTTCTTGGATGCTAACCCTGTCTCTAGGCAGGATAGGTTTGGAAAATGCACAATTGCATTCCCAGCATGTAACCTGTTCACACTTAAATTCTGCTTCTAACTTACAGAGTATAGGGAGATACAGACCACATACATCCTTCTCCTTCCCAGCAGTTTCCAAACCATCCTTAGAGGCATACAAAATTGTATTTAGTGTACAAACAGTCACTTCTGTACATTCTAAAACCCATCAGAGCAAATTCTACTCCCCCTTGTTTTTCTATGAATGTGAAAAGCATTTGTGATCAAGTTTTGGAAGTTATTCACCATAAATAGATAGATGCATCATTCATTTGTTTCATCATAACTATAACAAGAATGGGAGAAACCTGAGAAAGGAAGTGTGGCATCCTTTCATATTTCTATTCCTGACCCCCTCCACTCCCCAGTAATATGCCCAAGAATGGGAAGAAGGAAACCAAAATGACAGCATAAAGATGTCAGTCCCAGAGTGACAGGAATAAAAGCTGAAAGATTCAGTGACCATTATGTGCCATGAGCAGGACACAGAAGATACTCGGAGAAAGAATTTTTGACTTAACAGTTCTTCCTTCCTGTAAAGGTATACATGTACCATGCTGCCTGTAAAGATGCAAGGATCTCTTAGCCTTTACCTCCAGTACCTTGTTTCAAAAGCAGTATCTAATAAGTTTTCGAAGAACAGGGAGTCACCTAAACTGTGTTTTTCACTGCTGGTGTCTCAAATTGTCATCTTCTGAAGACAAAGCCATCATCCATAAAAAGCAAAGGAATGCACCTCCAATTCTTTGCTAAAGTATACTGCTGCCAATGCATGCTTACAAGGCAAGCAGGCCACATCTGATTTGCTTGATGTATTCTTCTAACTTACAGCAGATACTCAGACTGAGTAATAAGTAAGATTTTATCTTACAAGGAGTTTTCTAACAACAGATTAAAAAAAAACCCACCCCCACACCCCTCAGCCCCCAACCCCACCCTTGAGTTTTCACCAGTACAGCATGCCTGCTGGAGTCCAAATAGTTACGGAGCCTAAAATGAAAAATTCATCTCCATGAGGTACCAAGCTGACAAGTTGATTTTAGAAGACAAGTGGAAAAGTCAATTTTGGGCACTAAGAATTATCTGCAGTTTGTTTTTCATCAAAGAGAGGCTAACAAAATTCAGAGAGAAAGGCTGCTGAAGAAAAAAGTAAGCTAACAACCAAGCTACTTAGAGCTCGATGCCACTCTTAAGCAGTCTTAAAAATGACAGCAGGCTCCCTGCTACGCTACAGAATACAACAGAGCAGGAACTGGGAGCTCCTACTACTTTTTCCTCATTGCATTACCTTATTTTTTTGTACTGTTCATTTGGATTTCCTTTTTCCTTCCTTTATTGCTTTGGAACAAAGGAAAAGAAAAGGAAAGTTGCAGGATCAAGTTTATACTTCCTGGAGGTAAAGCAGAGATTTTTCCTATAAACCAGGATGAACTGAGCACAGATGTGAACTTGTTCTTAGGCAGCAGAATAAATGTTCCTTCCACAGGACATTGCGGGGAAGCATAAGGGGAAAAAAGACCCTGAAACATAACCACACTTTTTTTTTTCCTCCTCATTATTACTACAAGTCTCCATGGCATATGAAAACACACTGCTAATAATGCACATAAAAGTGATTAAGAGCAATCTACCTCTAAGTTCAGTCAGAATATCAATTTTTTGCTCTAGAATTGCTTCAAGTTGGGTAGCATAAGAATCCACATCATAGTCTACTTCTTCTGTCATCTCAAGAAGAGCTTTTTCATCTTCCAGCCATCTAATAGATTCCTAGATGAAAGTTAAAAAAAAAAAAAAACAACTAAATACATTAGCAAAGTTTCAAGACAGGTTTCAAGACAAAGAGTTGAATTAGACCTTTTCTCAAGATGATCACACTTTTACTGTCTAGTCACCTCAATGAAACAGATTTCAATCCTGAAATGAAACCTTATTTCTAATTCAGCAAAACTGAAGCCTTATTACTCATTCAGCAAAACTGTATGTTTTCTACATTGTTTCTTAATTCCAGGGGTCATACCAGCAACAGGTAAACCCCAGCTACCCCAGTTCTCTTCAAATTCATACCATTAGGTGGTTGTAAAGCTAAGAAACTCAGAGAACAGAACTTCATGTCACAGTTATGTCCCCTTAGGCAGATAATCAAACTTTGAACTCAGCCTTCAATTTTAAGTATGGGATGGTTGCCACTGACTATAATCATAGTGTCACTACTACAATCAAGGAGCCAAGATAATTCTGTCCATAATGAAAACGAGTTTTGAGAGAAGCTGTATAAAAGAAGAACTATTTTAAGCTCACTACTGCATGAGCTAATTCCCCAGATAGATAAGGGTACAGTAAACGTTGGTTAAAGCAGCTCTTAGGCATCTTGGCACTCCGAATATTACAAAAAAAGAGGGAAAACAAGAAGTCTTGCAGCAAAGAAGGATGCAACCAGGCGTTAAAGCTTACAGAACCAGAACCATGCAAAGCTGTGATGAGGAGAACTGATCCCATTGGAAATGCTTTAAGAAGAGAAAGCAGCTGACAGTTCTAGGCATGCTGGGCCTGAAATACTAAAATGAAGTCTTTCCCTCTGTGCTCAGTAGCCCAAGTAATATCGGAAGCATAGTTCAAACCTCATGTATGTTCTTTGGCTTTCAGGACAGATGGAGCTCACATTGGGATAGGATTCATCTCATCTAATGTAAACTCGTACATCCAAGACACAAAGGAAGACCAACACCTCTAGAGCACAATTCATTCCGTTGATCTATTTTAGAGATTTTTGTTAGGAAAGGATGTTTTCTATCAGCAGCTTCCAGGTGAAAGCTGACAGAAGACAACTTCTGCCTGGTACAGACGGTAGATTCTGTATTGGTGCAGCCCACCTCCACCCATGGCATAAACTACCAAGCCATGCTGCAAAGGAAGGGAGCTGAGGCTCGGACACATCTCCTTCCAGTGACCGCTGGGAGGAGCAGTAATCTCCAGCTGAAAGCCAGATGGACACACAGAGGCAGTAACATCTTAAACTAATGCAGCTTGCCTCTCCAGAAGTTGCAAGCATTAGGACACAGCTACGGCATATGGCATAAGACTTTCACACTTCTGCATGTTTCACTTCAGGGCTAATGTTTCATAATAACTAAATCACTAAATCTGTTGTAAAATGTGTTGTTTTGCATCCTACTGTATTATGAACACACATCAATGTTCCACTAAGTTAGATACCTAAATTGACGAGATGTGTGTATTCCCTAAAGGTTTAATGCTCTGCTGTTCTCTTGCAGCAGCCATGCCAAACAGACAGCCTCCCTAAAGATTCTAAGGTTATGAACAGAAGCAACTCACATTTCCTTCTGAAAACTAGTAACTCATACTTATTACTACATTTTATTTTGTGAACGTAAAAGGCTCCATAGCGCTGACCAGCATTACACTGCATGGGCAGTATTCCTTCCAAAGACCCTGACTAATAGCAAGTGAAAACCTTTATGTATCTGTAAAAAGGAAGCAAACAGGCAGTTAGAAATATGCGTGTCTCTTCTGGATCTCAGTATCTCAGAGGGAGATGTCACAAAAGGATACTCGAGATACTTGGAGGGAATATTGCAGTATCTTAGGAGGAGATGACTGTCGTGGTTTAGCTTCAGTCAGCAACTAAGCACGACACAGCAGCTTGCTCATCCTCCCCCCTCCCGGTGGGATGGGGGAGAGAACTAGAAAAGCACAAGTAAGAAAACTCATGGGTTGAGATAAGAACAGTTTAATATTTGGGAAAAAGAAAAAAGAAAAAGAAAAAAATTGTAATGAAAAGGAAAACAATGAGAGAGGGGGAGAGGAACAAAACTCAGGGGAAAAAAAAACAAGTGATGCAACCGCTCACCACTTGTCAACCAATGCCTGTCCCCGAGCAGCGATCGCTGCCCCCCAGCCAACTCCCCCCCCCGTTTATATACTGGGCATGACAACATACAGTATGGAATAGCCCTTTGGCCAGTTGGGGTCAGCTGTCCTGGCCGTGCCCCCTCCCAGCTTCTTGTGCACCTGGCAGAGCATGGGAAGCTGAAAAGTGCTTGACCAGTGTAAGCATTACTGAGCAACAACTAAAACATCAGGGTGTTATCACTATTATTCTCATACTAAATCCAAAACACAGCCTCATACCAGCTACTAGGAAGAAAATTAACTCTATCCCAGCTGAAACCAGGACAATGACCAAACACAAATGGTGCTGATAGAGACATTACTATTAATTGTCAGCTCTGACACGGGAATATTGGCATAAATTAGACAGTGAAATTGAAAATTTCAAGACCAATCTGAATAAACTCCCTGCAACTAGAAAAAAACCCACCATCACTAATGCTGGAAAAAGACTGCAACAGAAAATATAGTGAATAATAAAAATAGTAAAAATAGTAAAAAGAAAACAGCAACTTTTCTTATAATGAACACAGTCTATTTAGGAATGTTTGCTGAGAAGAAAAGGAAAATTTTAACTAAATTTCTGTGACGATATAGAATATGCTTCTCTTTCATCATGGGGACAAAAATTAGTGGTTATGGGTTCTGTCCCTATGTGTTTGCTACAACGGGCTTAGCATAATAAAACAATTTAGAAGCCTCTGACAGCAGCGGAATGACCAGATGATATCGTACATCTTCAAGAGTATGCACTTTCACTGGGAAAACCTGAATTCCTGGATTAGGATAAAAAAAGTAAGAGCTCCATCTTTTACCTGGAAGACAGCCCTGTGGTCTTCTACTACTTGCTCTTCCATTTCTACCATTTGTGACACAGCTTCATGGAAAGTAAACAACTGCGGAGAAACTTCTTCTTCCTAAAAACAATAGTTAAGCTTGTTAGTCTGGAAAGAACTGTCACTACAGGAAATACATTGAATGTGATCCATCTCATCACAGAACATGAAAAGAAATATGCAGAAGGCAGAACCCATCAAAAATAGAATTTAATACTTCTAAAAAGAAAATCTCCAGAAATGAGCACAGAGGGCAATACATTCAAAATGTTTACAGAATTAAATTTAATTCATATTCACTAAAAATTTCCAGCCACCAATCCTAGTGAATACCGGAAAACAGAATATTCCACATTAAAAAACCAAGTTAAAATAGTGGGAAGAGGAAGTCACAAGGGAAGAATGCCAATTTCTAGTAGGTTTTAGTGCCTACAGAAAACTCTGGTTTTCTGCCAGGGCTTTTTGTTGTGCATATTGTAATAGACAACAATTTTCAAAAAGAAGAGAACAGCAATTACATTCAATACATTTCAGGAAATAAAAATTAAATTAATCCTTTGGAAAAAGTGGAATAAATATAAAGTAAGAAATCTAAAACGTACATAGTGATTAATACATTAGAAGAATGCACAACATGGATTTACAAACTGGGGCAAACAGTGCTTCTTTAGAAATGAATAGTTAACAATCAAAGGGGAAAGTGCTAGGTAGGCTGTAATTAATCTTTTAGCAATACAGTCTAGTTCTTTATACAATGCCTTTGAAATCTTTTTTAAAACGTATTTTAAAGCTTAATTTAATTCCACATGAACAATGAAAAAGTATGATATGAAAGGATATCTGGCTGGAAGGACTGTCCAGTGGGAAGCTCTAGGAATCACTAGCATGTTCCTACAAAATAGAGTCTTAGAAGAAGAGCCAGTTACTACAATGAGAAATACACCAGACACCATGAAGAGGTGTCTGAGAAGGCAGAGTGTCTTGCAAAAAATAAGTTAGCATAGTAAGGATTTTTCTTTTCTATCTTTCCTCAGCATTTTCACAAATGGAGTTTTAATCCCCGCTGAACATTTAAGGAACCAGGACTAGAGCTGATGATCAGCAATGAGGAGAAAATGCCCTTTAGAAGATGCCTCTCAGCTCCCCACTCCTGCAGCCCACGGAGACATGCTGGGAACATGATGTGGCTCTCTCTCAAACAGTGCACTGGGGTTTCACCCCATGAAAATCAGGATGTCAGGAAGAGGAATGATGGGTAGCCAGATTTCTAAATGCAGAGAAAGGCAAACTCACTTGAAATGGGTTTTGCACGCAGGGAAAATAATGCTCAAAAACACGAGAGTGTCAAATAAAACAGATGACTGTCCCAAGATACTTCTAACTGCCTAAAAAATATGAAGCTATACTGGAAAAAATGCACACTAAAGAATGCCAGAGCCTACAGCAGACCCTGCCTAGACATTAAAAGCCCTAATCAGCAAGGAAGATAAAGAAAAATAAAACATTCTCCTCTCACCTTTCAAGAAACATTTTTGGCTTTGTTTTTTTTTTTTTGTATGGGAACGAACACAATACCATCAAGTGAAAAGGTGAAGAGGCATGCTGTATTTACTTAATTATCTTGCTATCAGACTATAAATACACATTGCTCTGGATTTGTTCTGCCACTGTACTTATCATTATCTCTTTTCATGTAATGCTGTAAACCACTCACGTTTTGTTCACAAAGCAGTTTGAGATCATCTCTCTGAGGAGAGCTCCCCACACCCCACTGCGTCTCCAAGTCATCGATCTGACTGGGAGCGTGGTGTATAATGGGACGGATATCTCCTGTGGTACTAGGATCGACAGTCAGCTCCTTCACCCTATGAGCAGAAAATGTTTCATTTGTAAGTTAGTAACTTCCTGTGCAAAAGAGTCACAGCCAAAAGTAAAGCTCTATGGGTTTATGTGCAATTAACTCATTTAATAAGGATGATGATGTCAGCTTCACAAATTTAATGTACTTTCAGTGACAAAAAGATGTTAGTCCAAGTCCTAAAAAGCATGGACCATTGAATTTCCACTACTTGCAGGTGGATTACAGTCCATCTTCCAGCAAGAGGCATTTTCTGATTGAAATCTTACTACTCATTAACAGTTAAGAGGGTAAAAATCCCCAAACCTTCAATATTAACTCCTTTAGCAATGAGTAATATTTGAAAGAAAAGTTCATTCAGCACCCTAAACCTGACCATCTTTCTTTTTCTGTGCACACAATTGTGCTTTAAAAAAGCTGGTCAATCAGTACCCCACTAGCTGTTATAAGCAAATCCACCAAGAAAACAGTAATTTGCAACAAAGTATCTCATAGAATGAATAGATCCTTTAATTAAAATGATTTCAAAAGTGAAAACATCTTATTAAAATGTTAGGCTCTTGCAGCATGAAAATACTTTAAAAGATTGATAATGATTCTGTCAAAAAACCTCAATTTAAAAGCAAGTTTTGAAACAGACACATCAGAGTCTGCAAGCATAGCAAGTTTTAGAACATATTCTTAATTTTTTTAAAGGGGAAAACATTTTTTTCAAGTAGCATGCACTTACTACAATGGAAACTATTTTTCATTCATCTTCAGAGTGATGAAAAGCTTTAAAAATATATATGTATGAAAATTGTTTTCTTTTTTAATTAGAGATATTCAAATTACCCTAAACAAAGACTTGTCAGATTTGGTCCACTAAATGTACAAAGGTGACATCACCATTTTTTTAAAAATGTATGAAGGAAACTAGCAAGCCTGGATACAGAGTGTGGATGTTTAAGGAGGGTAAACAAAATACTGGGAAGATGTTTGCAGATCATGCAGAACCATCACCTGCCAAACAAAATAAAAACAAAGTATGTGTGACTCAAGGCAAGGGGACTAATGAAAGGTTGGTCTGTAAAATTACATAGCCAAAAAGAAAACTTAGAAATAAAGTTTCCATGTATAGAATGAAGTAGACCTGGTGATTGAAGGAGAAAAGTCGTCATACTCATAGGAAGGAGAGAGATCAGAGCGACTGCCACTACCCTGTGAGAAGGGAATGTCCGAAGGACTAATTCCAAATTCCTTTACTCTGCAGCAGCAAAATACAGCAGCAAATTAAAATAAAATGTTCTCATAAACACAGTTAAAATGACAACTCTTTGTTTAGCATATTTCTTTAATAGTTTAACTATAAAATTATTTTTATATTAAAACACAAGTGTGCCAACATATTTAAACCTTCTGCAAACAGAGTTACAGATCACTAACAAAACTGAACGAAACCAGCACTGCTAATTTGCAGGGGACTATAATAGCAGTGTATTCAGAGGAGTAATTGCAGATTTCAGTTCATGCAGTTGTTAAAATTTGCTCTACATTCAATATTCCACTAAATGGCTCCTTTTAAAATATGAAACCACTACAGCTACAAAACTTTAAATTCTATTCTGCCCCGTCTTACACTACACACACACAGGTGTCCAGCACCTAAAAACTAATTGTACTATGAAAATGATATATTGCTAGAAAAAATTAAAATACTACACAAAACACATGAAGCAACTTTACAGTGACAGGCATTTACTCCATAACACCATACAAATTTAACACCAAGGGGAAGAATAGTGCAACCATTTAGTATACTAGAACCAGGTGTTTAATTAGTTTTGCAGTGTCTTTTTCTGGAGTCACTTCAGCAACACATATTCTATAAGGGCTAAAAGATCCAACAAGTCTTGATGAATGTGCAAGGTCCTTCGTTATGTTAGGTAAGCAGAGGAGTAGATGCCTCCTTCTCAACAGGAAGGAAATCACACAGACTGGTCCAAGCCAGGCAAATTTGCTACTAGCTCCCTTGATCCAGACAGAGACATTCGGATATCGGGAGGAGCGGGCGGTAAGCTTTCCCAGCAGCCCTTTGTGCCCAGTTAGCGACTGGCTGGGGTGCCCAGCCAAGGAGGAGCAGATATGGTTCTGCCCTGTCTTTCACTGGGGCAAGCAGGCCACTAGATGGTAGCCTCTTCTGGCCAAACCAGGGTTTCCAATGGCCCAGAGGCTTGTTTGCCTCCTTTGTTCTTTGCAGCAAAGCATGGAGGAGTCTCTGGGTCGCAGTTCTGACTGCAGGGAAACGCAGGACCTGATCGCTCCATCTCCACAGACATTAAACAAAGAAGAACTCCAGCAGGGGAAGGCACCTCTTCATGCCCACTGAAGACAGACGAACGCTTTCAGAGACCAGTACAGGTCTCAGAGGTGCTGCATCAGCCTCTGGAGGTGCTAATTTCTCTACACCGATTATAAAGTCACTGTTGGATTAACTGACTCTTTACTTAGGGGTCTCAGATGTTTGCCTGAAGTTGGCAAGTATAAAATTTCATTATATATGTATGAAAAAGACTGGCAACTGCATGCAATTCCACCAAGCGGATTAAAAAAAACCCACATCACAGAAAGGTATTTCAGCTAACACCCCAGGGAATCATCATGAATACCAACTACCCCTAATGCAAGAGATGGTGCCTCCAGAGCAGGGGCAAAATTAATAGGGGCATCTCCCACATTCCTTGAAATCCACATTATCCATCTCTGGATAATGGCTTAAATGCAGTTTCTATTGATTATATTGTAATAGTTGTAAAAAGTGACAACTTAAATTAAATGTGAGCCTGGACCAGTAATTTGGTTTTAATCTTATGAAGAAATGCAAGTACGACAACATTATTCAAGTAGCGAAAAATATTGATACATCATGGAACAACACTATTCCAAATGTCAGTGGTCAACAGTTGGTATAGCTATAAGCAATAACATTTTCCATACCTATTTGCATATCTCAATGTATTTAGAGTGTTTTCACATGATGCCATCCCTGGAGAAATTGTAGCGATCTGGAGAAAACAAGCCACACATCAATAAATCGCTTTGTACAGATGAAAGGGTAGATGAATTCAAATTAACATTTTTTTTTTTAATCTCCAGTTTCATTTGAGATCTTCTACAAAAACTACTATGTACAGCTGTCCTTAGACAATGACATCTCAAGGAGAGAGATGTCAAGTCAAAGCTTCAATTTAATATTTTTAACCATACCTGGAACATTAAGAATTCATAGAAATTTCAGTCAATTTCCCGCATCTCACTGTCTTGGTAACATAATATGTAAATGCAACACTCTAACTGAAAAAATAAAGACTTCTCAATAAGAGAAATATGCAATTCGGTAAAAAGTAAGTCTCATATATCCTGCAAACACTTACCAGATTTTTTTTTTTATATAACTTTGTAGGTTTTTCTCCATTCAAGCAGACTGTATAATGATTTGACAGATCTATTTTGGCCACAGTCCAAAACTGTACTTCATAATATTAAAGATAAGTATGTGTTTAACTGTTTTTGTAAGTAAAGATTTTTTTTTCTCAATTAGAAGTTATCTGTAAATAATACTTGATAGCTAACTTAGTATCAAACGTATCTGGAATCTGTAAGTCTTTCCTTTTCCAGTTAAATAAAATATCCTGAAGATCTCACCTTCTTTTCAGCACTCAGCAAAAATAATAACTGTGATCAGGCAACAGTGGCATCATTATTTGTCCTAGCTTCTCTCAGTGGTCCAATTTTTTCATCTGTGCTCCTTTCAGGAGAGCCCTAAAGGCTCTACCAGGACAAACACCTCTATGATCCTACACACTAACATTTTTTGTGGTAGCACAGCATCAGGAGACTGAAACTGATGAAGATTAGATAATCCTGGTCTTCTCTTTCATCCTGCTGCTGACATTACTGTACAAAAGCACAGGTAGTCATCCTGAGAGGAATTTCTCCTACTGGGGAGAAAGGAAAAATATGTGGTGGGAGGGGGTTAGAAAGTCTAAAGAGCCTGCTACCATACAGACTTAAGTTTAAACCTTTAATACTGGTACGCATCAGTTACTAATGAAAAGAACAAGTGTAGATTTAAAAAGATCGTATGATTGCATGTCTCTTTATAAAGTGTTCTGGGTGCTCATTAACAAAAACCTACAAGTTTCTAAAATCCTTCCAAACTCATTTAATGTGAAAGGTGCGTGCATCTCTTCCATCAGTCCAATGTTCAGAGTACACCACACACAGCAACTGCTGTAACACCAGGGGACTGCTCCAATGTTTTGAAGTGTATAAGGTACAGCTGCTACAGGGAAGAGCCACCATAGGTGCTGTCAGCTGTGTGGATACCCCATTCAGGGCACAAGAACCCGTGCACAAGACTCAGTCTGTTGAATACAAACCTCCACTTCATCACATGTCCTCATGCCCCAACAAGCCCAGCCCAGGCAGGATAGGAGGACTCTGACCTTTCTGTCGCCTGCTTCCTGGTTCATAATTCCAAATGAGGATGGAAAAAGCTGCACTATTTATGGACAGGAATATCTTTAAGACCCTTAATTACCATTCTTCCTATTTCGAATGTGTCTACATTGCTTATGAGCCATCACAGTGGGATCAATAGCTCTTTTGGGGCCACGCTCCTACTCCCACCCACCCTGGAGGGCTGAAGGATCTGTCACTTCAGCTATAACTGCAGCACATCAAGGATGCAGCACTGGTTAAAAAATGAGACTATTTCTAGGTAGCTACGTTGCAAATTTCAAATGATGATACATTATGCTACTATCTAACTCTTCAAAAACAACTTTAAATGGTTTTTGAAACTATTTAAGGACAAGAACTCCAGTAAAACTGAAATTACTAATAAAGTTCAAAACAACCTATTTATGCTAACTGTATGTCTCTGGATTTCTTTAGAATGAAGCAGATCCTAGTCATAACTGTCCACATTATGAACTTATTTTCAAAACATTTCAAAATGTTTTGAAACATTCAAAACATTCAAAACATTTCAAAATTTTTTTTGAAATTTGAAAAGAAAATAGTTTCCAAATCATAGTTTAACCTTATATATGGAAGAGAATGCTCCATCCCTAAAGTGTAACTTTTAAAATTGCAACAGAAAGTCCATAAACAGAAAAGTCAAATAAAAATGAAGTGTAGAAATTACCAAATAAACTCCACTCAAATATCACACTTACAGATTAATATGTCAGAAAGCAAGTGGAAAAGGCCCCGCAGGTATTTTATACCAGGACATTTCAAGAATCTCTTAGAAAGTTAAAATCACAAGTTTTTACTACACCATTTTATATGTATTCCATATTGAAAAGCACCACATATTTGCAAAATGTCTTACTCTCTAACAGCACATCAGAACACTGGATCAAATCTGTGTCTTGCTGAGGAATCCCTTTATAATAAATGCCTCTTCACTGACAAGCAAAAACAGCATCTTAAAAGAGGTCTTAAATGTTCAATAAATAACATTTTCCAACTGAATAATATTTCTATGTTGCAAAGTCATTAATTTATTTTGCCTGTAACAGGCTAAAATATTTTGGAGAAAATACTATCATGGTCTACTTGTTGCCTTGTGACAGTTATAACAGTTGTAACTAAAAAATTCTTCTATGCTTTAATTTACTTCACATAAAGTAGACACTTCTAGAAAACATAGCAATGATCTATACCGCCTGCTGTAGAAACGTGAAAGGAAACTACTCATTGTTAAACTATTTTTGCAATCATTTTTAGAAGTTTGAAGCACCATGGTTAATTACATGGCTCTGCTGCAAACTAGCAGTCAGCACACCTGCAGGATAAGTACTTTTTTAATTTAATAAAATGTTGTTCAACTTTAGCTATCATAAACCATAAGGACTTGCCCTTTTCTTTCCCTGTAAGTTTAATCAGTAAAATTTTGCCAGTGTATGATATAAAACCTACACATGAACATGCTTACAAACCATGCACACCCTACCAAAGAGCCAACTGTAAATACCATACTGGAAGACTGAATAAATTGTCTTGATACAAGAGGCAAAGGAAGACCCAGAAGAGGGGTGAAGCTGCTGATCATTACCCACTATTCCCACCAGTTGGCCACTAGAGTCCAAATCTCCTCTTTCCAGGGAACTGGAGAGGACTGGAAATAATTCCAGGCTAAGGCATCTCCTACACCTCCCTCAATTCAATATATGCTGTTCAGAAACCTGTCAGATCTCTAGACAGGCAGCTTTATTCTGCATTCATCTAGTTATCGGAGGAACAAGTGCTGCAAATGCAAGAGCTCAATTCAAACAAATGTAAAGATGCGCTGTAGGTTTCTTTTTGCTCCCTCCTTCCTTTCAACTATAATTCAGAGTAAGCCACAACCACCCAAGTGTTCTTCTCCCCACATCAGTGTCTTAAGAAAAAGCTTTGCTGATTAAATCCTTGATAAAAAATGTATGTAAAGAAACACTAAAAGCAGAATGTTACAAGTGGTCCTAGTACTGAGAAACTACAAGAAAAAGTAACAGAAGAATGAGTTTAAAAGCAGTAACTCATCATGAAAGGGTTTTCTTATTCTTAATTGTAAAATGACTAGTTATGTGAATGCAAAAATAAAAAATAATTCAAGCATATTTCCACTCACTTTCAGAGGGGATTTTTTTTCCCTAATTTAGAACTACATAGAATATAAAATAAAGGAATGCAAGCTTTATCACAAACTGAACACCCATAGATCATGGATTATTCCCAATGGCATTCTCACACATTTAAATGGTAAAAAAATGTTACAACAACTCTATGAGAAGAGTAATAATTAAATAAAAGAGCTTCACCAAAACAAAGACAGCTTGTTAGCACTTTAAGGAGGTAAGGGTGATGGTGAAAACTTAATGAAATTTTCACAAATGTTAATTATTCTATGTACAGAGAGTAACTTCCAACAGGCTAACTTTCCAAACCTTCTTTAGCAGTATGGATACACTAGCTAGAGATGCACAATTTAGCTTTCTGATCCTGCATAGGATTTATGAAGTTATGTCTCAGCGGAAAGAAAACAATCCTGTCTTTTCATCAGAAAACTGAAGGAGAAAAAAAGATTAGTAAAAAATGCTATTTTACCACCATTTTCAAATTAGAACCATACCTAACAGCTAAAGGGAAGACTAGGTTGCCCTAATACCATGGTTTTCATGTTGTGGTCTGCAGACTTCTCTGGCCTCTAGACTAACTAATTCCAAGAAGTCTGTCAAAAGTAACCAAGTAAACAAGCCTAGCAAGCGGTGTCCACTGCAGAGAGTTTGCATTTCCATAAGTAGAAATGTTAAAGATGCACCAATAAAACAACTGAACATCAGTGATTTTATCTGTCCTTTCCACCGTCTCACAGAAGAATTCCGTTTTTCAGACTGATGCACATTTATACAATATACAACTATTCATCCCATCTATCCCAACTACTTCCCCCCTCAACAGCCTAGAGCATATTCTTGATGCCTTTGATACCAACTTTAAATTTGTCTTTGTCATTTAAAGATCATAACTCACCACTGTACTTCCAGTCTACACCACCTCTTCCAAAATTCTGAGTCAACAAACAATACTCTTATATAATTAAGACATTATTTAAAATAAACAAATAAAGAAAGGAACTTCTTAAGCTAGAAGTGTTTCTAGCTAGGTGCCTAGCTAGAAAAGTAGAACAAGCAATACAAAAGGCCAAAAAAAAGTGACAAAGGAGCAAATTATCTGAAATGTCTTTGCTGAAAGTCTCACTCCACGTATAGTGTCAGTGGATAAACTTAAGTCCAACACATTGCCAGTAGTAAGCGACCAATTTTAAACATAAAAGACTAAGTTCCCAGCATCTTTTCTCTTTGTAATTGTTAGAACAGTTAACCAAACCAACTTACCATACAGGTACGGGAGTTTTCTCCTATGAATGAATCTCTTAGCACCTGAGTAAGTTTACTTGCTCTGAAGGGTGTATGAGGTTTATTTCGGCCTAAGGCTCTAATGCACTCCTGAAAGAACAAACAGGTTTATGCATTTTTCTTTAATAGGGATTGAATAAATATAATACAAATGCAATTCAAAATCAGAAAATGCATGCCTTAGTTATGTTGCTGTCCCCTAAAATATCATTAAAATTTACCATTAATGCTTGGATTCAAGAAGTATTAGGCTTTTACCTCTCATTAAGTTCAGTAGAGAGGCAGGAACTTAAAAAGGACTTAGGAACCTAAAAACTTTCTGAATCTCATCCAAAATGTTTACATCTATTGTATCCAACAACAACAACAAAACAAAACAAAAAATCAGTGTTGATGTTAAATGTCCAGACTAACAATTACTTCTGATTATCAGCTGCAAAAGCCTGAATCATCTACAACCTCTGCCAGCAGACGCAGTGTGGACAGGGACACGTGTTAACTCTATCGATTAAAACCAGTAGCTTTGATTCTGGCTCTACCACTGACGTTCTTCACAGCTCAGAAGAAAACAAACTTTCTGAAAGCTTCCACAGATCACAAACCTAGTAAGCATAGCTCTCTATTGATGTACTCAGTATTGGAAGACACTTGAAAATATAAGTCATTCCCTGTTTTAAAATAGTCTTCATGTGAAAAAACAGGGATAAGGTCTTCTCTTTCACTCACAAGGGTGTGGGGCTAAATATTTGCAATTGGTTGGAGAGTTCCAGTGAGAAATACTGTACAGATGTAAATATTATGAAATTACTATAGAAGTTACAGCAGCAACTAAGTACAACAGTGCAAACCAAGATCGCACTAATCTAAACATAACTTCTGCTCACTCAGAGCTCTAACATCAGCTAATAAATTAATTCTTACGCAAAGAAAGGTTAAATTTAAATTTGTTGTTGTCGTTTTCATATTTTGATCATTAATTCCAGTTTCTGCCTTTGCCTTAATACTTTGTGTACAGACATCTCTTCAGATGCATGGCTTCCTTGGTACAGTTTTAACATGTCTACACACAGAACTTCTTCAACCAACCATACTTCAAAAGCTTTTCAAATTAGAGCTTTGCTTTTAGCACTAACAGCTGGAATGGCTTTTGTGTTACATGAATAGTTCTACAGTAGTTCAGCTAATCCTCCAGCTGCAGCCATACCCTCGTGGCCTTGTGAAATTTCCTAGAAACAGCTTCTTCCAAAAGCCAGGCTAGAAACTGTGGGATGGTAATCCAAGAAAGCATTGCAACTGTGAAACAGCATAAAACAGAACTAAAAACAGGCTCAGAATAAAACTGCTGTGATACAGAACAGAATAAACAGAAGGGCAAGTTGGCTTTAACTTAAGTGATTATTTAAAAAACTCACCAGCTGAATTTTATAGAATGAACACAGCTCAGATAAACAGAAAGACTGAAGCTTGTTGAATGTGAATTTCACATGCAAATGCTAGAAAGGACTCAATATTTTTAGGTGAGCAAGGCAGTGCATTCCTTGAAATTTTTGAATTTGTACATTAATACTACACTTACATAAGGAGAAAAGCAGATTAGAGTGGAAGAGGGGCAACAGATTTTCAACAAGTGACATTACAAACTAAAAACAGTAACAAATCACAGAATCACAGAATCGTATAGGTTGGAGAAGACCTTTAAGATCATCGAGTCCAACCATAAACCTAACACTACCAAGACCATCACTATACCATGTCCCTAAGCACCTCAACCAAACGTCCTTTAAATACCAGGGATGGTGACTCAACCACTTCCCTGGGCAGCCTGGTCCAATGCTTGATAACCCTTTCAGTGAAGTAAAATTTCCTAATATCCAGTCTAAACCTCCCCTGGCTCAACTTGAGGCCATTTCCTCTCATCCTATCACTTGTTACCTGGGAGAAGAGACCGACCCCCACCTCGCTACAACCTCCTTTCAGGTAGTTGTAGAGAGCGATAAGGTCTCCCCTCAGCCTCCTTTTCTCCAGCCTAAACAACCCCAGTTCCCTCAGCCGCTCCTCATCAGACTTGTGCTCCAGACCCTTCACCAGCTTCGTTGCCCTTCTCTGGACACGCTCCAGCACCTCAATGTCTCTCTTGTAGTGGGGGGCCCAAAACTGAACACAGTATTCGAGGTGCGGCCTCACCAGTGCCGAGTACAGGGGCATGATCACTTCCCTGATGCGTACGTTGAATTACTGATATGGCAATCAACAAGTTTAATTAAGATATTTTAATTTACTATAATGATTTTTAGTTTGCTTACTCCTGAAAAATTGGAATTGGATTATCTCCTTATTAGTAAAAGGATTATAGGAGGACACTGCCAGCTTCTAAATTAATGGAGTTTTAAACTACTTTTGCTTTTCATCACAGCTCAGAAAACCAGGTAAAAAAATGACAACACTACTTCCATGTAGAGACATTACAGAAATAACTTCCTGTACCAAAAATCTGAACAGGTTAAGACAGGACTGATACGCAGATGCAAATAGCAAATCTTGGATTAGCACCAAAGACCACTCCTCAGAACATACTAGTTTACTAAGAACTTAACAATAACTTCAAGGGTCTTGATACAAATGGAAAAAGCTGTGTAATGTGTTTGGCGATAGATGAAAAATGGAAAACTAACATATCACTGAGAAACGTGTATCTTCTTGTACCACTGTTTAGACCTCTGCAAGACCTCCACTTATTTTTATTTCCCCTTCCCCATGTAATTTAGATCACAACCACTAGTATGGCAGCAGCATAACCTTTCATTATAATTAAAAAGACAAGTTGTGTGAAAATGAACTAAGTATGTTGTATGGGTATTGCACTGAAGGCACTAGTCAGTACAAAATCAACAAGTAAACTGAAAAAAAAAACCCAAGCCCAAACCAAACCAGCTTTATTAAATTACATTTGGAAACAAGTGATAATGTCAACACAATGTTGCTTGCATTATTTACTTTGATGCTAAATCAAAACAGGCCATAGTTTTGGAACTGCTGCTTCCAATTTTTCAACCTGCCATACAATTTTGTAATGGTATATTACACGTTACAATTTTGTGGTGTTTTGTGAGATTTGCTTAGTCAGATACGAGTCTGCTCCCAAGTTTATACTGGGGATAAAAAAGTAAGCACAGTGATTTTTGGGTTCAGATTCTTTGTATAAAACCACAGTGCTGGTGCTGAGAGTAGTAAACCTAAGCAAAACTAACCAGCAACAGAGCTAAGTTCTGAGACATTCAAAACTACTGTTTCTGCAGTTGAGACCAAAAAATTACTTTCCCTATTTAGACTGAACCTCTTTCGAGCATTATAAAACAAACAAACAAAAAAAGCCATATGAATATTTAAATACTATTTCTTAGCTCTCTTGATGTGTCCTGGATTAATGTATGAAAATTGGTAAAGTGACTGTATCAGACAATTTGCGATAAAGAACAGTAGTCAAAAATGGATTCCAACCTTCAAGGGTTATTTTAATCTATTTGTTAGTTCTTTCTGGATACGTTGCTGTTGCGTTGCTTTAGTGAATTAATTAGCAGCAGTAAATAAATATGTCATAAAGGTAACTTTATTTTTTATTTAAAAAAAACAAGAAAGAAATACTGAGATCACTAAGAATATTTCCAGTTAGTATTTCAGACCTTGAGTACCAAAGTAAGTCATCTGTCCTCCCGTTTTACATATATATCAGAAAAATCTTCAAATTCAACCACTGGGGATTTTTTGTGGAGGTTTTTTTTTTAAACTACATCCAAGTTGATAGCACAATGTTTCTGCAATGTTTCTACTTGGTAATTACCAAGTGTTCCTTCAGGCATTTAGAAGAAAAATCAATACATTATTTTACCTGTCACATCAGTAGACAATGTAGACAAGCAAAGCCTGCAAAAACACTTGTTTTAATAGTCATTGCTATTATATGTAGAAGGCTTCCACCTACTCAAAGGCAATGGAAACATTTCAGTTACCTTGAGTGCTAAAAGGCTCTTGTTAATTTCCGCACCTTCCAGTCGCGTCTGCCTATCTGCACTGGAAGTATCTGCTCCTCTTTCATTGCCAGCCAAATCAATCAGAGAAAATTTACCATGCAATTTCCCTTTCCTTCTGAGAATAATTTGAAACACTGCATGGCTTCGAGATGAGTGTGCATTTGCAGACGTCTGGCCAGATGTCCTTTAAACAAAAGAAGAGAAGGGAAGGACATATGAACAGGCGAAGGACCATACACGTTAAACACACTAACCTCAGAAGGTTATTTTTTTCAGGGCAAAGTTCTGTATTTTCTTACATGTGTTGACAGCATGTCTAAAGTTCTTCTGGACACTAGAGATGTAACCCTAATAATTGGATGTATTAGGTAATTATACCTCTTTTTCCATCTCTTCAAACAGAAATGGAAGATAAGTAACATTTTAAAACCTCCCTTTTAAAAGCAAGAATAATCAGATCCTCAAAGATTTCAGATTATCAAAAAGCTTACATGTAAAATGCTCATGGCATTTTTATCTGATCAGGCAGCAGTCTATGCACAAGGCTAATTTTAAAAACAATGAAGCTGGATTCTTAAAAAAAATAAAAACTCTATGTTTAACCTCTGTCACTACATATCAAGGCCTTTTAGAGCTGAAGAATCTGGCAGTATTCCAGATTATAAATAACGTGAATTTAAGTCAGTAAGCTGGTTATATAATGCATGCAGTTCACATCCTGTAGAAAAATCACTTCTTATTTCTCTCTAGGAGACAGAGAAACTTGAAATCTCTTTATTCAAAAGGTAGGCAGATTCCTTACTTGCAGCCAACATCATCAAAAAACCCACTGCATATTAAAAAGCCATCACTATGAAGAGACCCAAAAAAAATCTTGTTCTCATTCTTTAATGTACAATGAAAAACTGGTGGAAGCTATGGGAGATACCTGCAGCTGTTGCCTATTTCAATAAGCTTAAGAACATCTTCAACACATTTGACTTCCCGTTCCTGTAATCCCACCACCTGGACTTGCTGTTTACCATCTTCTAACACTCTTAATTTTGTCTTCCTGTTCAACAAGTCAAAAACCTTAGGGAGGGGGGGAAAACAGAACAGTTAAAGAGGAGCTTTTAAAGGCACTTTTGTTTCAAATCCCATATCAAAATATGCAAAGCATTCCATGGAAAAACATGATTGGAAGGGAAGTGTAAAGAATTATTTGAAAGAAAGTTTTCAGTACAAAAAGGAAAAAAATCTTTTATGTGACAAGCTCAAAATCTTGTTTGTGAAAGAGAAATTCCTCCTTCCTCAGAGAAAGACCAGGTACCTACCTTACCGCTGTAGATCTCAAAAAACGTTGCATATACTTGAAGTTCTAACTTCTTATAGTTTGGCTTCTTTAGCATTAGAAAGACATCTCGAGCTGTGAATACATTTCCAGAATAAAAAGAAATCTCATTATGTATTTTCAGTTAGTGAAGACTCATTAATGCGTAACAGTCTATTTGACAGCATCTCTCATATTTTGCAAGTATAACAGATAAGGTCAGTCAACCAAGTCTAAAACACTGCAGTTTAAACTGCCACATTACACTGGAAGATGCAGAAGACCCCAAAATTATAAACTTAATTAATCACCCATTATATTTATTACATTTTTTGAAGTAATCTATATATACATTTACTTTACCATGTAAAGACTACACATCTAGGAACCACTTTTGATGTTACCAAAGCTCCACTGTAATGTAAAATACGTAGACCCTTATGTTTGTACAACGGGGAGTACAAAATTTATTGATCTCAACTAATTTGCAAAATGCCAACAGACCAATAAAGTCTCACCTGCAAGTGCATATATTCCTTTAGAACAATCTTGGTTCTTTCCTGAAAAGTCACCACCCATAGTCTAAATTAAAAAAAAAAAAAAAAAAAGACAAAAATACACTATAAAGATCACAGAACTGTAACTTACGAATTTGTTACTTACTAGAATTTATCTAAGTAACTAAGAAAGTATCTAAGTTATCTAACTATGAAAAGAAGTGTATTGCTGACATGTAGGAGAAATACTTACATGCGTTTTTCCACTGCCTGTTTGTCCATATGCAAAACAAGTGGCCATTCCCCTTTCAAATATGGTCTCCACTAATGGTCGAGCTGTGAATCTTAAATGCAAAAACCAACAGTACTTAAGAAACTGGATTACTTTAAGATGCCACTACAACAAGGATGCTATAAATTTTAAGGCTGGAAGTGACAAAACTGGTCCTGTACTTCAAGAGGCCAAAGGACATCTCCACATTAATTCCTGAACTAAGAGACTACCAGCTCCAAGGCATTAAAATACCCCAAACAATCAAATAAAAGCTACAAGGTCTCTCCCATTTTTTTTACAACAACATTATCCTTCTTTAAACCCTAAGAAAAAAAAAGTCATTGTTTTAATGATGCAACACAGCACAGCTTACAACATGGAGTTTGGAGCTCCCTAAAGAAGACAGCATTAGAAGACATGGAAGTAGGACAGTGTAGCAGATAAATACTTAGGTTTTGCCAATACTAAAATTCTGCTATAGTTTTTGGGGTTTTTTCTCCCCAAATCAGCTTCCAAGATTAAATTTAGAAGACAGGTGGCCAAAACAACATTGCACATCTTAACATTTTTGGAACATACATACACTAAGAAAAGGCTCAAGAAAACATATACCTAAGCTCTTCAGAATGGAAAAATCTACTTATCCCTCAAGTATTATTTGATGTGTCAAAAAATATTATCCAAAGTATCATTTTTCTATTTTAAAGCATTAATTTTTACTTTAAAAAACATAGTTATTGCTCCTACTTCAGCTGCTTATCACCATTATTTAATTAAAAACTCCAAAAGCAAAAGGTAACCTAATAGAGAGACACCAATGGAGGCAAAAGTCTCTCTGCAAAAGTCTCTCTTTCTAAACTTTTTCCAGGTGTTTACACACAAAGTACCTTCAAGTAACAGAAACAGGGACAATTGTTACAGAAACACTGAGGTGTGACAACCTCCTTTCATTCCACTTTGGAAGAAACACAAGATCGCTTACAAAAATAATATGGGTAAGACTGAGCCATTGAGCAACCAAGGGTTATGCAAAAATCTAAGTTTAACTGGATCTTGAATTTTCATGATGTATGTATCTTGCTCTTACTTGTTATTACAAGAGGCCTTGAAGCAGATTGCCCTTCAAGTAATAATGATTATTGTGCCATATGAGGGAGAAGGAAAAAGCCTGTACTGCTACACAGACTAGAGATTTATGGTTTCAGTATGAATACAAGCATCTTTCAATATCTTCCTGTAGTAGCACTAATGTATTACGTAACTAATAAAAATTGCCCAGAGGAAAGTGAATACAAAAATATAACAACATTGTATGCCAAAAACACCCCTCACATTTAAACACTATGCTCACAGAGATAAATAACAGGAAGGAGGAAGACTAAAAGAACTGGTTGTTAAACAGGAGGAGAACAATTGCAAGAGGCATGCATCACCAGCTAGGTTGCTCTCCTGTAGCTCTTCAGTACTGAGAAAGGAAAGATGCTACCAGTAGACAACCATTAGAGACAGAAATCTCCAAGGGCACAGCTTTGCTGTTTAGAAGTCTTTTGTTAGTGTAAACTAACAGACTATACAGATTTTCCTTTCACCACCCTTCTCCTCCCCATTATATCAAGCATAAGACAGAAGTTTTAATTTTCAAGGCCTTGTAATAATTCTTTTACTATGAATTTTCTGTTATCGACTGACAAGATGTTAGTGTCCAACATCAATCAGGATATGATGCTAACTTTCACTTCCTAGTTGTTGGATTAAAAAACGAGAATTAAGATATTTCTCTGTCACTACTCCTTAAGGCTATGTGAAGCACTTTCCAAGCATAAGGAAAATTATCTTCATCAAATTCCTTTCTAATATCAATATTCCTTGCAAAAAGCTTCAGAGGATTTAGACTGGGTACCAAGATTATGACTTGTCGCGGTGTCTAACTTGCCTGCTACTGTAGGTACTCCATTTAGTGACTTGTACAAGGTAAACAGCTACTTCTAAGCATGTTTTTAAAAGCACTGCATGCATTATTCTGTGCCAGCTTTGGAAGTGAAACAGAAGAATAAAGGAGAAAATGGTGATCCAAATACCTTAGGGCTGAAAGTGGATGTGTGTCTTTGTTGCTATTGTTTTTTAAATCAGGAAGACTCAGCATTTTGAGCAAGATAACTTAGCTCCATGCACCTCCATATTACATCAGCCGGATTGCTTCCAGCAGCCAAGCTAGCTCAGGTCTCTCAGCAATACAGCAATATAACTTCCCTCGCTTTCTTTGTACTCTTTCCCCACCCTCTCCTGATTTGTTTTCGTCTGTTAAATATCTTATATTCAAACTGCAAGCTCTTTGGGGATGGGGCTGTCCTTTTCTTCCAAGTTTCCTGAAGACCAAAAGCCATGACTTAGGTTCCTCAGGTGCTGCACACACACTAATTAATAAGACAATAACCCTGAGGCAAATAGAGAGCTCAGAAGTTCTTCAAATATTCAGTAGCTGGGCAGGCAGGCAACACACACTAGTGCCTGGAAACCAGCAGGGCTTGGAGGAGGACTGAGAGCAGATCTGAGGTCAACGGAGGTGGAGATGATATTGCAGGTGAAGAATTCAGGATAAAGAGTTAAAAGTTATCAGGCAAAAGAATGGAGGTAGCAATATACATATCTGGTAACACAGAGAATAGAAGTAAAGTCCACAACCAAGGTAATCCCACAGTTACTGACATGGGAGATATATGAGAAAAAAGATTCACCAAAAAATAAAAAGCATATACACATACCTGTAAACCATTTCATTAGGAGCCGTGTCATCAAAGGCATAATCAAAACGAAAAGTTTGGTTTTCTAGGTACCTTGTTAAATCCACCTTTTGTTTTGGTTCATGTACCATCACAACATCTTTACTAGGAATTGTTATTACATCAAGGTCTTTCATTAAAGTTTCTATAAAATAAGTGAAATACATATGTTTAAGTAGCAACACACCATTATTTTTTACATTTTTTCATTTTTTACACTCTTATAACATCTCAGATAACACAGCTCCGCCAAGTAACAACACTGCAATGGATTTGGGCTTCTGATACCTAGATAGTAATCTGCCAAGTAAGAGATTTCATTTTGGAAGCCTAGTCACCCTACCCTACCAATTGCTAGAAATTAAAGAGAGGTTGTACAAAGCTGATTAGAAAAAACTAAGATCATTAACTACAGCACTATCATTGTCGCTTGTTACGTATTCTGTAATAACACCTTCCATGGATTTGAGTTCTTTTTCCTCAGAGCTTCTCTGCTGTTTTACAGATTACTGTCATATCCTTTGAGTTTTTGTAAATAACTTATCTATTGGAGAAACTGGACACTGAAGTCCTATACTGGACTGTCAAACTTAAAAACACAAAGAAATTAATATCCTTACGATAATCTGCTTTATTTTAAAATTTTCTTTTTATTTTCCCTAAATCCTTAACAGTATAGTCATATGTTCACAGCTTTCAAAAAGAAAAAATTTGCTTTCATTCTACACAGACATTTTCATTTGTGCATTCCTCCTGGAACCTAAAATATACATCTTTAATATAGAATTTCTCTAAAGTAAAATCCTTTCTAAAAATTATCTTGTAAGCAGAAAAAGCTGAAAATGTTAATGATCCTTCCTATCACTGGGAATGAACAAAAGCCATCTAGATGTGGTTTCAATAGTGAGTTCCCAGGTTATAATTACTACACAGCACTACAATTTATTGCTAATTGTTGTATGCGATATGAGTCAGCAAAACACAGAACCCAGTGATCCATGATATGCACAAAAATAAAGATCCTTTGTGTGTACAGTCAGGATCCTAATGTGTCCTACTTGCATTTCTATGTAAAATTTCTTAAGGCATGCAGTTCAAGAATTTGATGGGGCTTTATACAAGCAGATAGAAATATTTTCATCAGTTAATATACTGATCAAACAGTACAATGGTCACCATTGCATGCCATTACACACCAAGAGCAATATGCATTCAAGTCACTATATAATCAATTTTTGAACTACACTGCAACAAAATAAAATGCAATTATTCTGCAGTAATCACAGAGAAGAAGTAAGGAACAGTGGTTAAAAGAGATAATATGAAGGTCAATTCTTTGCAGCAAAAACTTTTTAGTTTGAGCAGTCAAAAGCTGACTTTTCTTAAATGATTGTTTGGAATAAGACATTTACCTGCTCCCAGCTATTTGTTATGACAACCTGTATTCCTTGCTGATGAAAATTTGGAATAGTGCTCTGAAACCTACCATACACTTCTCAATTATAAATATATGTGACTGAAATAAAATCTTCAAATGTCAGTCTGAACACCTACTTCCTGCAAAGTCAATCCACAGAATGATTGGTGCTGAAAACACCTAAAGATTTTGGTGATAATTCTGTGTTTGTGAGACTGACAAAACAAACTGTTTTTATTTTTTCTCTTCAGGGGGTCACACACTAGTATCTTTCATTCTTTTATACTCTTCAGTTTTAGAATATGGCATGAGAAATACTGTTTCTTATGAAGCGTGTGTTTTCAGAAGAGTGTATTATGTGGCTACTAGATTATCTCTGTGGTTCACCCCCTGCATAGATTATTTCATTAATACCTTTTTACTATAACTTCCTCTTAAAAAAGCAAAATAACTTTAGTGCCAACCTCATTTTTACTTAGACACTCATCTTCCCACAAACACCTCTGAACTATTTTTTTAATAGCTTCAAACCACTAATACCTAACATATGCAGCTTTCACAAAATCAAATCCTACTTCTGAATCCCAACTCATGTCCCATGACAACTAGCTCTCATTTACTGTAATTTCACTTTGTCCACCTTCAGCATAGGTAGAAGGTAATGTTTCCCCCAGATGTATCAGATTTCTAAGTAATATTTTATTAATGATAACCTCCAATGCTGAAACAGAACTTCAACTGCTACCAGACTTGTATGTTGAATGCCCTTATTAAATAGGTTGTGCAAACTAATTTAAATTAACCAGTTTTTGAGATTATGCATTCCTTTCAGATCAATAAAAGAAAAAATACAGGGAATAAGAAAACAGTAGAAGTAAAAATGAAAAAAAAAAAAGTAGGGGAAGCAGCAACGTGGAGGGAAAAAAATAAGACAAAAACTAACTATATATTGTTATCAACATATGTTTTCCCTTTCCCATACAATTCTCCCATTTTCCTCTGGATATGCTCCAGATAATCCTCAGTGTGTAGTTCTGTCAGTGTAAAAATAATAAATGCATCCCATGTTGTTTCAGAGTCACAGCGATGCTGTTTGAGTCTTTTAGCTAAATAAAATATAATAGAAAGAGAAGGAAAGAACTATCTTTCAAAACGGAAGTCAGCTTACTTAAGCGCTAGATTCAGAGAGGCTGCAATCCAGAAGCATTTGTGTTTTTAATTTCCCACTGAAAGTAAAGAACTTCATGGGAAGATTGGGATTTAACTGGAGTTGAAAACATGAACATTTTTTTTGGAAGACAGACTCCAGTCTGATGAGCAGGCAGTAAGGAAAAATGTTCTAATACTAATCATGTATAAAAAAAAGTCACCAGAGAGTCATTCCAGTACCTAATAGTTTTTTAGGGGCATTTAATATGCCCTAGGGTATCTTGCCCAGACCTGACCAGCAACTCCAGGGGATACAAGTCTCCAGTTTCTCTGTAATCCACTAGCCCTGCAAAGATGTCTCAGACACGCTTGGTCACCTAACATGTCATAAGATACCAGCGTTTAAGCACCTGAATTGCTCCCTCGATGTCTGATTCAAGACCACTTGAAAGTATAAAAATACATGTACAAAAAATGTGTAGGAAAGTTTTCATTGGGTAGCTCTCTGCTCAGGAGATCACTTAAAGGATAGTTTAAAAGAATAGTGATCCTAATGCAATGTAAGAATACTGAAGAAATTACAGTAGAATTAATTCCCAGATCAACGAAATACATCCTAGATGACGTTGGAAAAAAAATTTGCAGTCTCTCTGGACCTCAGCTCTCAAGCCATGAAATGGTGACAGTTAAAACTACTTTTCTCCCTGTCTTTATCCAGGCTATGATGAGTCTATGACTATTCTGGGTCTGTCACACATATTGTCTAGTATAACAGAGTTTCACCTTTGATCAGTATTTCTAGATCTCTCTAATATAAATAATATTACTGTCAGAAGCAGCTTTTCAGAGAAAAAATTCAGCAAAATCTTAAACGGTCATACCTTTTTTATTGAGTGGTCGTTTTCGTACACAAACGCATATCCTGTGCTCATCAATCTGCAAAGCAAACAATCTTTCAGTGAACTATACCCCAATTCCAGTTATACAATATTTTATTTTACTTCTATTCTTGAATTAATTAACCAATCATTTAAATAAAGAGAAATTTCAAGACAGTGAGTCATCTGAACATGTAAAAGCCCCTTGTGTCTGCTCAATAGGCAAGAACCCAAAAGGGAGAACTACACATTAACAAAACTCCCTGCAGACAGTGATCTAATCCTGTAGAGTACCAGGTACGTCTCGGAACATTGCAAGCAAATCCAGCTCTAACAGGGTAGATACGCTATTGACAGAAATTGTCACAATCTCTGATTTCCACAGAGATCTGATAATCTCCATCATTTAAGGATTCTGCTCCTCTGACTTTTCTGCAAATTAAAGGCCCTCATCACCTTCAAAGATCAAATATTAATCTTTATACTCAATAGGGTTTTTCAGACAAGCTTAATGGTTTTGTGTGCACATCCCCTAGCACCCCAGGAAAATTTACAATACAGAGGCTGCATGACTACTTAGTACACATTAGTAATATTTTATAGTCAAAAGACATTTAAATGATATAACATAATTAGCAATAATTTAGTGACCTAGGACTTTCAATACTACTAATTTTAGTATCATCAAATTACTGAAAAAATAAATCCATGTTATAAAGAATACTAATATATATTAAACTACTTATTTTTCATGTTTACAGTCAGAAGTATACACTGAAAAAATTGAAAACACACAGCAAAAATAGAAAAGGATAAAAAACTTTCATGTTGCCAGGGTACTTACAGGATCTGCAGTTGTCAGTGGTCTATAATCCAAACTTGCCCTGAAATCTCTTATCATACACATAATTTCATAATTTGGGTTTGTAGCATCAACATCCTAGGGAAGTAAGCAACAGAATTTCCAATATGTTTTTTTTCCTGAAATGGACTATTTTCAGTATCTTCTATGTTTATTTATAAGAAAAATACACATTAACTGAAATCTTATTTTTTCTCCAAAACACCAGAAATGTCTCAGATGCAAGTTTAATGCCTTTTTCCATGATGATGTAGCTAATTTATTGATCATAAAGCAAAGCAATTATATGCCTTCTATTTCATGTTTTTGGTCGGCATGTAATAGAAAATACTTTTTAATTGAGGACTCATTAACAGTCTACTCAAGAAAGAGAAATTACTCCCACCTTTGCAAGAATCTTCACACTAAGAAACACCTTCAAACAACCGCATAACACCAGACAGTATATACGGTCAATGCTTCTTAATCTGAGATAAGGCGGCCCAACGGTATCAGCCGTGAGTACCAGAGCGAACAGACACATTAGAGGCCATGCACGGAGCCCCTCCAAGCCTTGCTATGTCTGAGCCTACTGTAAGCTGAGCTAGTTCTCTGCTAAATCACTCAAATGTCTCTCCCATCACTTCTCTCCGTAACTGTCAGTTTTTATACCATTTCAGGACATGCTGCTGATGCCATGCATAGCCAGCTCTGATATTCAGACCTTATTAAGCTTTGCATGGCTCCCCACAAATTATATAAATCTCTTTCCGGATCACAGCTGGTTGTGGAAACAGCGTAGGCACTCTTAGAAAGCACTGCATTGGGGTGAACAAGCTGAAACGAAGCCAGCTCATGTCTCTGCACCTGTGACACAGCTGATCCTCACCTCAGATAAAACTGTGCCCTGGTAATCAGAAGCTGACTGTACCTTGATGTTCACCCTGACTACAGTGAAATAAAAACTGCTGACAGTAAGTCCATACAAAACGTATTCCTGCTGAAATGTTTCCTTCTAACATTCAGAAGGGGGTATTGCTGATTATGGAAAAAGCATTTGCCTAATATTCTTCAAGCCCTGTTTAAAGGTCTCGCCCACTAGAAGACAGTGCTTGGCGAATCATTGCTGCACTTCACAACAACAACAACAGAATACACAAAGCAACACGAAGCACAGATACATACAAGTCACCAAGACAAACAGAGCTTCCTCATACAGAAGAAGAAGGAAGACATTTTTTACGATGAGGGTGGTGAAACACTGGAACAGGTTGCCCAGAGAGGTAGTAGATGCCCGATCCCTGGAAACATTCAAGGTCAGGTTGGACGGGGCTCTGAGCAACCTGGTCTAGTTGCAGATGTCCCTGCTCATTGCAGGGGCATTGGACTCGATGTCCTTTAAAAATCCCTTCCAACCCAAACCATTCTATGATGCTATGATTCAGAAGTTTAAGACTCAAATGCAAACGGAGTCTTCACAAAAGCAATAATAAGAAAATTTTAGGTGTAGTACCACATCAAAGAATTTTAAGATGTAAAGCAAAAAATATTTGTTCCTTACACATAAAGACATAGTAATGTTTTGCATTTGTGTAAATGGATGGAAATTAGAGAACATGAATTCAACATAGGTGATTTTAGGTCAACTTAGGTCAACTTAGGTCAAACTTTAGGTCAACTTAGGTCAACTTAGGTCAAATTTTAGGTCAACTTAGGTCAAATTTTAGGTCAACTTTTAGGAACATCATTAAACTATGAAGTAAATTGCCTGAATTATTTACTTGGTGGACGTATTTCTCATGTCAGTAGTGGATTGGTAGTATCTCTTTAGAGAGACCAACACATATGCACAGGGCAGCCAACAAGATTATGCTACCAGTTTTGCAAAAGCTTTTACACCACTGTGACAAAGTCATTTAATATTAAGAGATTTTTCTCACAGGATTAGCAACTTCATTTCTTTCACATAAGTTTCTAACAACTTGCTGCCAAATAGCTTGCATGATGCAAAGCTAAATTATAAATGCATAGACAGGTTTACAGAAAAAAAAAAAGTCACTGTTCAAACTTGAGCGTCAAATAGATCTCCTACAAAGCATCGAAGATCATAAAGAGTAATTAATCATTAATCATAATGTTGTAATACCTCCTGTAGAATAATAGCCCTATCTAAAAGCCAAAGGTTTGATTATTTTCAACAATATATTTTCCCTAAGAAATAGCTATAATCAGTACTTGATCTTTAAAGAACACACGGTAAGATAAGCAATTGTAAGCAATTATTTCTGTATGAAGAAAAAGAGGGGGAAAACCGGCTAAAGTAATAGTTATGAGAGCAATGCAACCACGCACCAAAATATTTATAAAACTTGTATACAGGATAAGATTATTACAGGTCATAAAAATTACTAAAGATTGAAAAAAGTACAATGATTTTGCAAACTTCTGCTCTTGTTGACATACATTTTCCATCCGCGCTAAAAATACTAACCTGAGCTCTTTTTTCTCTAAGTTCCTGCTGCTGTAACCTTCTTTTTTCACGTTTCTCTTGCAATTTTTCAACCTCTTTTACACAATTAGATTTTCTACGTGCTTAAAGAAAATGATATAATTTTAAAATATTTTCAGTGTTGCATGAATTTAGTATTTACACTGTAACATTTCAATTATATTAATTTATCAATAATTAGAATGCATTTATCAACTACCTTTTCAAGCAAATCAGTATTAGTACAGAATAATTACGGCAATTTAATTTCTAAAATTTATAAAATAAATTAATTAGGAAAAAATCATGGGAATGAGACAATAATTACATGACCAAAAATGTAAGGACAATGACCCTCAAAAAATATTTGGACAGATACATGTGATCTCTTGGTTTGAATTAAAAGAAAGCCCAAGAAAATTAAAAAAAAAAAAAACAAACAACACTGCCATGGTTAAAAAAAGATAAAGGAAAAACAAATTCCAAGCACTAGCACAACTATGACAGAAGTGAACATTTGTTTAGCCACAGCTCTCTGAAAATGCTTCTCGAGGAAGCCTACAGACAACTGTAGACCATTTCTCATTCATGGACAACAACATAATCCAAGAGAATGTACATGTAACGCCCAGAACGAATGAATCCTTGATACACGGTTTACATACAAGGGGGTCCAAATTCCTTTTTTGCAGCTTGAACTGGAGATATATCTGAAACAGTACCATTCTGTTGAGAAGAGGAAGACTGCTCGGGAAGCTGAGTAGGTCGCGCACGGGCAGAACCAACCACTGCAAAGGAAAAGCACAAAGCTCATCTGGACATGGAAGAGCAACTTTTCTACCCCATTCTGAAATGCTTTGTTATGACAAGATAAAACAAGGCCTCTTTCCAGACGCAACAATTTATTGGGGGTGAGAGGGAGCCATACATGTAGAAAGTCTATTAGTAAAGACATTTGGTATGCAGCCTTTTTTTCCTAGTGTTATACACCAATGCAACATAATTATTAAGTACCAATGCTGCACATGCATATTTTTAAATACTCTACTACAGAATTAGTACAACTTATTATGCACACAGAATGAAGCATGTATGTGGACATATGCAGTCCTGAAGCTTAAAGTGCTGAAATTTTATTTATATTGTGATTATACCCAAAAACTGAATAAGAAAAGAAGCCCTGCTGTTTCACATTCTCTGGATGTTACAAAACGGTCCCACCCCATTGTGCCTACGATCTCTGGAGGAGCAGAGGGATACAAATGAAAGGCAGCAAAGTGCAGCTCAATCTGTGAATGGAAGAAACAAACCTTTTTGACACTACACTGGAAGTGATACAGATACAATCAATATGCCTAAGCTTATGGATTGATTCTATATGTGCTAAGGATGCCAATTTCTGAAGATGCAGTGATGTCTGTTTCCAGTGAATGCAGTGGGAGTGGTGAGCATGCAAGCCTCTTTGGTAGAGCTTTTAAATTGTCTTTGAAAGAGTTGCTTCAAGCAGCTCTGCTTCAGCTGGCCCATTTCCTGCACACGTTCCTAACGGAGTCTGCCAGAAGAGTACAAAAGTGAAGGTACCAGCTTTGATGAGCAGCCTAGAGATAACATTCCAAACAAAGGCCAGCTCACTGTGCAACATGGAGACAACTATGGAAACAGGTATCGAATGGGACAGACAAGACAAATGCCCAGATCATTCCAAATATGATAGGAAACTAGTTTATATCACAAACTGACTACACTAAACAAGACAGTGTGCTGAGAAAAGCTTAATTATAAGGCCAACAAAGAACAAATACTTATGCTGACTGTGAATAGTAAGATGCATAGGACCTATTAAAATACAAGTTACAGGTTATTCCATACCAAACAGACCATTTCCTACAAACAACAACATGTATGGATGTGAGGAGAGCCCATCAATCAGATGTCTCAAATTTAAACCATATTATTTTGAAAAAAATCATCCCCTCCTCATGAGATTTCCCATTTGTTTAACACCCCCAGAGGCAAATGGCAGAAGGGAGAAAGTGGTCCCAATCATCCACCAGAAGAGCCTGAACACTTGCAAAGATATGCAAGCCTACTTGTTTTTCAAGTTTAAACAGATGGACTGGAATCCAGTCTGAATTAATGACAGTAGATTAATGCTTGGGAGAAGAATCATCACCATCATCAGTACAAGTTAGTTAAGTTTAATGCAGGAGAGAAAATGAAAACAATAAGCAGTAAGTATTCTTTCTCATGTTATAGATGCGTTACATCTGTATTCATCCAATATGTACTTTTCACCTATCCTCCTGTGGTATTCCAGCATTTCTTAATATATTTTTTGCTATTAACTGTAGAGTGAGAAATAACCCGTAGGGCTTAAGTGCTCTTTGAATGAATGTTTACACACAGACTGTTACAAAACTAAGCTAAAAAATTGAAAGTGTAAGAATTTTAAGTGCACTACTTAGTGTATATTGAAACACTCAATTAAGCTGAAGCAAATTGAGGATGCTTTAGCTTGGAAAAGTCCACACATGACTTAATGTAGCATAATTAACTAACTGCAAATTTTTGCACCTTCTGTTCATTCAGCTTAACTTTCCTAATGCTATATTGCTTAAACTTGCATTGTCCAGGTTTCAGCTGGGATAGAGTTAATTTTCTTCCTAGTAGCTGGTATAAGACTGTGTTTTGGATTTAGTATGAGAATAATGCTGATAACACACTGATGGTTTAGTTGTTGCTCAGTAATGTTTATGCTAGTCAAGGAGTTTTCAGCTTCCCATGCTCTGCCAGGTGCACAAGAAGCTGGGAGGGGGCACAGCCAGGACAGCTGACCCAAACTGGCCAAAGGGCTATTCCATACCATAGGTTGTCATGCTCAGTATAGAAACTGGGGGGAGCTGGTCCTGGGGCAGCGATCACTGCTCAGGGACTGGCTCAGCATCGGTCAGTGGGTGGTGAGCAGTTGCATCACTTGGGAGGATTTTTTGTTTTTCCCTGGGTTTTGTTCCTCTCCCTCTCTCTTGTTATTTTCCTTTTCAATACGATATTATTATTATTATTATTATTATTATTATTATTATTATTATTATTATTATTACATTTCAATTATTAAACTGTTCTTATCTCAACCCATGAGTTTTCTTACTTGTTCTTTTCCAATTCTCTCCCCCATCCCACAGGGAGAGGGAAGGGTGAGCAAGCGGCTGCATGGTGCTTAGTTGCCGACTGGGGTTAAGCCACAACATGCATATAAATACCGTTTGTACAGTATGAATTCCTAAATATACATAGGAGTAATTCTAGGAATGATGTACCATGTCTTTTACACATCACATGCATACATACCAAATTAGAAATGCAGAACTATTAAGGAATGTTAGATTAGCAGGAGGTTAAAATGTTCCCACATTTTTTACTTCCTGGAAATGGAAAGAGATAACATTTACCTCTGTTATCTCTGGCAGGGTTGTCATTCTTAATAGCTGCCACAGTTCGTCGACTCTACAAAGAAAGAAATGTCTGTTATTCGACCACCTTATTATTGAAAACATAAACTGCAGCCCCACCTCTATTTCTTTCCAGTGAATGAAAATAACACAATGTCAGCAATACAGAGAGGTGACTGCTGCCAAATCCCTCCCTAAAGAGCCTAGGGTGAAGACTGCTTGAACTATATGTACTGTTTGAAAACAACCTCCAAAACCTTTTCTGTATTCTTCCTTGAGATACATTTAGTTATATAAATATTAGTCCCCAAGTCCCTCTCCACCAAACCTTTCTTAGATAATTTTTAGAAACCCCTGTTCACCATAGGAAAAAGAAAGGAACACAGTTATCAAGTAGCTCCACAGACACAAAAGTTAAAGTTAAAAACTGAAGCATAGCAATATGTATAGGAGTACTGTAAGTTTAACATGAGCATGTTGCACAGGTATTACCAACCTTCACAATTTTGTTTACTTTGGCTGCTGGAGGTGGTGGTGGTGTCTCTGGACTAGGTTCAATATCTTCATCAGGAGCAAGATCTGGATTAAGTGAAAATATGCTCTCCAAGTCAATCTGTGTAAAAGAATATAAAACGCATTTATGAGTCTTAGAACAATATTCACCTTCTCCATTTCTCCTGTTATGTTTGAGAATAAACAATAAATATATTTAGTGTTTTTACCCTACAATTTGCTAATTCTATAACCTGAATTATCTTATTTTATGTTCACTAAAAACAGCGTAAGCTTTGGTGTTCGTATTAGTTGAAAACACACCCTTCAGAAAACGGATGAACTAAAAATGACCAATAGATATTCATAATTTTGTGAAGAGATTAAATTAAAACAGAAGTACCCACTACTACTGTAGTAATTTGACAATTACTGCAGAATATGAAAGACATTCTGTAACATAAAAAGAAAGAGATCTCAGTTATTTGAAATTTCCCAGACAGTGCAAAAGAAACAGATTAATTACAACCCAAAAGATAAAAGCGCAGTTGAAGCCAAGTTAAACTTACCATGCTATTTTTTTCTTTTAAGTTTTCCTCATTCAAAATGCCACAAAATGTAAGGGGGAGAGGGGCAGGATCCTAAAAATAGCTGGCTTCAGATCTATTGAAACTTGGTTTCCTAAAAATCATAAATAGCTTTGGTGTCTATAGACTGCCATTTCCCCTGGCTGGACCTTTCAAAGACCTCACTACTGTATGGATTCTGTGTGTTCAGAGGGATGAGCTCAGCTGATGAGATCACCAGGACATTCTCACAATTTTTTTTTTTCTTTTTCCTGTGTTTTCACAAAACCGGTGAAGGGTAATTATTTCTGAGATGCTTCTGCAAATCTCAGCTGAAGCTGGCTAACACAGAATCACAGAATCACAGAATCGTATAGGTTGGAAAAGACCTTTAAGATCATCGAGTCCAACCATAAACCTAACACTACCAAGACCACCACTATACCATGTCCCTAAGCACCTCAACCAAATGCCTTTTAAATACCTCTAGGGATGATGAACGTGGTCCAAAATTTAAAGGAAGAGGGGATAGCAAAGCGTTACACACAAAGACACAGTTTCGAAAGGAAAACAAGGCTGGAAAATTATTGCCAAAAATAAATAAATAAACAAAAACCCTAGTAGTGCAATTCCTCAATAATAGAAACACAAAAAGATTTCTAATCTAGCTCTCCCACTAGTTTCCTGTCTGAACTGCAAGTCATTCTCCCTCTCAAAAATTTGATTTTTCTACTTGTAAAAAGAAGGTAACAAGGTCAGCCTTTGTAACCTAGTTCAAAATCAATAGATGAAAAGAACTATTTAAAAGCTATGACACAGAGCTCAGGAAGTCAAATTTAATAAAACAGAAACCGGCATTTGCCCAACAGCTCCCATGCAAAACAGCCTGTAACCAAGGAATCATCAAGTAAATTAAGATTTATATTTTCTCTTTGTTTCCAGTGCAAATTCCAAAGTAATATTCATGTAGATTACACATTTTTTAAAAGAGAAAAGTTCTAAAATAATTGAGTTTACCTCTTTGCCTTTAGTATCTCCATTTTCAATCCATTCAACAGTTACACTTTCATTATCTTCATTTAGGGATGTTACCATAGCTTGGTGAATTCGGCCTAGAAAGCAAACACAAATGATCATTTATTAACTGGTGGAAAATTTTTCCAGAAGTTTTCATCCCTGCACTGAGACATGCCGTGAGAGGCAGGAAGAAGAGGGTTAAAAAAAATAAGTTGATAAATAGAAGATGATTCCTGGCCACACACTGTGAAATGGCTCAGACCTGATCCACCAGCAGAGGCTCTAACGAGAAAGTCAGCGTACAAGTGAAAAACACAATGAACAGAAAACCAAGTGGTAAGTAAACAAAACGCCACGTGAAAGCCACACCACGTAGACTCTCTTTTCCGAGAGAAGAAAACTCCAATACCACAAGTCTCCCACAAGTGATAAAGTCTCCTGAGGTGCACTCCACAAAGGCTTGTTTGTCCCCCTTTCTAGGCTGATACAACTTTACATGTCCCAACACAGGAGTGAAGCCCCCTGAAATTGTATTCTGATGTCCATTTCTTATGGGCATCCAATTAGTTGGTAATTCAACTAAATTAAATTGCCCGCAACAATAATACAAATCACCATTGTAAAAACAACTGCTAACACAGACTGCTGAGCTGGAGTTAAGGTGCCATTGCTTTGACTTCTCCAGTGAAAGACCCAAGGTCAGCAGGCCCCCATAAAGTACAAGAAAACCAATAAACTTTCAGTATGAATAGGATACTTCTTCTTAAATATGTAGTGTACCACAATGTTTTCTATGTCCTATTTTCTACACGTTAGCAAGGCGCAATTGGAAGAACAGAGCAGCCAAGCACTGACAAAAAAGGATCAAGACCCAGGCGTCACATTGATTTCACATCTGTGTTTGCCCTAAGACTACCAAGAATCAGGGTTTCTAAAGAACACGAGTCCAATGCGACTGCTCCTCTAACACCCTCTTTTAATGAGCCATGGCACGAACAAGCAATCCCTCACGTCACCCACCCCGAGTCCCCAGGTGCCCAAGGGCCACGTGCAGCTGCCAAAGCACGAGCGACTGTCCTGGAGCCTGTGCGTATGCTGCTGCTGCCGGGCACCCGCTCGGGGCGAAACACAGCACGGCCCTTACACGTCTGCTCTGGTCTGGGTCTCCTCCACCTTGCATCTTCTCTTCTCCCTTCCTAAAGATCCCAACCTCCCAAATTCACTCCAGTTTTCTCCTCCGCTGATTGTTTCAAACTTCTGCTTTAGCCATTTCAGTCATAATTTGACAGTTTTCCAAAGCTAAGGTTTTATACAGTCTATGCCTCTTACGGCCTGCTGAGGGACAGAAAGGAAGAAAAACCTTGACCGATATCCCAAATTATCTCACCTAATGGCGCAAGTAACAAATGTATACTGTCAATATTGCTTTCATTGCAAAGGCTGCCTAAACATTCACACCTAGATAAAATTAAGCAAGAAGAGAGACTACGGGGAAGAGTCATGGAAGGTAACACCAAATCTGTGTACTCTAACATAATGTGCAGAGGAAGAGACTAACTGAAACTCAGGCACAGCATAGCACTCGGGGGACTCGCAGAGCAGCCGGCACCCCTGGGCAGCAATGCTTTCACATCTGCGGTGCTCACCTCGCCGCCAACATACATTACATACACATTTACAACCTCTGCGCTTGTCCTTGCCCAAAGCATAAGATTCACTCCACCACTAAAGAAGGTTAAGTAGTTTTTTTACTTAAAAAAAAAAAAAAAAGCCTCCCGTTCCTTTCCTCTAGCATTCGCTAGCTTTTATTTCCCTGACCTGTGTTTTGACTGAACAAACTCTTCCGTTTGTGCTTCCTGAGCACCATTCTCCCGGACGGCCCAGCTGCCTGCTCTGCTGGGACAGCCTGGCCTGCATCCCCCATGGATGCGCTGCCAGGAGATGCGTGGGCAGGGACCACCGCCATGCCCTTCGCTCCGCGCGGGCACTCGTTCCTCCATTTCCCCTCACCCAAAGGATGTTGTGCAGGCACACATCCTGCCCCCGGGACCCTACCCGAATTCTGCTGGTGGCTGGGCTGAAGCAGGCTCGCCACGCACGATGTTCTCGCACCTTATTTCCTTGGACTAGCATTTTTGTGCACGTTTTCTTTGTGCAAGGTCCTCTATGCACCTCTCCATTAATTTTTCTGCATTTAATAACCTCCAGGGACTTAATTTTGTGCAAGAACACCCTGTTGTAGAACTGTTTCAATTAGCTATCTGGTCCATCAGCAAAGCAGCAACAGAAGCCACTGTCTTCCTGCAGCAGTGCCACTCCTGCCATTTCTACAAAGAGCATGCTGGGATGCAAGGACACAAAAACTGTGGGAACTGGAAGACTCCTCAGGCTTACATTGGTATAATCTTCTGCTACTGTTTTAAGGCTTGCCCCAGCTGTCAATCCCAGATAAAGAGAAAAATGATATATGAAAAATGTAAGTTTAGAAAAACATATTCTATACAATATTATAATAATTTTTAGTATCTTACCAAATTTTATAAATTTTGAAGAAAAGCACTATTCACAGCTAAAACCTGTAATACTGTATTACTCACAGAGCTATCATATAAGTCCTATTACTTGCTCCTGTGCTCTATTTCATTTGACAGAGAACGAATAATAATTAAAAAAGGTTTAATCTTTGCCATAACAAGTGAAAGGAGATCAAAGCAGGCTCATGAATGAATAGAAAATACTGAACAGTGTCACAAACACAGTAAGCCAGCATGCTGTAACAAAAGAATCACGATAAATCTTCCGTCTCTGTGCCAGACTTCATCCATTCCCTGGCCAAGAAAGTCAGGACTGAATTAAAAAAAACACTAGCAAAAATAAAAGTTATGTCCATCTTCCAAATACTCTCAGCTTAAATAGAAAATGTATACTATAATGTTTAAACTGGCAATGTACCCATACAATTCGTTCCTAAAAATTCTTCGTGTTACTAAAAGTTTACATGTTATTGAACTGCCAGAAAGCACATTTACATCTTTACAATTGCCTCTTGCTCTCTGCAAACAGTATTCCATTATATTTTTCTAGTACACAGCTGAATACAGCAGCTGTGAAATTCAGGAATGCCAGCAACCAATTAGGCTGGCATAAACCTTGTCTAGCATATAAAACAAGACCAAGCTGCAAATGCTAAAGCATAAGAGCCAAATCAATCTGCAGAGAGTGGTTGAAGGCAACGTCCCTGATTTCTGGTGTATTTTCTAGAGTTGGTATCAAAATGTGAAATGTAAACATGTCCATGTAAACATGGATGTGCATTATGACAAAGTGAAAAAGGAACAAGTGATTCGAGAAAGACTGTCTTCACACACATCTCAAAAACAAGAGGAAAGTAGAGCCATAGTGCTGATATACTGACTCTTCACTCAGCGTTTCTTTAATTTCTAGTGACTCTCCTCACATGATTAGAATTCACATCACAGGCAAAACTTTTTCTGGGAAGTCGTTCCATTGCTATAGGGCTCAAAACTAATGGAGCAGTTATTTGAAAAGGCTATTATTTGTATAAATATGTTCTGTCATACAGCATGTGACATCTGGCTTACCTCCTACTGACTAGATCATGCAGAAAATACCACTGCAAATATGACAGTAAGACAACATAAATGTATGTGAAGCCAACACTTTACAATTACCTTAAATACACGTTACAATATTCTCACCCTAATCAATACGAGTGAAGAACATCAACTCTCCATTCCCCCTCTTCCTAGTCCTCTGATGAACATTTGACAAACAGAAGAAAGCAAGCATAAACATCTCCAGAAATACCAGATAAATCCCCTCTATTGTAAGAGTCCTTAGGGTAGCTAGTTGTGCAGAAAAAGGTTTAGGAAGCAACAGCAAAAGCAAATAATCAGGACTAAATCAAACATTTTAACTAACCCTCAACCTAGGTAGCAGTGCCAACTGATCGCAAATACCAAGCTGTACTTAGATCCTTTCCTCTAAACAAACTGAATATTTTCTACCTGCAAAACTTCTCCAAACCACCACAATTTTGACACAGTGATCAATGACAGTACTAAAACCATGGCCTTTTCATCTTCCTAATACTTTTCAGAAACATAAGTTATCAGTGTTAAATATGGGTCGGTGATTTCTAAATTACAGTCTGGGCTAAAGTGCTGGCTGACATGTGACTCAAATCTCTTTGCGCTCTCCCAAGTGACTCAAGAAATAAGGCTGGAAAAAGACCACAGACTTCCCCACCCTTCCACATAATTAAAGTGCACCCACCCCAAAAGACACTGTACTCGCACTTCTCATGCAGAAGTTTCACGAAGTCTTAGAAATATCTTTGAGCCATAATACTTAAAAATTTACACACAGGCTCTGGATCAGGCTATGGAGAAGAAAGGTTCTTAATTTTCACTAAGACCCTCTCATTCCTCCCCCAAAAACAGCAGCAGGACCCTGCCCAGCAGCATTACTCTATGACCATCATACAGTTGTGTAAGCATGTCAGCTCAAACCGAGGCAATTATTTTTAGCAGGACCAGGCTACGGCAACGTTAACAGACCCAACATTCAGTAAAGGAAACTCACAGCTTATGTTACATGCTCTGAACTTGCCACTTCTTTAGGAGCACAAATGTGTTACATTAGCTCAGGCAGCGGTCCATCAGATGAGCTCTTAGCTTTTCTAAATGCATCAACAGTAGATGTTTCACAGATGAATGTAAAAACATACTAAAACTTAGCATCTGCTACAGAGCCTTCCTGAGGATGACCACTGCAACAGAAGTTACCCATCCCTTAAAGGACTGTAAGAGGCATTTGTGAAATACGCATGATTTTCCTAATCACGTTCGTGAGGGACTAACATGAGTGTTACCTTATCTAGAGACACCTGGACATGATAGACCTTCACCTTCTGCCACTTCATATTCAAAAATTAAAATTGCGAAAAGTAGAATTTTCTTCACTCTCTTTTAAAAATAATACAAACCCCAAGTTACATATACAAAAAAAGGAGAAACATGAGGCTGCAAATCCAGAACCAGCATTTACCAGAATTAACATGGTCCAGAAAACTGTTTCCTGTGCTACGGGCTCCAATCCTGGCGACCCTGGTGGAAGGCCCTTCCTGCTCTCACAGAGCTCAGGGAGGTGAAAAATAATCCTCCACTCACCAAACAATGCCTATACCAAACTTCAAGGAAAAAATCCCAAGGAAAAAGATAATTCCAGGTTCAGTGTCTCCAGTAATGTCAACTGTGCCGACATCCGTATTCAGGCAATCAGTGCTTGTCATGGTCCTCCCTGCGCTACACAGACAGTCCTGCTGCTAATCCCCCAAGGAAAAAACGGCAGTTACTAGTGACAGATGTTTCTTTCTCCACAACACTAACCATATTTGATTTAATTTTGTTTCAAAGGTTCATTTATCCACCAACAAATAGGCTTTTATTTTCTTTGTATCTACCACAGTTAGGCTTTAGTTTTGTTTTATTTAATCATATAGATTTATTTTGGTTTTGCCAGCCGTCCTTATTATCTTGTCTGTTACCTTAGTTATACTGTCATCACACTGTCAAATGGGTCACTAAACATACACAGTACCTGCCATATTTCTAAACCAAATTCTTAAATATTAAAAAAAGCCATATAATTTTAATGAAAGATACATTTTAATATTTATTTTTGTGGATGATCCCTAGCTACCAACTCATTTTGTTTTATTCTCTAAACTATCACAGCACTACCCAAGTCCTTCAAATGACAAGCATGTTACAACCACATTTTACGATCTCTGTAAACCTCTACAACATAACAGACGAGGATTTTGAGAACAGAAACTAACATTACCCAAATTGAGCTTCCCATATCTGCCTGTATATTTCAGCTTTGAATTAAAATTGAACTTAATCTACTCTTGCCCCCATCTAGAAAGCTACCAAACTCAGAAAAATCCCTATCTAAGATATGTATCTAACCTCTGTGCAAAACCCAATCAAACATAGTGCTTTAGAAAAGCAAAGTTCACAGATCTTACTGACAGTCCACTAACAAATGAGGAGGGGGGAAAAAAACAACACATAGACATACCACTGAACTGTGTATAATATTTACCTTCAAAATACCAACAGCACATTTAATGTCCCTCATACAGCAAATGGCACACAAGCGACTTTTTGGTTCCCCTTGCATTCAACACCAACAAGCCCCTCCACCCCAAACCACTAAATTATAATTCGTCGTGCTCAGTCTAGCTGAACTTGTTAGCTGTCCACACCGATGCACCATCTCTAAAGCAGTTACCTAGAGCTACATCCCAGCGCTGCTGTTACGGTTTTTACTTCTCTAGTAATTCTCAAGTCTCCAATCTTTTCACATTGTGATTCATTGGGTTTTTCTGCTGACTTTTCATTTTGCAAGCCAATCTGTAAAATCTCCCCTTACATTCAAAACAAGTTTCCTGTGGTTTCCCCAGTTAGAGGAACACTTTGGTTTTTTACTTCCCTTCAAGGTAGATCCAGTTTCTTTTGGGGTTGGGGAGCTAATACTCTTTTGAGCACATTTCAAAGGGCATTATTTCACATTAGTGAGCTCCTCCTAAAACATCTTCCCTTTATTTGCTTTCAGAAGCTTCAATTGCCAGTGAAATCAATGGCAGCCCACCCACTGGCTTCACAAAAACTTATCAAGAGTATTTCACCACCATAGTATTCAGAAGCTAGAGCTACATCTTGCCTCTGTAGGTGTCAGTGTCAGAGCAGGAGAGGAGACTTGTTTCTAAAGCAGCTCAATTCATAAAGCATCACATCGTGATGGCCAACAAATGCACTGATATTTAGATATTTATCAGCAAGTTATCTCAGCTGTACCGTGCCAGTCATCCTATCATTTTTAAGAGCAGATAAGTTCTCCACATACAACTTAGCCACAGAAAAAGATACTTGGAAGGAAGCACCTGTCCAATCTTATTAGATATGTACTACCATAAATCTCCTAGAAACTCTTCAATAAACTGAATACGTTTCACCTTTACGTTACTAAGTGGTCTGCCTCTGCTATTCATGCCAGAAAGCTGCACTAGTACCTTGCTGTCAACACATACAAACTTTTTTACAGATTACATGTGTTCACAGTCATTTATACTGAGTGCTTTCTTTTCTAGCTTGTACAAACACACCTGTACAAGAACAGTGAGCCTATCTTGTCCTGGTTTGGGCTGGGATAGAGTTAATTTTCTTCCTAGTAGCTGGTATAAGACTGTGTTTTGGATTTTAGTATGAGAATAATATTGATAACACCCTGATGGTTTAGTTGTTGCTCAGTAATGCTTACACTGGTCAAGGACTTTTCAGCTTCCCGTGCTCTGCCGGGTGCACAAGAAGCTGGGAGGGGGCACAGCCAGGACAGCTGACCCCAACTGGCCAAAGGGCTATTCCATACCATAGGTTGTCATGCTCAGTATAGAAACTGGGGGGAGCTGGCTGGGGGGCAGCAATCGCTGCTCAGGGATGGGCTGGGCATCGGTCAGCGAGTGGTGAGCAGTTGCATCACTTGGGTTTTTTTTTCCCTGGGTTTTGTTCCTCTCTCGCTCTCTTGTTGGTTTCCTTCTCATTACAATTTTTATTATTATTATTATTATTATATTTCAATTATTAAACTGTTCTTATCTCAACCCACGAGTTTTCTTACTTGTGCTTTTCCAATTCTCTCCCCCATCCCACCAGGGGATGAGGGTGAGTGAGCGGCTGTGTGGTACTTAATTGCCAGCTGGGGCTAAGCTCTACCTGTTTCACAACAAGCTCTACCTGTTTCAGTCTTTTAGGATTATCTCCTTTTCTGACATTGTCAACCAGGATGAGGTGCAATATCCCACAGGAGCTCCAGACTGCTCTCCACAGGAGCACTCACTGCCACACAACAGTAATTCTGAAATTGCACTCACTTTTCTCCTTGCCACTTCACCCTGATAGTCCACACTTTTGTGATTAACTAGAATATCAAGGTTTTTCTCCTGTCATTTATAGTTTATGATCTCCCAATCTATAGCAAAAGCACATTTACTTTGTGCCACGTTTTATCCCCATTGTTTCACTCCATACTTCCTAATCTTCCTGCATGATATACATCTCCACAGAGATGATACTCCCACTCCCATAGTAATGGAGTTTCTCAAGAGCAATGTTACTTTCTGTGTTACGAGCAGGAATGAATAACTGTAATGGATGGGAAAAACCAGCCAGCCAGTCCCAAAACTGATCCCAGAGGCACACTGTTAGGTCAAAATTATTAGGTACGCTATCATCACCTGTCTTAAATGCATTACCGTTCTTGTATTAAACTTCATCTGAATCACTTTGCAGACTCTGCGAAACATTTTACTGAAATTCAGAGAAACTTATGGCTGACCCTCATAATGGGTCAATACCAGTAAAGCTGCGCAAAGCCTCTCCCACACTGACACCCCAGCAGGGCCAAGCTCAGGTCAGGTCACCCCGCACTCACTCAGCTCCAGGACTCAGCACCGCATTTACCTGCTCCACCTCTAGGACACTAGTCTGGAACACAGAGAGTAGAAGCACTTCAGCATCTGTCCTCCGCTGTTTGCTACTACTTCTAGTCAAGGCACTGTACGTTCCTAGAATGCTTCAACTAGATTTGTAATTTTTCCCCTTGTTTTAGTGCAAAATCAAGCAGGTGAGCTGTAATCACTTCCGAAATTGATGTTAATGTGATGGCTAATTGCTCCATCACCTAAAATCCTTTTATTCAGTTATGTTGGTTTTGTCATGGGGTACCACAACGGTCTTTCTTTTTTTGATGGGGAAAGGAGGCAACTCCTATGAGGATCTATCACTTGCTGTCAAGTTAGATTGTGCCATGCTTTTACTGAAACATGGCATGACCATGACCAAACTTCTCATTCTCAAGCATCACACAGTTCTAGGTTGTAACAGAAAAACCTCAAGTCCTGGAGATCACCTCCATGCCTTTTTTCCAGACCACACCATGGACAGAAACCCTAAGACAACTGGTACCAGTTGGTTCATGTCCACAACAGCCCTGGGACAGCACCTTTCATGGCACATTGCTCACAACTACAGCACTTAGTGCTCAATCCAGATCCCTCAGCTGTGCCTATGGTAGCAAGCAGTGTACTGCAACAGGAGCAGATCTGCAGAGCAAAGCAGGTGGTGCTGGGGATCAGACATTCATACCGCGTGTTTTGGAGGGGTCTGGGGGGGTGTCTAGTCCACAGACTGAACACACCTTGTGGGAGTGCATCATGTACATATTTGGAGTGTACCCTCCAGCTAAATTTCATCCAAAAGGAATTTAGTGTGCTCCAAAGCCACTTTCAAAACAAACTAAAGCATAGCATGAGGACACACGGGATGATCAGAAGATACATGTCCAAAGTCCATTCTTGATCTGAACTGAAATGCTTGTATAGGTCCACCACTGTGGTCCCAAGTGGCATGCCTAGAGCCCTAAGACCTCTTAATTTTTTTTTTATGGTTATTCACAGAATCACAGAATTCTGTGATTATGTTATGGTTATTCACCTAGACCTACACAGAATTGAGAAAACTGCATTGCAGCCTCCCACTATAGTGCTTTTAGAGCACAAACACGAGCATGTGCTGCACGCCCAGGGACGTGCATGAGAATATGAAAGTGTGATGCTTACTAAAATGCAGAAGGACTGTCCAAGCAGTGATAGCGAAAATGATGCAGTTCAGGTCTCTTCTCAAGAACTAGTCAAGGAAGTTTAGGTTTCCTATAGGAGGCAGGTCATCTGGTTCACTCCAGATGGGAGCCTGGAAGTGAACTAGTACATGTGCAATGAGAACGATCATGGTACCAGGACGCTAGACTAAAATGAGGTGCAAGATAAATTCACAAGCAGAACAGTCCAAACCATGAAATACTTCAATCCTCTGTACAAGAAGATTACATGCAAACAAGTGCTAATGAAGGAGGGGACTCGGAAAGTGAAGCACTATTTTCTTTTATGATACAGGCCTTTCAAAACATTAGCTAGAAACTTACACATCATTTTCCAGTCTGGTGTTCAGTTACATTCTGAATTACACTAAATTTGGGGTCTGATCCTTTGGCAACACAGCTTTTTGGGTAGTCAGATGCCATGACTTCAAAAGGGCCTCTCAAAAAGAAGGGAGTACACAAAAAGGTGAAAGATGAGCTTCTACATAGACAAAAGAAAGATAATGCACCCAGAGAAAAATAATCTAATTTATGGGTACACAATACTGAAACTGGAGCTAGAAGTTACAACTCAGGTAAGGGATCCTTAAGTTAACACTTACAGTTCTCTAAAAACATTGACTCAACGTGCAACTGCAACAACAAAAAAAGCCAGTAAAACACTGGCCTTTGTCGGGAAGCTAAAGAATAAAAGCAAGTGTCATTTTCAAACTATAAATAAAACTTTAGTACATGCACATCTCAAGTATTGTGGCACCAGTCTTCACACCTCAAAAAAGATGCAGCAGAATTAGAGGAGGTAAAGAGAAGGACAACTAAGAAGATGAAGAGAATGAAGATATTAAGGTGGGTGAGATTGCTCACTTTTGAGGAAAAGACTGCAGGTGGATTTGGTTATGCTTTACAGCCATAAAGGACAAAATGATTGGAAACTGTTATTCACTAAATCCTGCAACACTAAAGCTCGGAGTAGTCTCTTAAGGCACGTTGGTTTCAGGCAGATAAAAGTAATAATGTACTTTTCTATGCAGCAAGCAGGAACTTCCTGATCTTGCTTCCACAAGAGGTTGTGGAGGCAGACAGTGTAAGTTGGGTCACAAAGGTATTCAATAAATTCACAGACAATAGATCTATAAATGGGTATGTAACAGGACTAGGCAGAGTTGTACTTCTAATATCCCAGATATAATTCTGGATATTCAGGGAAGAGAAAGACTGAGGACAGTGGCAAGGCTGACCTGCTTTCCCTAAATAGCCTCTCCTACCGCTGTTGGGCTACATGAACCATCGGTCAGATCCACTGGGGTACTTCTTATAGTAGTGGTGAGCATACTTTAAGGAGACAGAGGAACCTCCATAAAGGCAGAAACCTTCATAAGCTTTTAAAAAAAAATTCACATTCTCCAATTTCAGTAAAAGTCTTATAAAGAGGGAGGGGAAAAAAGTTTTCATTTGCTTTTCATAAAGTAATCTTCATTGTCATATATTCACATAGCAATCTCCCATCTAAATTGTAAAAAAACCCAAGCCAAAACAACAATAATCCACCCATTTTCAACATTCCTGCGAGGTTTTCCACCCACTGGTCCCTTTCATGGCCCATATGAACCCCCTCCAGTTCTCAGATTTAAGGAAGATTAAGCAATCAGAGCTGCAAACTTTATTCAAATGAGAACAAGACATTAATGTATGCCATGATAGTATTTTCTGTCCTCTGTCACGTTTTTCTTTTACTGCCACTGCATAAGTGAAGGTTTTCATTCAATTCCTGGTAATGACATTCACATCTTTCCTATGAGTTGACAACTTGTAAAAAAGTTGCAGGAATAGTTCAATGTCTTCTTATATATATTTTTTTAGTTTTGTAAAACTGAACATAATTTGACATCTTTTTGCACATTTAGTCAGCAGTTCCTTGGAGTCCTTTAGAACAATTTTGCAGGCAGCTTCTTTAAAATCTTTTAAAACTGCTTATGAAAGTTCCTCTCCAGAATACTTTGCTATATACTTTTACAAATCAAAGTCCTCCATGTTCAGTATAAATTTCAATACAGTTGTGGTATGTAGGAGCAAAAGTAGATTCAGTCAAGTATCTCTTTCAAACAGTGTTGGGGTTTAGTGGTTGTTGAAATTTTTTTAGCAACAGGATTTAAGATTGTGGTGGATTCAATAATGTGGTGAATACCCTCTGCCAAAAGATTGAGATGACTTGGCCAGTCTTCTCTCTCCCTTTCCCCTTTCTCATTTTGTTTTTTGCTTGAATAAATAGCAAAGACCTCCTTTTCATTATTTTCTCTACTTTCTCTGAAGCTGACGGTAGCCTAGAAACAATAGCTTCTTGCATCACCCAGAAAATTTCTACCAGCACCTTCTATAGATGTTTTCAAATGGTACCATTTGCCTTTCAAGACCCACCCTGTCAAATGGTGTTTTGTTGTTTGGGTTTTCCTTTCATTTCCCTTACTTTACAATATTACCTTTAGTAAGACTATTTACCATTACTTAATTCATTACAGAGCTGCCAACTGTTGCTCCTGGTTAAAAGTCAGAAGCCTTTATTCTCATACAAGTTTAAAGCCTGTATTTTACCCTTATCTTAACATGGTTCCAAAAGCTCAAACCAAGAAGAAAACTTGAAGTAATATTTTAATTCTTCTCTGTGTTTGATGAAAGCTTATTGTAACTTAAAAATCATCAGGCTGTGATTTATAGTCACCTCATTCATCACCACCTGAATTCCTATCCTATTAAAATGTCAAAATGAACTGGGAAGTTCAATTCATAAAAGTGTAGAAGAATATGCAAACATAACCCAAAACTGAATCAGAAACTTGGAGTATTCCAAAATCTAAGTGTGCATGTGCTTTTCAAACTGAATTCATTTCCACTGCCCTCTTCCTAGAGCCAGAGATCCTCATCACCGCATCATTATGCATACCTTCATCTCTAGCAAACACTTTTATAGATCAGTCGGAAATACACCTCAAACTCTCTATGTAGTTCAGCCACAAGGGGAAAGTAGCACATTTTAGTGACTGCAAAGGTGCAGCACTGTGCAACAAAAATTCTAGAGCCAAACTCTGCAAGGGCACACCTTGCTTCTAAAGAGAAAGCTTTAAATAAAGCCCACGCTCCACCTCCCTCCACTCACACATTCAGTGTGTTCATCCATTGAAGGCAACTCTTAACATACTATGCTGTAAGTAACAGAAAAGACTGAAAATACTCACACTTCTGATACCTGCAATTACACAGAGCTGTCAGTGCCTGATGGCAGCCATGAGAAACTCAAACTTACACTTGACAAAGCTTCAATAGGATTACTGATAACTTGAAAGCAAGTAACATTCCCCTATGTGAAAAGCATGACCACCCATTGATAAAAATGAAAACAAAGCAAAAGATTTTTTGTTATATGCAAGTAACCTGAAGTCACTTTGTTACTGTTTGGGATTGGAGAATTAGTTTTACAGTGTCAGTGTTGCAGAAGGGACAAGGAATGCAGCAGACAGTTCCCTTTACAAGTCTGGGAAACTTAAAAGCAGCTTATGCCTGATGCAACCACAACTGCCACTAGGTAAAAATAATAAGCTATACTGAAAGCATATTATTTTAATAAAGCAAAATAAGAAACTAAACTACCATATTCAAGCCTTTAAGCAGCAAAATCCCCCAGTCTTCTTTCTCAAGAGTCAAATGCAAGATCAGACTCTGTTGCTAAACAAGACCCCGTTCCAAAAAAAAAAGCAAAAAACCTGATCGAGTGGCTTAATTACTAAATCTATCTGATAAGTCAAATTTTTTAAAACGTCACAAAGTTTTACAGAGTTTTACAGGGTTATCTTCAAGAACCTCTACTTACTCCTTTTAACTAAGCAATTCTAAAATTAACTTGGGTTCCTAGCAACATAAAACAACTGAATTTAGACTGTAATAGTAGAGTCATCAAGTATTCTATGTGTGTTCTGCTCACGTAAATGATTCAGTGCACTACACACATTAAAAAAACTAGTAAGCACAAGCCTGATAAATTCATTCTCTTTTCTAGGAAAGGTAATTCTAATGTAATTTTTCACACAGCTTTATTACCTTTTGTCTAACAGATGTAAAATCTAGTTTTACATATTTAGCAATGACCAAATTCAAAGACAGCAAAATTAACTCCACAGAACACTTTTCAACAGGGAAATGGGAATGTCATCTTTGTAACACCCTCCCAGAGAACTACTACCTGTGGCTGCTCTGTTTCCCAGGAGCAACTACCAGGCATGGAGAAGAGTGGCACAAGAGAAGAACATCTAGCCCCCTGTTCTGCCTCCAATGGTGGCTCCACTTGAGAAAAGCATTTAACATGGCAGGTGTACTTCACCGACTTCTAGTAGATCAATGGTTGATGGATGTTTTAAGCCACAACTGACCTGTTTATCATCATACCTTCTGGGGACATGAACAAATTGCATTTCCAGGGTATCAGACACTGCCAGTACTGTCTCATAGCCTAAACACTTACTACAGAATTCAAAGCGTCCCTTTGCAGAGGTCAAAGGTGTAGGAAAATCAGGTCAATCACCTATCTATATTGGAACGCTATAGCAAACTACAGGCTTTTTAATTCTTCGAGTGAAAATAAAAAAATATTACTCAAACAGCAATATAAAACTGTGAACTTTTTAAGGAAAGGAATGAAGACAGAAAAAGAAGCAGCAGCACATGTGCCTGTACATACACAGTATGAGCAGATCTGAGGATATAGCTAACAGCAGTTTAAGACAATCTACATCTGGATTACCATAGTTTTAGCTCCCTGCCCTCCCTCCCTCCCTTCCCTACAACACATCTAACTAAAAACTAACACAGGTGCAGTGGACAGACAAAAGCAGCCCAGAGTTAAACATCTTAAACAGCTGTGGAACCACACCAACAGTCAAAATTAACTGTAGCTAACTTAATTATGATGAGTGTCTAACAGTCTTATGTAAGTATAAAAATCTCTACCAAAACCCAGGAAAAATTGATCCAAACAATATATCTCGGAACATTTGTTTTAGTGTCTACGTTCAGTTCAGTATTGAGAACAATTTAAATAAAACCTCAAATACCAAGTCACAATAAAACGTGGAGGTTTAGAACATACAACTGCAAGCAAATTTAAAAACAATTACATTAGAAGGAACTGTAACTATTCCCTCCAAAAAAATAAAAAGACTTCTGAAAGGACACAAGTGGTAAAACTGGAAAACATAGATAAGCCTTCAAGCAAGCAAGAAGAACTGTTCGTATACCTGAAAGCTTGTTCATGGCTTTGAAATAGATGAACAGATACAACAAAAATTGTCTTGCAGCTCCATAAAAACCTTTTACCCTACATCTGGAAATACGCATTGAAAGCATCTACACTTCCAAATAATTTTAACTATCCTACAGAGGCATAATGAGAAATTGACTATTAAAATCCAATGTCTTCTTAAAAACTCTTCAGTTTTAAATTACAAACACCGTCATGCCTGACCATATAATTTGTTTACTACACATTCTCACTACTGGACAAAGTCAAGACTGCTTGGTAGTCCTTACTGTGGACTTCTGTATCTTACTTTTTGCATTACATTTGTAATTTAACTTAACTCTGAAAAGTTAACATAAACCTTTAATTTACCAGAAGTCATTGAATTCTTTTCTTCTAGGGACTAAACATTCTGTGAACAATTATAGTGAACATCACATTTGAGTGCTCACCATGGGTTGACCACAGCATTCTCTTCCTGATCCCAAGTCCAGTCATACAGTACAGGAAGGCAAGACAACCCAACAAACAATAAGATGGGAAAAAAGTTTTAAAAAAAAAAAAAAATCACACTTTACAATATAAGCAGTAAACATTTAAAAAGGAAGACCTTAAGGAAGAACAAAACAAGGAAGCAAATTTACTCCATTCTGTTACTTACTCCTCAAGCACAAAAAATCACAGTGGCACATTCCATGTTAAGCCAACAAATACACTACAGATTTTGTGCTCCAGGAAAGGAGCTCACCCAGCACATACTTCATACTCATTTCTCTACATTGTCCTATGGTAAGTGGATGTATTAAAAGAAGTCAAAAAGATAATTTATCTTCTAGAGCAAACAGAAAGAGATACTTTTGCAAGGACATTACTCTTCAGTCAGGCACGACCTCTTCCCAATGATTTATCGTCTCGTCCCATCTCGACAAGATGGGAAGCTGTGCTTGGTGCCATAGCAGCATGGCACAGTCTTCAGTTCATAGAGCCATAAGAAGAAAAAACAAGTAAAACTGGGCACAGGCAACAGGCCATCATAGAGAGTGGGTGGAAAGCAATAACTTTACCTACCAAACAGAAACAAAGGATAGATTCCCCCACGACATGATTAGAGGGGAAAAAACATGCAATACAAGCTGTCTAATCCTAGTAGCCACATACAGCTCTAAAGACATTATTGCCAGTATGTAATGCTGTATTAAACACACTTATGGAACAAAGATGAGAAGATTCTCTGAAGATTAGGACTCAACTCTTGTCATTCAAAAGCTATTTATACAAAATACAGAAGGCCTACATAAATATCTGAGAATCTGCGAGTCACCGTGAAAATCCACTTCCTGCATAACAAAAGCTGAATGCTTAAAAAGCGATTTCAAAAAGGACACAGAAAATTTAACACAACCTCCCGGTCAACGCTTCTGTAGGAACAAACCCCAGAAACTCTGGATGTAACAATATGAGAACCTACACCGGATAAGTAAGCCTAAATGTTGGACCCATTAGCTTGACCAGCAACAGCACGCTTGAAACCCTGTGTGTGATCAGGCCACTATGGAAGGACAAAGACACATTGTGTCCATATGGCTTACATAGGGATTAGGTAATTGAGTCAAATGATTTAAATGTGGTAACAAAAAGGTCTTAATCACAGGGAACAAATACAAGATGTATGTCACCAAAGGAAAGAGTAAAAGCACATTACCATTTAAATCTATCCTCAAGAGCTTGTAAAACAGGGTGACTACCCAAACCTGAACAGCATTTTTATAGTATCGTTATGCCTTCTATCCTGCTATAAAATCGTTGTTGCTATTGGGAGTTGTTTGTAAAGATCAAGATCATCATACAGGATTACCCAGAAGACAGAGGATGCTACAGACCTCTCAACTCTGAGAAACATCAATTTCACAGAAGTTGGGCTTCAAAGAAAAAAATTACAGCCCTTACCATTACAAAAATTAGTCTCGTTTGTGTTTGAAGGAGAAACAGTTACCGTGATGTTTTGTCAAGCCTAAGGAGAGAGGAGCTGCCAGTAGGTTTTTGGACTAGATGGATTATCTTCAACCACGACCAGTTCCAGCTGCTTCAGAGACAAGTGAAGAAAATTCATAAGTAGGCAATTACAAAATGGCACAGCCACAGGCAAGATTTCTTCCTACCTCCCATCAGTTAGGGGTTATTTAAACTACAGATGCAGGAAGAACAGAAACTACCTTTTATGCTTGCTGGTGTATTTTTAAAATTTTTAGTGTAAAACTGGGTATTCCTACCATCCTTTTTAAAATTCTGCTATGCTTCTAGCCTCCATCTCTTCTGGTAACAAGCTCCATGTGATAACTGTACGTAGTCTATTCTCCTTTATCAGTTTTAAGTTTTCTCTTTCCAACACTGACAGCTCTCCTGTTCTTGTATTATGAAAAAATGGGCACAAATTAATGATCTTTCTTTTTTACACCATTTGATGGTAAATCCCTAAAAATTCAGCATTTTTCCTTTCCTGGAAGTTCAGTCAAATCTTCAGTCACTCTTCCACTTACAAGAATGTCCCTTCTCCTCATGCCTGTTACATTATTTCTGACACAGTGAGATCAGAATTATATTCCTCCCCGCCCCTGGCTTTCAAAATGAGCAAATATATAATTAATTTCTCTGTCCTTCTAGGTAGTATTTCAGATCTGCAAAGACAGAAAGAATAGGAACAGCCTGAGGAGAAAATGGACAGAACACAATTGGACTGAAAAAGTAAGGAAAAACACCAATCAGCCTACTAAAGGGCTGCAGGACGTAAGAGATTTATCCTATTTCAGCAAAAGGCTGAATTTATGGAAAAAACAAAGTGAAATATTCTTTCTCCAAGTACTTATATAGGTCTTTGTCATCATTAATGGCATAATGCACAAGAAGTGGAGATACATGTGTAAGTTCACACATAAAGCAGTGGGCTATTAGTACCTGAGTAAAGGGAATTTGCAAACAGACAAAAGGCCACATTTAGACCTCAACAGGGAGCATCTTCTGGACAGGAGCATTACAGCGGGTCTCGCAGGTACTTTCTGTCCCCCTCTCTAATTCCCTAAGCTTCTGTGTGATAAGGCACAATTTTAAAGACTGGAAATGCAGCCCATTCTTAGCAACTCACAACCTAAAACAAATTCTTTCCTGTTTCCAAGATAGATCACCAAGGCATATTTCAAGCAACATACATAAATTACACTGAAATAAGTAGTAAATTTCAGAAATGATTCTAAAAAGCTAAACTAGCTGATCGCTTAATACCCTCTTACATTACATGAACATAACTAGTTATTCCAATTATAACTGGAAATATTATCTGCAACACTAGACAACATTTATACCAATGTTTACCCACTGAGAAAAAACAGATACACAGCAAGCAGCTCTGCAGCGTCAGTCCTTGAAAATGTTGGGTTTTATCCAAACACTGGTTTTCATGTGTTTTTGGCCATGAGTTCTAACAATGCCTTTCATTTGTACAACATCTATTTTCTATTCAGTCCTATAAGAAATCTCTCATGAAACACTTAAACCTAATTAGAACTTGTCAAAATGACAGAATATGCAACTTTTCTTTCCAGAATGTTCTGGTCTCATTCTCACATTTATTGTGTTTTGCATATCTTTGCAATTGTGTTGTAGTGAACAAGTATGACTTTTAACAGTGATGTTTCACCAAAAACAAAGCTGCTCTGTTTTTCTTTTTATTTAAAGAAAAATAGAGTTATCTGGAATTAATAAAGCTCTGTATTCAGAAAAGTGTTTAACATAACTGGTGGACAGATGGGAAAACCCGCATACTTTTTCAAATGACCCCATTAACAAAGTAAAACTTTATTCTTCTCTGGATTCAGCAAATAAACAGGTAAATAAGGAAATCTTAAAGAATTACTATACCTACCTCTCAAAATAATATCTAGTTTTAAAAAGGGACTTCCTACAGACAAGACAACATGTGAAAAAAAGCCCAGACCAACACACCACTTTCTCCAAAAGTTTCTTGAATGGTTTTAATGGTGCTTTCAGCCAAGGGTAGCTGGTATAATACACAGCCCTGATTCTACCTAGGATACAGTTCTGGGTAGAAAAGATCCAGGTAGATGCCTGTTACTGAACCAGAAGGTCACAGGTGAAGACCTCTACTTCACCCTGGCCATGCATTTCCTACACACCAATACTGTTGGGGTCACAGATCCCTCTGTGAGCTATTGGAACTCACAATCCTGCAGAAAACTAGCACATCCAAAAGTTTTCTACTGTTTCTAGTGAATCAAATCATCAATTAATGTATTAAATCATCAGAAAAAAAAATCATTGGCCACACTGGATGGGAGAGTTTGCAGGAACAACACAGCTGACAGAGGCAGAGGCAGCAAGAGCCTCCCCTTGTTAGAAGCAGCTAGATCAATTTCCATTGCTTGTGCAACCACAGCTCAGGTTGGAAACCTACCTTCTAAAAGGCAATGCAATCTAGTGCTGGCTGTCCTTCGACACCTTTCTCACAATGCTCCCTCCCACATACCTAGGACAGTTTCTCCTACAGTTTAATAGGGAGAGAATGACAGAAGGCTGCAGCAGCCAGAGCCACAACGGGGCGCCTCCTCCTCCAGTCCCAACGAAAAAAAAGAAAACCTCACAATAACCAGGACCCACTAACTCTGGTATGACACTGCAATCTGGTTGCTCACACAAGGACCAAGTTAACACAAATGCTCAAAACCCTGCAGTTTGAGCAACTGCTATGAAGGCTTCCCCCTAGTACACTACTTATGTGTAATACATTTAATGTGCTGCATCGCATGTGTAAGTGATACAGCAAAATATGTAAATCGTTAACAGTATTGAAAATAAGCATTATGTTCAAGAGCTACTGTCCTCACTTCTGACATTAGAAGTGAGCAGAACCCTGCAGAGGGAAAAAAAAAAAAACAGCAAAGCATTCTCATGCCTTATTTTCCAAAGGCACACAAACCAAACAGTAACATTTATTAGAAGTTCACACAGCACTCAGAAAAACAGCTTTACAAGTTGCTACGGTGAGGTTTTCTGAAACCCCAAGCAGAGATCTGCAGAGATTATGCAAATAACTGCCAGACTTATCAGATTCTTCACGTGACACGCAAGCCATTAAGCACAAATTGAGGGGTTAGGTTTAGCATAGTGTCCAGCCAACACGGACCGTTACTTCATTGTAGGGCTGAACTGCAGTATGGGACACCAGAAAGACAAGCTGCATAAAGACTGTCGGCTGCTTCTTTCCTGCCTCATGACAAAACCGTGCTAACTTCAGTGCCTTTGACCTCCAGATCTTTCTTCCCTTAGAAACATCTGCTTATTCTTTAGCAAGCTCCTCAACCCTGGAGGAAAAGAAAAAAAAAAAGACTTTCCAGAAAATCCCAGAAGAACCCCACCCCGGTTTAGAAGACTTCGCAGATCTCACAGAGGCCAAGCACAGATGACATATTCCCACTCAAATTAAAGAGCTGAGGTCACAAGTGACCTGCCATTGATTCAGCCAGTGAACTTCCCATTTCAGTTCTCTGCTACCAGACAAATACAAAGAGTTAGCACCCTAAACCTGTCACACACGCCTCCTTTATTCACGTGTATTTCTAGACAGCACCATGCATCCTCCCGCCAGGAGATGCTGGGCAAGACGAGAAACACTGGATCCCCCACGGAGAAATAACAATTCATGGGCATAAATAGCAAGCGCTCTTCTCATATTTTAATCATAAAGAACATCTGAAATAATATCATCAAGCTTTTTGTCAAGTGATGGAATTGACCAGAGGCATTTCTGTCAGGGCATACTGTTGTGTCATTTTTCCAGAGCACGGCTCATACGCCAGAGCAAACAAGAAGTTATTTCTTTACATTAAAGGCCTTTCCTCCCTCCATCGCCTCATCCGGCCCTCCCACCTCGCTGCCCAAACCTCCCCGGGCTCTCGCCCCTCTCCCCCCCGGGTCCCCTCATCACCCCCATCCGCCGCCACCCCCACGCCCCACTGCCCACCTCACACCTCTCCCGTCTTCCCCTCCCCCCCGAGCCCACCCCCTCCCTGCTCCCCGCAGGCCCCTCGCCCTCCTCCCCCGCCTCAGCCCCCCACCCCGTCGCCGCCCCTCCCCGCCCTGCCGCAGCCTCCCCGTCCCCAGCGGCGGCCGCCACCGCCGCTCGCGCCCCGCGCAACCGCCCTGCGCCGGCAAGCGCCAGCGCTCCCCTGACAACCGCAGCGCGCGCCAGGCCCGGCCACTCCCCGGCCCCGCGCACACAATGGGCCCCGCGCGCAGCCCTCTCCCCGCCCCCCCGCGCCGCGCACCGGGGCGGCGGCGCCCGGCCGGGGTCTGCGGCCGCTCCGCCGGGCCGGCCCCTGCCGCCGCCCCTGCCCCACTGACCATCGCTGCGCTTGATCTCCACGTAGATCCCTATCTGGATCTTGCCGAAGTTGGCCGCTGCCATCGCTTCATGGGGCAGCCGGGGAGATCGGAGGCGCTGCCGGCCGGGCGCACAGGGGGCGGGGAGGGCGCGCACAGCAGCGGTGGTGGTGGTGGCGGTGGTGGCAGCGGCGGCGGCGGCGGCGGCGGCGGCGGCACCGACCGCGGCGGCTCTGGGAGGCGGGAGGGAGGGGAGGAGGGAGGGAGGGAGGGGCGGGCGGGGAGAGGCAGGAGGGGGAAGAGAGAAAAGGCGCCGGCCGGATACAACACCGTCGGGAGCTGCTGCGCCTGCGCGCCGCGGCGTCACGGCAGGACCGGCTCACGGGGGAGGCGGGGGCAGAGGCAGAGGTGCCGCCGCGGCCTTCGTCAGCCGCCCGCGGTCTGCTCTTCCTCCGCCTCCGCCGCCTCCTCTTCCTGCCTCGGCGGAAGGGGGTGCGCGGCTCGGGCGGGTCCCCCGCCGGCTCCTCCGCCGTGTCCCCCGTCGCGGGGCCGCCCCGTGTCCCTACCCCGCGGCGGCTGGGAGTCCCGCCTCGCCCTCGCCCCCCCTTCCCCTCCCCGTGGCGCCGCAGCTGTTCCCTCGCCGCCGCCGTTCGCGGCACCTCGGGCGGGCTGGCACAAGATGGGGTCCCCGCTGCCCTGGGGCCGGGTCCCGCGGGAAAGCCCCGCTCGCCCGGTCCCGGGCCGGGAGGGGCCCGTCCCAGCCGCAGGCCGCCTGTGCGAGCCTCTGCCACTTGGACCTGTCCCCGAGTTAGAAACACACACGCGCCTGTTTGGCACCAGATGGTGACTGAGCTGCTCTGAAGTTTTAATGTAATAGCTTTATCTACCTCCTATCTGCTCATGGGGCTCCCGTGTGCCAAGTAGAGCAGCTTAGAAGCGTTCTTCTTGCTCCCCAGCCTGCCAGCAGCTCTTGGTTCCAAGGAAGGCCACGCAGTCAACAGCATCCATCCATCTTCGCCTCATGGCTGCCCCATGCCTTTATACAGCTTAAATAAAAACCAAAACATGCTTCATGTTCTTCATTTCCCTATAAGGACTCCTGTACCTCAAGAAAGCCACTTCGTTAAACATTGCCCCTCGCGTTTCCTCTCCGAGGGCAGTTCCTGACATGAAGAAGCCACCACCAGTTTAAAATTGTCCTTCCTGCACAGCTGCCAGGTCACCTTGAGCGGCATCACGATAAATACCCCTAAGTACACAGCCTCTTCTTGCCCAGCAAAGCCAGTCTATTAAAAATAATCCCCCAATCCACACATCAACGGGTAATACGTAATGATGGCTGATGCCGCGCCACCCGCCTGGGAGCTGCTCCCTCCCACCCAGCCCATCACCCTCCTCGCCTCACGTCTTCTCCCTGCCTCCACTGCCAGTTTCATACTGAAATCAGTATGATACCTGTCAAGTCAGAGTCAAGAAATGGCTCCCAATTCCTACAGGCTTTATATAAGTATACATGTACATGTAGAGAGAGGAGCCCTGCAGAGAAGGACTTGGGGGTACTGATGGACGAAAAGCTGGACATGAGCTGGCAATGTGCGCTCACAGCCCAGAAAGCCAACCATGTCCTGGGCTGCATCAAAAGAAGCGTGGCCAGCAGGTCGAGGGAGGTGATTCTGCCCCTCTACTCCACTCTGGTGAGACCCCACCTGGAGCACTGCGTCCAGCTCTGGAGCCCTCAGCACAGGAAAGACATGGACCTGTTGGAGCGGGTCCAGAGGAGGGCCACAAAAATGATCAGGGGGATGGAGCACCTCTCCTATGAGGAAAGGCTGAGAAAGTTGGGGTGGTTCAGCCTGGAGAAGAGAAGGCTCCAGGGAGACCTTAATGCAGTCTTTCAATATATAAAAGGGGCTTATAAGAAAGACAGAAGGAGACATTTTACCTGGGCCTGTAGTGACAGGACAAGGGGTAATGACTTTGAACTGAAAGAGGGTAGGATAGATCAGGAATAAATTTTTTATGATGAGGGTGGTGAGACACTGGAACAGGTTTCCCAGAGAGGTTGTGGATGCCTCATCCCTGGAAACATTCAAGGTCAGTGTGCTGGTTTTGGCTGGGATAGAGTTAATTTTCTTCATTGTAGCTAGTATGGGGCTATGTTTTGGATTTGTGCTGAAAACAGTGTTGATAATATAGAGATATTTTAGTTGTCGCTAAGTAGTGCTTATACTAAATTAAGGACTTTTCAGCTTCCCAATCTGCCAGGTGCACAAGGAGTTGGGAGGGGACACAGCTGGGACAGCTGACCCCAACTGCCCAAAGGGCTATTCCATACCACATGACGTCATGCTCAGCATATAAAGCTGGGGAAGAAGAAGGAAGGGGGGGACGTTCAGAGTGATGGCGTTTGTCCTCCCAAGTAACCATTACGTGTGATGGAGCCCTGCTTTCCTGGGGATGGCTGAACACCTGCCTGCCCATGGGAAGGAGTGAATGAATTCCTGCTTTGCTTTGCTTGTGTGCGCGGCTTTTGCTTTCCCTATTAAACTGTCTTTATCTCAACCCACGAGTTTTCTCACTTTTACTCTTCCGATTCTCTCACCCATCCCACCAGGAGGGAGTGAACAAACAGCTGTGTGGGGCTTAGTTGCCAGCTGGGGTTAAACCACGAAAGTCAGGCTGGATGGGTCTTTGAGCAAACTGATCTAGTGAAAGATGTCCCTGCCCATGGCAGGGGAGTTGGAACTCATGATCCAACCCAAGGTCGAAGGGGGTTGAAGGTCCCTTCCAACCTGTCGTGGTTTAGCCCCAGCCCCAGCTAAGCACCACGCAGCCGCTCGCTCACTTCCCCCCCCGGTGGGATGGGGGAGAGAATCGGAAGAGCAAAAGTAAGAAAACTCGTGGGTTGAGATAAGAACAGTTTAATAATTGGAACAAAACAATAATAATAATAATAATGAATTATAATGAGAAGGGAAAAAAACAATGAGAGAGAGAGAGAGGAACAAAACCCAAGGGAGGGAAAAAAGGGGGAAAAAATATATTAAAAAAAAATTATACAACCGCTCACCACCTGCCGACCGATGCCCAGCCAGTCCCCGAGCAGTGATTGCTACCGCCCGGCCAACTCCCCCCAGTTTATATACTGGGCATGACATGATCTGGTATGGAATAGCCCTTTGGTCAGTTTGGATCAACTATCCTGGCTGTGCCCCCTCCCATTTCTTGGGCACCTGGCAGAGCATGGGGAGCTGAAGGGGGGGGGAAGTCCTTGACCAATGTAAACACTGCTTAGCGACAGCCAAAACATCAGGGTGTTATCAATATTATTCTTATACTAAAATCCAAAGCACAGCACTATACCAGCTACTAGGAAGAAAATTAACTCTATCCCAGCCGAAACCAGGTCAGTATCCACCCCTTATTCTATACCATTTATGTCATGCCCAGGTTCTACCTTTTCTAATACAATTAATCACCACTTTTCCTGTCTCTTGATATGTGTATCTATATATGTACACACAGTTATCATTCCCTTGGTCTATGGGCCATCCTTCTAAAATGTTTATTAAGTTCATTTAGTCCATGACTTTGGGCTCCATCTGTCATAATAGTCCTTCATGGCAGAAGAGATGGTGTGTGGTGTTGGATTGTTGCATGCTGAAGCCAGTTCTGGTTCCATCACCACTGCACTTTGCTTGCTTTCATCGAAATTCATTCTTCACTAATCTGGGTGATCCTTATTGACATACCATTGATATGGTGTATAGTAATCATACAAGTGATGACACACAGTATTATATAGCAGTTAACATCATACCATTTAGTTCATTGGCTATTCTCACCCAAAATCAAATCCCCTTGAGGTACACATCTGACTTCCCCATCCTTTCGCATTACCCACCAAGTGCACCCAGGTCCTTGAGCAAAAGCAATCCCACGAATGGGCTTGCCTTTGCCCGAGGCAGGAGTAACCCAGACTGTCTTCCCCAGCATGTTTTTATGTGCACTACAGGGACTTTATCCCCTTCTACAGTACGTAAAAGTTTTGATTGGGCAGGGCCAGCTCGATTGACAGATCCTCTAGTGTTAACTAACCAGGTGGCCTTTGTTAAATGTGTATCCTAATGTTTGAATGTCCCAGCACCCATTGCTCGCAGTGTAGTCTTTAACAGTCCATTGTATCGTTCAATTTTCCCAGAGGCTGGTGCATGACAGGGGATGTGATATACCCACTCAGTGCCATGCTCTTTGGCCCAGGTGTCTATGAGGTTGTTTCGGAAATGAGTCCCGTTGTCTGACTCAGTTCTCTCTGGGGTGCCGTGTCGCCACAGGACTTGCTTTTCAAGGCCCAGATAGTGTTCCAGGCAATGGCATGGGGCACAGGATATGTCTCCAGCCATCCGGTGGTTTCTTCCACCATGGTGAGCACATGGCACTTGCCTTGGCAGGTTTGTGGGAGTGTGATATAATCAGTCTGCCAGGCCTCCCCATATTGATATTTCAGCCATCACCCTCCATACCACAGAGGGTTTAACCGCTTGGATTGTTTAATTGCAGTGCATGTTTCACATTCATGGATAACCTGTGCAATAGTGTCCATGGTTAAGTCCACCCCTCGATCACGAGCCCATCTATATGTTGCATCTCTTCCTTGATGGCCTGAGGTGTCATGGGCCCACCGAGCTATAAATAATTCACCCGTATGTTGCCAGTCCAGATCCACTTGAGCCACTTCAATCTGAGCAGCCTGATCCACCTGCTGGTTGTTTTGATGTTCCTCAGTGGCCCGACTCTTGGGTACGTGAGCATCTACGTGACGTACTTTTACAACCAGGTTCTCTACTCGGGCAGCAATATCTTGCCACAGTGCTGCAGCCCAGATGGGTTTGCCTCTGCGCTGCCAGTTGCTCTGCTTCCATTGCTGTAACCACCCCCACAGGGCATTTGCCACCATCCATGAGTCAGTATAGAGATAGAGCATTGGCCACTTTTCTCATTCAGCAATGTCTAAAGCCAGCTGGATGGCTTTAACTTCTGCAAATTGGCTTGATTCACCATCTCCTTCAGCAGTTTCTGGAACTTGTCGTATAGGACTCCATACAGCAGCCTTCCACCTCCGATGCTTTCCCACAATACGACAGCACCCATCAGTGAACAGCGCATATTGCTTCTCATTTTCTGGTAGTTTATTGTACAGTGGGGCCTCCTCAGCACGCGTCACCTCCTCCTCTGGCGATATTCCGAAATCTTTGCCTTCTGGCCAGTCCATAATTACTTCCAAGATTCCTGGGCGATTGGGGTTTCCTATCCGAGCCCGTTGTGTGATCAGTGCAACCCACTTACTCCACGTAGCATCAGTTGCATGATGTGTAGAGGGGCCCCTCCCTTTGAACATCCAGCCCAGCACAGGCAGTCGGGGTGCCAGGAGGAGCTCTGCTTCCATACCAACCACTTCAGAAGCAGCTCGAACCCCTTCATATGCTGCCAATATCTCTTTTGCAGTTGGAGTATAGCGGGCCTCGGATCCTCTGTATCCCCGACTCCAAAACCCCAGGGGTCGACCTCGAGTCTCCCCTGGTGCTTTCTGCCAGAGGCTCCAGGTAGGGCCATTCTCCCCGGCTGCGGTGTAGAGCACATTCTTTACATCTTGCCCTGCCCGGACTGGCCCCAGGGCTACTGCATGAACTATCTCCCGTTTAATTTGTTCAAAGGTTTGTCGCTGCTCAGGGCCCCATTTGAAATGGTTCTTCTGGGTCACTTGGTAGAGAGGGCTTACGATCAGACTGTAATTTGGAATATGCATTCTCCAAAAACCCACAACGCCTAAGAAAGCTTATGTTTCCTTTTTGCTAGTTGGTGGAGGCATGGCTGTTATTTTGTTGATCACATCCATGGGGATCTGACGACGTCCATCTTGCCATTTTATTCCTAAAAACTGGATGTCCTGTGCAGGTTCTTTGTTTTATGGCAAAACTGGCCTTCAGAAAGATTTGGACTATATTCTTCCCTTTCTCAAAGACCTCTTCTGCTCTGTTGCCCCACACGATGATGTCATCAATATATTGCAGATATTCTGGAGCTTTACCCTGTTCCAGTGCAGTCTGGATCAGTCCATGGCAAATGGCAGGGCTGTGTTTCCACCCCTGGGCAGTCGATTCCAAGTGTACTGAACGCCCCTCCAAGTGAAAGCAAACTGTGGCCTGCACTCTGCTGCCAAAGGGACCGAGAAAAATGCATTAGCAATATCAGTTGTGGCATACCATTTGGCTGCCTTTGACTCCAGTTCGTATTGCAGTTCCAGCATGGCCAGCATGGCAGCACTCAGGGGCGGCGTAACTTCATTCAGGCCACGACAGTCTCCTGTTAGTCTCCACTCTCCATTAGGCTTTCACACTGGCCATATGGGACTGTTAAAGGGTGATCGAGTCTTGCTGATCACTCCTTGGCTCTCCAGTCGACGAATCAGCTCATGGATGGGAATCAGGGAGTCTGGGTTGGTACGATATTGTCTCCAGTGCACCGTTGTGGTAGCAACAGGCACCTGTTGTTCTTCGACCCTCAGCAACCCCACAACAGAAGGGTCCTCTGAGGGAGCAGGCAAGGTAGACAGCTGTTTAATTTCCTCTGTCTCCAAGGCAGCTATACCAAAAGCCCACCGGTACCCTTCTGAGTCCTTGAAACACCCTCTCCTGAGGCAGTCTATGCCAAGGATGCACGGAGCCTCTGGGCCAGTCACGATGGGGTGCTTTTGCCACTCATTCCCAGTTAGGCTGACTTTGGCCTCCAATACAGTTAGCTGCTGGGATCCCCCTGTCACTCCAGAAATACAGACGGGTTCTGCCCCTATATAGCTTGATGGCATTAGGGTACACTGTGCAGCGGTGTCTACTGGAGCCTTATACTCCTGTGGGTCTGATGTGCCAGGCCATCGAATGCACACAGCCCAGTAAACCCGGTTGTCCCTTTCCTCCACCTGGCTGGAGGCAGGGCCACCCTAATCCTGGTCATAATATTCATTACCCATTTCTTGTGTATATGAGTCAGGAATTTCTTCATTAAAATCAGGAGTAAGGTCAGCCCTTTTACTCTGTCTGGGGAACTGTCCACTGGAAACCAGAGCAGCAATTTTCCTGGAAGAACCCCCTTTGGTGATTGTTTTTCCTTGCAACTCAGGTACCCGCGCCTCTAGGGTGGAGGTAGGTTTTCCATCCCACTTCCTCATGTCCTCTCCGTGGTCATGCAAGTAAAACCATAGGGTGCCCCATGGTGTGTACCCTCTATATCCTCTCTCTTGAGCAGAGGAACACTGACTCCTAATAGCTGAGACACTGGTCCGTATAGGTAGGGAGTAGGACAAATCCTCTTTGAACCGTTGGAACTCCTGGGACAGTTCCTGCACAGCTGAGACAAAGGAGGAAGAGATACTTTCTTCGTATTCTCGGAGGTTACTAGCAGCTTCATTCACTGTTGGACCGTCTCGATCTTTCCAGGTCAGTATTGCCAGTGAGTTGGCACACGACGGTGGTGCGTTTCGTACCAACTTCCGCCACATGGGTCTTGTGCACTGGACCTCGTCTGGATCTATGGGTGACCGCACGTCGTCCAGGTCACCATAAATCACTTCCAGCACAGCTAATTCCCTCAGGTACTGGATACCTTTCTCCATGGTGGTCCATTTCCCGGAGCGGTATACAACATCTTCCTTGAAGGGATATCTTTCTCTTATAGCTGACAGGAGTCGCCTCCAGAGGCTGCGGGCTGGTTCCCCTTTTCCAATCGCTTTGTCAGTGCCCTCTTCCCTACAAAGGGATCCCAGCTGTTTGGCTTCCTTACCCTCTAATTCCAGGCTACTGGCCCCGCTATCCCAGCATCGGAGCAGCCAGGTGACAACGTGCTTCCCTGGACGACGGCTGAAATCTTTTCGCATATCTCGCAGCTCACTCAGGGATAGGGATCGGGTGGTTTCCGTCTCATTTACGAGTTCTTCCTCTTCCTCTTCCTCTCCCTGTGATGGCCCTGCTCCTTCATCTTCCCTTTCTAAACGAGCTGACTTTCGCTTCCAGGATTTCTTTTTATGTATAGGGGCGACTGATACTGACACGGGTTCGTTCCCTGTTTGAACCGCAATGCTTGTAACAGAGTTGTTCGGTGCAGCTGCAGCCGCAGTGCCTGTCACAGGGGGAATCGGAGCAGCCGCAGTGCCTGTCGCAGGGGGAATCGGAACAGCCGCAGTGCCTGTCGCAGGGGAGGCTGGAGCAGCCGCAGTGCCTGTCACAGGGGTAATCGGAGCAGCCGCAGTGCCTGTCGTTTTGTCACCAGATCCTTGAGGGTTCTGAGTAGCGTTGAACAGGGCTCGGTAGGCATGGGCCAGACCCCAGCACATTGCAATGATTTGTATCTCCTTAGAATTGCCAGAGTCACAGCATACTTTTTCCAAATATTCTACTAATTTTTCAGGATTCTGCACTTGTTCAGGGGTGAAGTTCCAAAACACTGGAGGTGCCCACCGTCCTAGGTACTTGCCCATGCTATCCCACACACCCTGCCACTCATAACTATCCAGCCTTGGGGCAGACCTCTGGATGATATTCTTAAATTGCTTACTAACCCTGGACAAGATTGAAACAATATTCCCAAGCAATACCAATACAAGTATCTTAACTACCCAAGGTTGTTCAAAATACTGAAAAGTTACTGTAATGAAGGAGGAAGCATTGTAGAAGAAAGTAGTGAAGGTGCCATTCTGTATTTCCTCCATAAAAAACCTCTCAGAGGAAGAAGTATAATTGCGAATTCTCTCCGTAAGATGATATCCGACATACGGTAACGGTTTCAGTACAGCACTTAGATACCAAAATAAACCCAAGGTCACTGTTTTAATAACAGATCTTACAGGCAAAACATCACCAATTAAAGCAGAGCACAGCAAACTGCAAAAACCAACACCGATCTTTAACATGTACAGCAAAAAAATGAGCATGGTGCAGATCAGGTAAACCAATGCTAGGAACAAATGGATCAATATCATGTCCCACAACTACTAACAGATCTAAATTCCTTAATACTCTCTGGTTAATCTGTTATTATCTCAAACCCTTCGGGCCCCAAGTTGGGCGCCAAAAAGTACTGTCGTGGTTTAGCCCCAGCCCCAGCTAAGCACCACGCAGCCGCTCGCTCACTCCCCCCCCCCCCCCCGATGGGATGGGGGAGAGAATCGAAAGAGCAAAAGTAAGAAAACTCGTGGGTTGAGATAATAACAGTTTAATAATTGGAACAAAATAATAGTAATAATAATAATTATTATTATTATTATGAGAAGGAAAAAAAACAACGAGAGAGAGAGAGAGGAACAAAACCCAAGGGAGGGAAAAAAGGGGGAAAAAATATATATAAAAAAAAAGATACAACCACTCACCACCCGCCGACCGACGCCCAGCCAGTCCCCGAGCAGTGATCGCTACCCCCTGGCCAACTCCCCCCAGTTTATATACTGGGCATGACATGATCTGGTATGGAATAGCCCTTTGGTCAGTTTGGATCAACTATCCTGGCTGTGTCCCCTCCCATTTCTTGGGCACCTGGCAGAGCACGGGGAGCTGAAGGGGGGGGAAAGTCCTTGACCAATGTAAACACCGCTTAGCGACAGCCGAAACATCAGGGTGTTATCAATATTATTCTTGTACTAAAATCCAAAGCACAGCACTATACCAGCTACTAGGAAGAAAATTAACTCTATCCCAGCCGAAACCAGGACACAACCCAAACCATTCTGTGATTCTATGTACACGGACCAAAAGAGCCAGAAGAGGAACTGACAGAAAGTTAAAACAAACAGCAACAACCCTCTTGTGCAACTTGCTTGCTACTTGTATTGGCTCTAACTGATATAAATGACCCTTTTCATGAAGTGTTAAGGAAAAATTAAGAGAGAAAGTTTAACACTTTTAAAAACTGGGTCTTACTGTCTTATCCTTGCCCACCTTCATTTTTTACATGAGAAACTTAGGTCCGCATCACATTATTCATGGAAGGCATTTCTTACTATGGTTATGGTGGAATTATATTAATAAAGGTATCAAGATATGTCCATCAAAACTACTTTGGCTTTTTAGTTTAGTCACTGTCTATTTAATTTAGACTACTGACAAACACTGGGAACAAATATCTCTTTGAAAAAGATCTGATGCAAGTAATACCACAAAGAGTCCAGTGCCTTTAAGAAGGCCTCTTTTAATTATAACAATTAGATACGCCATTTTTTCACCTATAGATATTTTTGAAATAAAAGCAAAATGCAACAAATGTGTTGGACTTACATTAGGAAGGGACTAACTTGAATAAAAAAAAAAAGTTTCTTCTACCCACTATAATTCCATGGCATTTCAATGACTTGAACTGAAGGTTTTATAATGTCATTTTTACACAAATTCTACTGCATAGACATACCTTTTATAGTTCAGCTTTCTTTTGGAGAAGTACCTATGACAGACTTGGATAGCCATTGCTTGGTCTCTGTTTAATTGTTATATTTATGATCAATTTGATTAAACCTTTTCTGCTGCATGAAAACATTCAGATGCTAAGATTAGATGCAGAGTAATTGAAAAGCATCTTATTTGAAATAGTTAAATAAGAAATGATAAATTATTTTTCATACTATTTGCTCTGTCTATTCCATAAAGGTTGAACTGAAAAATTTGAGAGGTAAATTATGTATAATTTTCTGGAAAATTATTTAAGTCCTGTCGGTACAGAAATAGATGATTACTTTTACACACAAATCATCCCACTGAGGTAAAGAAGTTGTATCTTAGGAACATGTACAGAACCATGAGTATTTACAAAATCAGGTGATACTCTAAAATAAAATAGAACTTAAATACATATCAATCTGGAGTAAATCCTCAAATTTTTTAAATACTTTGGCCTTAGTAAAGCAAATCTTTTAAGAATGTTCTAAACTTTAAATACAAATTTGAAGTTGACTCATGAAAATAAGACCCAAAATTATTATTTTGATGTATGCTCTGTGACAACTGAGATTTTTGTTATTGTAAAGCACACATGGAGGCTTTCATAGAGCAAGTCAGCAATGGCCAGAAAATGAACAGCAGTAGTAGTAAATAAATTCAAATATTTTTAAAATATGGCAGAGCATTATAGGAAGTTTTCTTATGCAAATAAAGATCTCTAATAGTTGATTTTTTTTTTTAAGCAAGTGTTGCTTTTTTTGAAGAAAAAGCATCCAAAACTGTACTCCTGAGTACCAGGTCTTTCTTACCTAATAATCTAAATATATGTGTCTTTCATAGTTTCAGTTAACAATACATATTAAATCCAACATTAAATAGAAGAACAAAAGCTTTGAGGTCCAAAATTTAGTTATACATTTTTTAACTGAGGTGCAGGAAAACTGTATGATATAGAGTATTCCATTTTATTGGCCCACTAACATAGGCTTTCTCTGACCATTTTTTAGAAAGTATATTCGTGGTTTCTAAAATAATGTTTGCAAAATTCCCAGAGTGGTACGTGTCTACTTTCTATGCGTCAGTACATGGTGCTCTTGACAATACAGACAAATAATACAATTGCTGAACCTTTGGCATACAGTTCAAAACTTTTGGATTAGTAAGATATCAGAAATAGTGGAAAATGATCATGCAACAGTTATGTTTCAACTGTTAGCAGGAATTCTTCAGTTTTCAACAAGTACTAGCATCTGCTTGCATTTCACACAGACACAATTGTATGAATTAGAATTCTTAATTCACTGTATTTTGATGTCAAAATCAAATTATGAATGTCAGTCTACCTCCTTGATAACTTAATAGTCATTGATTATCAATTATTTTAACTATTTCACAGCACTAGTGAACAAATATGCTTAATCACAGTACATGTTTGTAATCTTACTGATATGAAATGTTTTCTTTTTAAAGCTCAGCTCGGAAAATATTTTTCTAGTTGCATGAATGCAACTGGTATTAAACGTGTATGCAGGGCAGTCAACAGTCAGGTTAAAGGAACATATGGCTGCTTGAAAGATTAAAAAAAAATCGTCAACATATTTATTACATAGAAACAATTTTTAAAAGGAGCCACCATAATACTGTAGCTTCTCAGGTCATCAGGAGAACCTGTTGCAGTATACAAAACAATTGCAAAATTAATAATAGATTATGTCTTCCACTTAAGAATCAGTAAATATGCGAGAAGCACCTGAAGTAGTTTGAGGTCCCAATTGCCCACTTAGACTGATAGACTCTTCTTGTCCAGTTCAGTACCTTCGTGAAAACAGTAGCAGCTGAGCTGTCTCACAGATCCCTTCCTGCTCTTTTTTCCTTTTAAGCATCTCTTCATCTGTATTGTATTGCTATTTAAAACTACCGCCCGCTGGACACAGCACTTCATGAGTAATAGCACTATACAATAGTATCAGAAAGTGATAAAAATAGGAGAACCGCCTTACTCATAGAGATGAAATATTTTAATATATTTCCCACTGCTTTATTAGATATAAAAATCTGATTTTCATGTAATTACCTCTGAATAGTAAATTATTGTAATATTTGTAACTGTGCTGGTTTTGGCTGGGGTAGAGTTAATTTTCTTCACAGTAGCTAGTATGGGGCTGTGTTTTGGATTTGTGCTGGAAACAGTGTTGATAACACAGGGGTGTTTTAGTTGTTGCTGAGCAGTGCTTACACAGAGTCAAGGCCTTTTCTGCTCCTCACCCCACCCCACCAGCGAGGAGGCTGGGGGTGCACAAGGAGTTGGGAGGGGACACGGCTGGGACAGCTGACCCCGACTGACCAAAGGGCTATTCCATACCATATGGCGTCATGCTCAGCATATAAAGCTGGGGAAGAAGAAGGAAGGGGGGGACATTCGGAGTGATGGCGTTTGTCCTCCCAAGTAACTGTTATGTGTGATGGAGCCCTGCTTTCCTGGAGATGGCTGAACACCTGCCTGCCCATGGGAAGGAGTGAATTAATTCCTTGCTTTGCTTTGCTTGTGTGCGCGGCTTTTGCTTTCCCTATTAAACTGTCTTTATCTCAACCCACGAGTTTTCTCACTTTTACCCTTCTGATTCTCTCCCCCATCCCACCAGGGGGGAGTGAGCGAGCGGCTGGGTGGGGCTTAGTTGCTGGCTGGGGTTAAACCACAACAGCAACTTTATGTAGCTGCCTTATCTGAGAGTCAAAATGTTTTAAACTGGGCACTCAAGGTTTCATAACTAACGTTCTGTCTTCCATAAAAGCATTCTAGATTCCATTACATTAAATGTCTACAAATTCTGCTGGTTATCTGCAACAAGTGAACTGATGACTCATTTGAGTAACAATGCTTTTGGGATTATAATTAACTAATTATATATTAGAAACAACATAGATGGTTAGGTTTTCTGATTTAAACATGTATGTCTGAGCATAATAGGTTTCTCTGTATGAGAGAATGCAGGTGCTGAAATTGTTGCTGTAAAACTCAAACACCCTTGTCATATGTCCACCTTAATAGAGCTGTCAGTAAGATACCGATACTCATGCCGTGCAGAGAATTGGAAGCATTACGTTGTTCTTCAGCAGTGTTTTGCTAACAGAGCAAATTTAAGCAAAAGTTCATAATTGCTCTGCTGGTCACTGGTGTCATCCCACAGCACTCTGATGACTCCTAACGTGGCTTTTCTGGTCGCTTGTCTGTATGCTCCCTAAAAAGGTCAGGTTTTCTAAAAGCCTCTCATCTGCATGAACAGGGCTAAAGAGATCTGTTTGTATGTTTTTGCAATCCTAGCTACTTTTCTTTTATTACTTTATTTCCATGCAGCTTCTCAAGGTAATTCTAGATCGTGTAAGAATTGTTCTAGCAGCATGCATAGGGCTGGCATAAGGGTGCATGATCAGGCCAAAGGTAGTAAGAAAATGTGAGGCTCGCTGACCTCTGCCATTGTGAAGAACTTCACTCCACATATAGCAGTTTTGGCACAGTTCTACTGGTTTGGATTGTCAGCCAAGAACATGAAGAAAAGTAATTATTGAGCAAATTTGTCCCTAAAGCAAATGCAAGTATACAAATAAAATAATTATTTCACTTATTGCTTTATTATTGCAGAATGAGCTGCACTCCTAAGGAACTTTTGCATGCAGAAGAGTGGAGCATTGCTAGATACTAGTTAAAGAATCAAAAAGTGAAGAAGAGTGTGAATGTATTCTGGTCTCTTCAAAGCAGGAGACATGAGGGAAACAAAGCATGTTAGGGAAAAGCACACCTCCCTTTTTCGCCATCCCCTTCACTCCAGCCCTATATTTGTAGCCACGGTGACAACATCTTTTGCCCTTCCCTATATTCATAGCTACTTGTGCACATTGGCTGGATTAGTCATAACACGTAGCTAAGGTTAAAATGACAGTCCAGAAAAACTACATTGGTTCAAAAGTCACAAAGTGATAGAAGCACTGAAGAATAACAAAGCTGGATGTGTTTATTGCAGTAGACAGCAGTGTGGTCATTATGGCTCTGGCACATACATTACATATTGTCTTATTCATTTTATATGCTGCTGCTGAGTGTCTGGCCCAAGGCAGCTATGTATCTGGGGTCATGTTTCATTATGCTTTCCTATTGATTGTATGAAACACAGGCAGAATTCCCACTAGATAGCAAACTGCTTCAGAAAAAAACATGAACAAAAGCAGATGAACCTTGATCTCTGTCCAAGCCATTTGCTGCCTACAGGTAAGCCCAGAACAACTATACTGTGAATATTTATATTTAGTCTTCATCCTCCTCTTCCTTCTTTCTTTTGTCCCTTCTCTCCCCTCTCCAAATCCTCAAGGGAAATCTCAGCGGGTTTGTGGTAAAACAGTATTCTAGTCAGGTTATTCAGCCATTTCCTGCATCCTTCTGCTATCCAAGGTAACTTTTCTGTCAGAAGGAAATAACCTGTATCATATTACCTGTGAAAATAACTTTAGCATGAATGCATCTGCCTTGTAGCTTAATGTGATAATTACATCCTGTCTGTGCCCCACCAGTAAGGCTTCTGCAACAAGTCGTGTAGACCTAATCTGCCTTGGAAAAACTGAATGGTTTCTTTACTTGTTCTTAGAAGTTATCCTGTAACTTTCCATATATTTCTGCATCATTAGTGCACAGTATTAGCAAAATCAGATAGTCATACCTGAGGTATTTTTATCGTAACTCACAATGTTTTAGCACATTTTAATGTTGAAATTTGAATTCATATAGATTGTCAATGTGCTTGTTTATGATTTCACTCCTTTTTAATGCCCTTTCATAAATCCGGTGTAACCTCTGTGTAATCAGCTAGAACTACATTGCATAATACTATGACAACACCCAAAAGGGTGCAGTGCACCCAGAGGACATGGAACTCAGTCCTGAATATGCCCATTCTTCAACATACAACAGAGAGGTGGAAAACATATGAAAAGAGCTATTTGCAGTTTCTCAGTCATGAGCCAGTCAGGACCTAAATTCAAGCTAAAAGAGTATTCTAAAAGAAGACAGTTAGTGATTTGATTCCACATATCCTGGAAGACAGAAAACATTTGAAATAAGTACGGTCATACAACAATCCCAATCTTCCTTCTAAGCACTAGTACAGACCTCTGACAGTAGACATCCTTCTGCTAGTACCCTGACTGTGCAACTGGAGCACATTTCTAACTATAGTGATGCATACTTCTATGAAGTAAAAATAGCGAGGCAACTTTTTTTTTAATCAAAGTCATTAAAACTCTACTGTTCATCCCTACCCTCCTACAAGAGAGAATTTGGTGCAATCAGGTGCATTTTTGTTCCCTGTGTTTTTCCATATAACAAACTTGCATCAAATCTTAAAAAACAAAAAGAGATGGTAAAAGTTGTTTTATAAAACACACTACTAAATATAATTATTTTCTTAAAATGCAATTTTTGTCTAATAATTTGATTAAAATAAATGTTTACTCTTGCTTGACAGATTCCTTGGAAAAATTAAGAAATTTGCTTGCAAATGGATTAATGCATGGAAAAGATTTATCAGTTTTTATACCCTTGCAAATCTGACTGCATTTCCTATCCATTCACCCTGGCAACTAGACAGAAATGATATATGCAGACTATTCTGATCAGTTGTGCATTTGACAAATTAAGTTGCTTGCATTTATCATAATAAAGATTTTTAAAAGTATCATAACAATGTGATATGTTAAACATAACAAAGGCTATTTATATTTAGGGAGCTCTTACGAGTTATGAGCACAGGAAAACTAATGTTTTGTCCTTAAAGTAAAAAAAAAAATCCCAGACACTGTAATTACTTCTCGTAATAACCAGAAAAACTAAAAGTTATTAATGCCCTGTCTTCTATTGTAAGCCAGCCCGTATGTTATTTTTCTATATAATAAATAAGGGGGTATAGTCAAAGTGTGTTCCTTTTTCCTGGATTTCAGAAATGGTGGAGCTTACAAAATTGAATAACCCCACTGTCTTCCAGTCCCTAGGCAAATGTCTTACTGCTTCTTACGCTGTCAAAGCAATGAGGAAGAAATATTATGAAGGGAAGAAATTACTGCAGTAACTTCCCTGTCAAAGTAGGTGTTAACCTAGGCACAGTTACAGCTGAACTGCTTTTTAACTTGGTTTGAAATCAAGGATGCCTTTACGTTCGATGACTAGGAAGGCAACCCACTGAAAGAACCTGGGCTCTTTATGGCAGGTGACATGGATAAACACTGAAATCCTACCTATTTCTAAGAAATCAGCGGCATTGGAATGGATTCCATGGCACAGACATCCGTCAAGGTCGAAATACAAATGAGGTGAGACTGCACTTTGGTGTGGAAGGGCTCTGGAAGACTCTTGGGTGAGTGCTTTTCTGCTCAGAGGAGGTGGCAGGAGCTCTGGGTCTCTCTGAAGCTGGAGGCACAAAAGCTGTCATATCGAGTTGTGGACAGAAGCGCCTTTGGCGAAGACACGGTACCTGGCTGAAAGGCATGGCATGGCTATGGTCAGAGACAGCTGCTGGCGTCAAAGGGGAAGAATTATTTGGAAATACCAGCATGCCTCAATATACTGTGCATCTAGTGTACAGTTCTTTCACCTGAATGTTCATAATTGAATTCAAATGTTTCCAAGCTCACTGAATCAAGTGCATGAAGGAAGAAATGAGACTAGAATATTTTGGATCCAACTACTGGAATATATTTAAATATATTTAAACTTTTTACACTTGTACTAAGTAGTACACACATAGTGAAAGTATATTGGGGAGAAAACTGCTTTTTATGTTTAGCTCTGAAAGTGGGTAGGCAATGTTTTGAGGTTGTTCTCTTCTTTCTGCTTAAAGAAATATATTCATATTAATTTCTGGTTATTAAACTTCAGGATCTGTACTTGTGGAATGCTGTAGACTGTCATCTGAGTCCCAGAGCCTTCCCTAAGATAATTTCTTATTTTTCTTATTTCCTCTGGCAAAGTTATGACTAAATTTCACTTTTTTAGTGCAGCATTGATGAAAATTCAGGCAAGTAGTAGAAGGGCTTGTGAAAGATAAGCAAGTTTCAGTTTACCCCCTTTGGACATACTGATAACAATACTCCGTAGAGTGCCTTGAAAAGCCCGTGCACAAGACGTGGTTTTTTTCCCAGTTTCATTTTAAAAGTTACATTCTTTCTTCTTCTTAACACGCTGGTAGAAAAGAGCAAGCAGTTCAAAGAGGCACACAAGTGTAGATAGTATTGTGATTACCTCAAAAATGTAACCTCGAAGAGCAGCTTTGTCCAAACTTGAGGAACTTTGTCCTATACTGCTTCTTACATGAGCTGAAAAGAGGGTACTTGGATGGCATCGGCTGTCTGGGCAGGCAGGCTGGTCTAGCACAAGCAGCCTATTGATATACTGGGCGTGTGGAAGTAAGTTACAATTCCCAAGAATTAATATATCAACAAGATTAAATGTGATAATGACAATGTTAGATGAGAAGGCAAATATTCAAATGTACTACTCTAGGATGTAATAGTGCCTTGAAAATTTCCCTGGTTTATACAGTAACCATGCTGAATACAACCCAGTGTTCATGCTCGTGCAGAAGCAGGCATCCGGTGCAGGCTGGATGTGTTCATGAAGGGCGCTGTGGGGTACATTATAGGAAAAAAACCTTTCTGTTTAAGCACAGTTTAAGCATAGTTAAGCACTGAATCAGATTATACAGGGTGTTTGTCATAATTCTCCAGTGAAGGTGATTCAAGAAGAGATTAAGTCTCTCTTAGAGATGTCTCTGAGCAGGTGGATGGGCTAGATGACCTCTTCCAGATCCTCGCAGCCTTACATTTCCATTGTATTTGTGACAAATCTTTTTTCTCCTGCCTAAACCCTCTCCCCCGCTTCGATTAAGAGATTTCATTTGAACTTCATGGCTGTTCTAATTTTAGCGATGAGTTTAATACGATGTGTTCAACCACCACCCATACGATTTACCTGATAACTTGGGCATGTCTGTACCAAGGCATCTGAAGAAAGAATCCCCGCCTTTCAATATGCTGGCAGAAGAGGTGGAGGCTTTTTTTCTGAATAATTACATACAAAACCACTGAAGTGCCCTTCAGGGGCATTAAAATGAAGTTACTTAGTAATTACTGAGATTGTTACAGTTACTATCATTTTTCATTTCTAATTCTGAGGTTATAACCTCAACTAAGGAAACGAGAAACAGGAGACAAAACCAGGCAAACCCAGGCAACTCCAGGATATGCAGTACATGTATGCCTATATCAGAAACTTTCCTGATAATTTGTTTTCTGTTGCTCACAGAACAACAGTCATCAATACAAAGCAAATAGGAAAACAACAGAACCCAGTTATGATGAGAATAAAATCCCTATCCTGTAACTTTCTTCCCTTCATAACTTACAAATTCTTTATATTAACTTCCTTCTACAAAAGGTTTACATAAAGAGGTGAAGTTTTTTGCAAATTGTTCATCCTCAGAGAAGAAAGAATTAGTGAAAAAACCCAACATACTGAGAAACAATGAAATGGGGGACATATGAGCTTCCACTGTGCAAGTTGCAACCCATGAAGTTGCCATGCATTTTAGAGAATGGTGTTTAATCTCCAGGTGTTGTCTTACAGGAACTGTAACTTTTTGTTCTCAGCTGTGATCACTTACTAAAAAAATCCTGCTCAAAAAAAAAAAAAATCTTTGAAGTATTTAATACTTACAGGTCTAATGAAGGCAACTGTGGGCACTAAACAGTCTGAGAATGAGGGTTTATAGTTAGATATTTAATTTTACAGGCCCCAGAGTTATGTGCCCCATAACTTCATTGTGTTACTACCTTACAGCTTGTCACATCTTTATTAAGCCATCTTTCCACAATGTCCCAGTGTTCACCAAACAAGAGGCAAACAGAATGACTCTGGATGATGATGGCAGTTAGCAGACCCATGGTCAACAACATACAGCTTTTTTGCATGAAGTTTCAGTGTGTTCACACAAATATATTTTATTTGTAATAATCCTTTATAATGACCTGTCACTGCACACACAAGCATAAAGCACTAGCCTCGGAATAATTTGTGAAGAAAACTTGGGTCACTGCAAAGCACCTGCCACATTGGAGGACTGTGGTAGTAACAGTGGAGGACTATGGGAAAACCTGATTTTGAATAAGCGACAAAACGGCAGCTTGAAGCAAGTTGTACCAAGGGGATGGCTCAGCACCACGAGATCCAGGAAGCTGCCTGGTAGATAAGCCTAGTTAAATATTGTTGCTGTGTGGAAAGAGAATGCTCACTACACCTGGATAAAATACAAAATTAAGATGTCCTCTACAAGTTGATTTTTACTTAGACCAATGACACTTAGACGAGTGATCTCACTAGTGTGACTGGTGTTAGGACATCAGGACTGTGTGGAGTTATGCCCCCCAACTAGAACATCAGCATTCAACAAGACCTCCATGGAGCTAGACAACACAAGACCATTAATGCTAGTGTTATCTCTAGTGTCCTATTTCTGCTAGAATAAACTTGCCTTTCTAATCTAAACTGGCATTTGGAAAAATTAAGCTAATTATTAAATTTGTTTCTGTGGTCCAAATTTGTTTCTTGTATCCCAGGAAACCTGAGGCATGAGGAGTCCTCCAGTCTAAATACACCAAGTAAGAAGAAAATACGAGTAGGTGCAGAAGGCCAGCATTTCACATATTCCTTATGCTACGTGGGTTTGCCCTGAGGATTGAGCAACCATAGAATTTCATCTACTAGTTGATATGTCCTTCAGTGTGGAATTGTTGTTACATATGAAGCTGTATGTTAGACTGTCGTTGTCCTAGTGATGGTATAACCTACTATTGTTGCATAGTCAGTAATAGAAATAGTACAGTGACACTGTTTGCTGAGATAAATACTCACATATCATAGTCTTGTGTTTTACCAACGAATCTCACTAGTCCTAGTTGATAAATGTAGTAACTCTGTAGGTTCAAGGCTGTGATTTATTACCCGAGAGCTTTTTCACATTTTCTATCTCTTTCTTATCAAGACCTGCCACTTTCAAAGCTCAGCTGTTTGTACTGAGCATTGCCATATTATATCATTTAGGTAAGATAGGATCCTTCCTTTTAATTGAAATTCTGTCAACATTTCAAAGATTTCTCTAAAAAATGTATTTCTGTCAGACAGATTGCATTTTCTGACATTCTTTCTCAGTCTCTTTGTGGATATAAACCTTCAGCTTGATCTTCATTTGAACTTTTTCTTTGTGGCTTTCATTTCTCTCACTGCTACTAGAGTGCATCAGGAATGCATTTCCAAATGATGGCACTTTTCTGTAGAAAACATAGATTTCAACCAGATAGAAAAAAAAAAAGTGACTCCTCCCTTGAAAGGAACTCTCTGGTCTTGCTCTACAAGCCTCTCCTTTACCCCATAGCTCAGTTACTAAAACAACAGGAGGCATGAAGAGGACAGGAGCATACTTGCACGTCTGGCTCAGGAACAGATTTGTGAAAATCACTGAGGAAATTGTACAGAGCACTGCAGGGAAGATAACAGAAGGAGCTATTGTCATCTGAAGAATAAAGAATCACAAGCTTGAATTTTTTTTTCCCAAGGAACAAGAAGGGACTTCTCAGAATGGTGTTATCTTTGCCACTACTCCGTCTTTATACATAGCTGGTTTAGTCCTAAAATGGACTGTATCCTTTTCTAGGAAATGTTCTAAAACAGTCTTAAAGGAACTCTATCTTTCTTCTCACATCTTTCTTTATGTTTACTGTTGAATCAGTCTCAAAAGTAAATTAATGACTTCAGGGCTGCCAACTTTTTGATTTTCTTTTAATTGTGACTGCTATCATATATATGATTTTCCTTATAAACTCATTTCCTGCACTTATGTATTTAAAGGAAAAATAATTTTAAAATAACACGTTGCTCTCCTGCTTTTGTATTTGTACTAGTACTTAGTATTTTTATAGGATCATAAGTATCCAAAGTACAGTACATTTGTCAACCCTTACAAAGCCACTGGTATTGTATAGGAGAACAAATGATTGATGGAATGCCATTAATAAAACTGGAAAATATAGACATTAATGATATGCTCCTAACAGATGGAAGTAAATGATCAGAGATTCAGTACATATGATTCTTGGCTCTTAGCTCCACTTCTTTCAGCTTACAAGCCCCTCTGCAGCGTGAAGTGTGGCAGGCTCACCCTTGTCCCAAAGTGTCCTGAAGTGCACTGTCAAGAATTCACCCCAGTCCTTTTCTGTGACACCCTCAAGGAGCAACTCTTTGCGTATTCATTTTACCCTCCTTATAGTCTGTCATTATTTCATGTGCATTTAGAGCCTTCTCCCTCCCTGAAAAAGTGTGACTGGGATCCAGCAACCTGTCCTTTCAATAACGTACCGTATCACCTTATTATTGTCCTCTCCAGGCAACTTGACATTAATTAAGGAAACAGTAATTTGCTAAATCCTCAAACGTGCTTCCTCCAGGAATCCTGCTGGGGTGACTAGTATGTGTACTGTGCATACTGGTTGTAGGCCAGCTCAGAGGTTTCCACCACAGCTGAGCTCCCCGTTCCAGCACCTACCAGACTGGAGGCTTTGGGTCCCCATTGGCTGGACCTGCGCACAAGGAAGCTCGCTCTGGGGGTCCCTCTGTTCCCCTCTCTTCATAGAACCACAGAATCATAGATGGTTTCGGTTGGAAGGGACCTTTAAAGGTCATCTAGTCCAACCCCCATGCAATGAGCAGGGACATCTTCAACTAGATCACGTTGCTCAGAGCCCTGTCCAACCTGACCTTGAATGTTTCCAGGGATGGGGCATCTACCACCTCTCTGGGAAACATCTTCCAGTGTTTCACCACCCTCATTGTAAAAAATGTCTTCCTTCTATCTAGTCTGAATCTACTCTCTTTCAGTTTAAAACCATTACCTCTTGTCCTATCGCAACAGGCCCTACTAAAAAGTCTGTCCCCATCTTTCTTATAAGCCTCTTTAAGTATTAAAAGGCCACAGTAAGGTCTCCCTGGAGCCTTGTCTTCTCCAGGCTGAACAACCCCAACTCTCTCAGCCTTTCCTCATAGGAGAGGTGTTCCATCCCTCTGATCTTTTTTGTGGCCCTCCTCTGGACCCGCTCCAACAGGTCCATGTCTTTCCTGTGCTGAGGGCTCCAGAGCTGGACGCAGTGCTCCAGGTGGGGTCTCACCAGAGCAGAGTAGAGGGGCAGAATCACCTCCCTCGACCTGCTGGCCACGCTTCTTTTGATGTAGCCCAGGGTACAGTTGGCTTTCTGGGCTGTGAGCGCACATTGCCAGCTCATGTCCAGCTTTTCGTCCACCAGTACCCCCAAGTCCTTCTCTGCAGGGCTGCTCTCAATCCCTTCATCCCCCAGCCTGTATTGATACTGGGGGTTGCCCTGACCCAGGTGCAGGACCTTGCACTTGGCCTTGTTGAACCTCCTGAGGTTCACATGGGCCCGCTTCCTGAGCTTGTCCAGGTCCCTCTGAATGGCATCCCATCCTGTCTTCTGTGATGCAGTTCCAGCCATTGCCCAGACAAGCCCCTTTGAAGATCCTGGTAGTAACGCTTGTCAAAATTCATGGTAAAAGTAATACATACTTTCCTAAAACTCCAGTTTTGTAATGTTCTTCAGTATCAAGACCAGAGCAATGATTTCTATTTCCTGTCATTTGAGAATTTTTCAGTCTCAAACCTAGCTACTCAAAGTGAAATTTTTTTTTATTAGCTTCAGCCAGGCCATCATCAAAGACACTTTTTTGGAATGGGAGTCTTCCTGGTTAACCACTAACCAGATCAGTGATACATGGTGATGAGAGTGATACAGCATCCACGTATCACTATCCTCTGAAATTTAAGTCCTTGAAAGGATCATGAACCACATGCAAAATGGAGTTTACAGTCAGATAGAGAGGTCTAGTCCCTAGGATCAATTGGAATTCATAAGCTGTTTAAAGACAAGTTTCCTGTATGATTACATATTTCTGAAATTCCCTAAATCGGTTCCTAAAAGCTGCATGTGGAGAAACATGTTTCTAGTTTTTCTCATGGATTCTCTCAAAATAGATCTGAAAATGCTCATGATATAAGTAATCATGCATAGAAAGTGATCGCAGCTTTGTGGCCATATGTGGAATTTTACTGATAATATTTTTGAAACTAGGTCACTTTTATGAGAAGTGCTAAATATTTAAATTCAAACTTAATCCTTGAAGTGTGCTAATTCTGTCTTTTAAAGAATTTGATAGTACTTGCTAGGCAAAGTCTAAGCACTATTAAAACAAAAAACTATCTGAATTAAAAAAAGAAAACGTATCCCTTAATATAAAAACAACAGGAATTTTGGCAAGCTGAATAGCGTCTTTTTACTCCAGCATAGAGTTAAATTCAAACCATACCAATAGTTTAATGTTTATAATCAACAGTGATTTCCATGCATAAGGAGAGTGAAGGATAAATTGATGCAGTTCTCCACAGGCCCAATTTAAAACAGTAACATATTTGTAATCAGCATTCCTTAAGCATCATTTTTTTACACTGAAAAGAAGTGTTTAGGTTTGACTTCTGAATACTATAAAATCTGTAATCACAGTCATTGAGGACAATTTATCTCTGTGTTGCATACCATTTTGGTGTCATTAACAGGCAAGAATCATGAAAGGAAGATGGCAGTGGCTGGAAGAGGAAGAAAAATAATTCATAGGAAGTACAGCAGAATTAGGGTCCTTGTTCATACAATCTATGGCAGACAATTTTGTTTAGTAGGAGGTGATATACTGATGGCTTTAATACAAGAGGCATAAACAGGTGAGAGATGTAGAAGAAAAGTTTATAGAATGTATTTCTAAGTAGTTTGAGGAAATAAATCAAAATTCAGCATCTTCAAAAATTATCTATTTTTAATATTTTTAAAGTTTGAAATGTTTAAATTGCAATATACTGGCTTGACCAAAGTGATAACATTTACTGCTGCTGAGATAAATTTTGATGAAATGCCACTACTGAATGTGGGTGCCAGTTCCCCTTTCACTTGGCAACGATATTTGGAAGCAGTGTGGCTTAGGAAGACATGGCATCTTCCGAGAGATGATTCAGAGAACCTTAAGACAGTCCACTTACTAGTTAATATTTTAGGGAAGGATTTGAGAGTTTTCTTCTTTTTTTAGAAGAAAAAGCTGTTGAGTTTTAAAGCTGAACAGTATGGTATCATCTTGGATACATGAAAGAAATCCTCTTTCATAGATGAAGAAGAAACTGTCATTGCCTCGTGGCTTAAACTTATTCTGAATTTTCTTGTGCCCTAGATTTTTCCTCAACAGTCAGTACATGTTTTGAGATTAAAGCTGTTCTTTTTGATAATCAGAAATAATGAATATAACTGCAGTAGCTTCATACAACGTAATTGTACTAGTTTCGGCAGTACTTTGGAACTCCAAACAACAAAAACCGTTAAAAAACATAGGAAAAAATACCATGAAGGGTACAGAAAAAGATTCCTTTCTTCCCTTTGCATTTTACCTTATTTTGCCTGATGATGGGCTGCACAGGCTCTGCTTTGTTTACTTCCCTACAACCATGATACGTGCATACAAGGCATAGTTATTGGTGCCTGGAAGTTAGTCATTGCCATATCAGTCTTTGAGGGACTTGGCCCAACAGTGACACCTGTGCTACCCCCCCATTTTTCCTGCCTACCACAGAAAGTCATCACAAGGTTTCACAAGCATGCTGAGCAGGGAGCCTGCGGGGCTAGGTGGTTACATCTGCGGTATTTCTGGCAGGCACACCAGAGAGTACCCAGTTACTCAGCAGTTTAGCAGTGAGCCCAGCTCACAGCCATCCTCTCTGGGACAGAGGGAGTATGTTTAAACTGCTCCGTCACTGCAGTGCAAGAATGGTCTTAATGCAAGCTTTTTCATGGAGACACTTATTCATAGGATCCCTCAGAGCATCTTTGTTTTTTGGACATCATGAGTATCTGGGTCATGTTATCTAAAGTGATCACTGTACCAAAATGGAGTGTTGACTTTTAATCCACCAAAACCACCACTGACTTGTCTGTCCACTTTATGTGTGAATTCTGTCTATTTTAAAGATTTTTATGCTCACTGGTACCTAAAATCTATGCCATTTGTTTATGGATCTTAATTTTAAAATGTTTTATAAGAATACAGGTGGAGTTGGCAAAGTCACTGTGTGTGTAAAATGCACTCCTATTTGTATCTCACTGTCACAACTCACCAAATACCAGCCAAGTGCCAGTCACTACTTTTTCAACAAATTAGCACAAAAATATATACTATATAATATTTCACTTGTTTAACACAGAATGTGATTCTTTAATCCAAGTGACAATTATATCACAATAATAAATTGATTACACATAAGTGCACATTAAAAAAAAAAAGATAATCCCTTCTTAAATTCCTTTTTACTGCCCTTTAAAACTTTTACTGCCCTTTACTGCTCCTTTTGGAGCAGGTCTTTGGAGTACACATACCGTTAATATTTTTAAAAAGCTTTTGATGTTCTGTGATGCTGACAGCTTTCCTATTACTTTGAGAACAACCTAATGATATTTAGTTACGTATTGTGCCAAAGGTTCTGCACATAGGTAATGGGCCTTGATGTCTTCATGGTGCCTGGAGAGAGGGCAAATCACATCCTAGGCAATTTGCAGATAGACCTTTCAACAGAGATATGATTCTACTCTAGCTAAAGTAGGTTTCTAACTGACTTCTCTGAGGGCTGAATCGAATGTCAACAGTATGGACTGGGACTATGGCCTAAATCAAGCATAGGAGTAAAATTTTTCTTTGCTAAAGAGACACTGAAGGAAGCTATGAGGCTTTCAGAAATTCTAAAAATGGTGTTCTGTTGTGGAAAGTATTCTGTTCTCATCAGTGCAAATCTTACTCTGTAATGTTGATGGATTAACATTGTGAACATTACCAATGTAACTGAGCACAGAATTTGACACAAAATCCATGGAGCCATTGCATTGTTGGAGTCTGTTGAAGATCTGGTCTAGTGTTTGTAAAAACAATGGTGGACTGACGCTGACATGTCTAATATTAAACTTTTCAAGTTCGGCACTCAAGCCGCTATACAGGTTTTGAGATAAATGTGCCTATGTAAAAGACTAAATGGTACAACTTTGGTAAGAGAAACAAGAGGGGCAAAGAAGAGTTGTTGGAACAGGGTGAATAGAAACTGCAGAAACTGTTTGGATCTCTTCTAGCACTTCTGCAGACAGTATTTCTACAGTTTGTTGTCCGCAGAAGACAACAACCAGAAAGACCCCATGCTGGAATCTGACGCTTATTTTTATGGTAAGCCACAAAAAGCATCTTTGATGTTTACAGTGGGAAGCAAGATCAGAGTTGATCAGACAGCTGCTGACAAGCTTCCCTGAAAGCACAGCACAATGAGGTTGCTGTAGTCAAGAGTCTATTTCTGTTTCTGTTAGAATGAAGCTAATTTGTTTTGTACAGTATTAGGAGAAAAATCTTCAAAGTGAAGTCTGGAAAGTTCCATTTCCTGCTTTCTGCCCTTGTTTAGCTGTCTCATAACAATTAATAAAACTTGTGGTTAAATAACTAGCTCCCCAATATACCAGGAATTACCATTCCACAAATTATGTTTTGTTTAAGTATAATAAAGAATTTTTTGAGAAGCTTGATTTTATTACTGTCTTCACTTAGAGTAAATGAGGAAAAATGAACAAGGAGCCTATAAAAGCAGAGGAAGAAGAACACTTTGAAAGCTTCCCCATCCCTTCTTTTCTAAAGCTCTGTAGATAACAACTCATTAGGCACACCAATTTCTTAGCAAGTGAAAAAAAGTACCCAAACCAACTATCAGTGTAATACAAACATCACTATGGTTGAGTTGTTTTTCCTATGTTGCAATGGGTCTAATATTAATCAAAACCCAATGTTTTTGTAGGATATGAAAAAAATATGAACAGTTACCCTTGTCAGAGATAATTAGGAGTTACACAATGTCAGTCCATAGATTTTGAAACATCCAGGGATGACTGTCTGGAGAAAGAGAGACTCTTGTGGATGTGCTGCTGTTATGCTGGAGCCTTTTAGAGTGAGAGTCCTCTCTTTAGATCATGGCAAGAGTCCATGCAGTAAATGGTAGAGACCACTGAGTTATTCCACTGCATTTCGATGCAAGTAGCTGCTTAGTGAAAGAAATTACAGTGACAGATTAGTGTTAGTAGTGCATAACTTTTGATTATTAGGTCATTTTTTGAAAAATGCTACTATATAACTTTGAACTTTGGAAATGCTATTTTATTATTTAAAAATATCAAATCTAAAGCCTTCAAACCTCATGCACAAAGGAAGTAGGACCTCCCTGGAGCTGCTGAAATACTGCTGAGACAGGAAGAACTTGGAATTCACTTTCATTGTTCTCGATACATTTGATTTCTGAAACACCTGGTACGTGGCAAGAAAAAAAGTACTGGAAGAAACCACAGATGTTAGCATGCTATATCACAAGAGGGCATTATATTCTAAGTATAGATTTGCACACATGCTTTGCTGTTAAGCACCTGCATAAAGAGGTGATTTAACCTCTGGATAGATGGAGAAGAGAGGAGAAGAGAGGAGAAGAGAGGAGAAGAGAAGAGAGGAGAAGAGAAGAGAGGAGAAGAGAAGAGAAGAGAAGAGAAGAGAAGAGAAGAGAAGAGAAGAGAAGAGAAGAGAAGAGAAGAGAAGAGAAGAGAAGAGAAGAGAAGAGAAGAGAAGAGAAGAGAAGAGAAGAGAAGAGAAGAGAAGAGACAGACGAGGCGAGACTATTTCAGTTGGAAGGGACCTACCATGATCATCTAGTCCAACTGCCAGACCACTTCAGGGCTGACCAAAAGCTAAAGCATGGTATTAAGGGCATTGTCCAAATGCCTCTTAAACACTGACAGGCTTGGGGCATCGACCACCTCTCTAGGAAGCCTGTTCCAGGGTTTGACCACCCTCTCAGTAAAGAAATGCTTCCTAAGGTCCAGTCTGAACCTCCCCTGGCGCAGCTTTGAACCATTCCCACGTGTCCTGTCACTGGATCCCAGGAGAAGAGCTCAGCACCTCCCTCTCCACCTCCCCTCCTCAGGAAGCTGCAGAGAGCAACGAGGTCGCCCCTCAGCCTCCTTTTCTCCAGACTAGACAAGCCCAGAGTCCTGAGCCACTCCTCACAGGACATGCCTTCCAGCCCTGTCACCAGCTCTGTTGCCCTCCTCTGGACGCATTCAAGGACCTTCACATCCTTCTTAAATGGTGGGGCCCAGAACTGCACACAGCGCTCAAGGTGAGGCCACACCAGCGCTGAATACAGCGGGATGATGCCCTCTCTTGACCAGCTGGTTGTGCTGTGTTTGATGCACCCCAGGATGCGGTTCGCCCTCTTGGCTGCCAGGGCACCCTGCTGACTCCTGTTGAGCCTGCTGTCGACCAGCACCCCCAGGTCCCTTTCTGCAGGGCTGCTCTCCAGCCACTCCTCTCCCAGTTTATGCTTGTGCCCGACATGACTCCATGCTGGGTGCAGCATCTGGCATTTTGACTTGTTAAATTTCATCCCATTAATCATTACCCGATTGTCTAGATTATCTCTGATCTATCTAGATCCCTCTGCAAGGCGTCTTGTCCCTTGAGAGAGTCCACAGCACCTCCCGGTTTGGTATCATCGGCAAACTTGCTAATGGTGCGTTCAACTCCTGCATCCAGATTCTGGATAAATATATTGAACAGAACTGGCCCCAGAATTGAAATTGACCAAGAATCTGTTAATAAAAAGGTCTTTATTTTCTACTGTGACTGTGATTTTTGTTATGTATTCCATTTTTTCACTCAGAAGTCTGTATATTCTTGACTTTCTATAGGAATGAAGTTTGACAAAATCTGTTTAAATATAGCCACATGAACATTGAAGTCAGCCTGTTGAAATGATGCTATTCATTTCAAATGCTTGATAAAAATGTCACAGAATAGAGCTATAGAAGGTGTTTTGGCAGCTGCAGCAGTAGCATTCAAAGCATCTTCGTAATTAGTGTTATCTAAAGCTTATTTACTATTCAGATTCACTGAGATTTACTGCCAAATTAACAGTTTTTGCTTTCTTAGGACTTTTTAAATAACATGGTCCAGCACACAGTTTTATTTCCAGCTTGCCTCAGTTCTCTTTTTTTTTAATTTTTTAATGAAGCTGATTATTTGCTTATGCCTTTTATTCTCTTTTTCTGATGTGCTATCTTCTTTTCTGACAAAGTTCAAAGTAAAACATGTACAGATTTGGGATTAGTATGGAAAAACTCCACAATCATGAATAAGTATAAGCGAATGAAGAAGAAATCTATGATGATTAATGTATATGCCTATTACTGTTGCCTCTCCTGGCCTGAGCTGTTACCTGGTAGTTGAGGCAATCTGTTAGGAGACATTAATGATGCAGAAAACCCTGTTTATTACCACACGCACAGTCAGAGTCTTTTTTGCTGTAAATGAAGGCTTAATTTCTTAAGAGAGAGTAGAGGGTAGCAATATCTTTTTGGCAAATGCCAAAAAAACAACTGCTGTTTTATCACAAAGGTGAAAGGACTCCAAAACTGTGGTTGACAGACTGATTTGGTGGTAGAGAGGATTAAGCTAAGAGTTTACCACTTGGCTTTTTAGTCCTATGTGGAAAAAAGATGTAAATAATTTCTTCCTTGTTCATTGCTGTGTTCCCTCTGTTGGCACTAACAGGGTAAGGCTGCGAGGTCGTTCTGCACGTCAGTTGGGAGAGAACCAGTCATTAAGAAAGGCTGATGTCCAGCTTACCTTTCCCAGATTCAGGCCTAGCCAGAAGAGATGAACTCCTAGTACCTGAGCACACCTGCCTGTGATTCAGCACTCACTGCAGTCAGCTGAAGTCTTCTCTCTGACTCGGTCTTTGGGTAGAGGGTCCAGGGAGGAAAGGTCTGCCTGTTGGCTTATGCCTTCTTGCCAAGGTCCAGAACAGCTACATGAAACAGCAGGACAGCATGGTCTATTAGCACTCCTGTCTACTTCCTAATGAAAAAAGATGCAAGAGCAGGGCCAAACTTTATCACTACTGGTCACCACTGGAGTTCAGCAGCTGTAGGATGGATCACATGCGCTTTTCTTGAACTGGCATCAGCGGCTGAGCAAGAAGGCTGTTCCTCTACATCACTCCCCAGTGCTGACTCCATGTGAAAAGCCATAATGAGGTCCTCTGTTGTTCTGCGAGTGGTAAATTGCCATACTCTAAGATGTAAGGCTTGAGGAGCTGGAGACTGGAATCAGTCTCCTTTTACACCTCTGTACTGATATCAGACCCTAGCCTTTCTGGTGTGCTGCGTAACACTCCTTCAGAGATTGTGCATGCCTTTAAGAAGGGTCTGGTCCCTTGATAAGAACTTAAACGATAGGTATTCTTCAGAAGCATAAAAACAAAATGTGCACTGCAACTCCCGGTAGGTTGTCAGATTTTTTAGTGCCCCAAGTGAAATCTTTTTGAATTTTTCTGAGATTTTCTCATGGAGGTTTATTTCTGTCTGAGTTTTGAGAATGTAATGCGTGCTTTTTCCTTCTTACTGTGATTTGTTAGCAAAGAGAAAGGAATGCTAAATATTTTATTTCCCTGTCTAACAAATTCATATTTTATAGCATTCACAGAAGCTTTGTCAGAGTGCTAACACCATTTAAAACAAGGTTGAAAACTTGTGAAGCTAAATTGGACAATATTGTTTGATAGTCCTACATATGGAAGATGTGTGGATGTCCTTCTGAATCCTTTGCAAAAGGCTCTGCTCAAGATAAGCAATAATAAAGGACCAAGACTAATTCTTTTCTGCTTGCTTATTATCCAAGTTATGGAAGGAGAAAGAGAAGAGATGAGTAAGGTGGTTTAATTAACCCATAATTTTCTTAATTCATCTGTAAATACCACCTTGCACTAGGTAACTCATTGCAGATCATAATTCATGGCAGTGAAACACCGACACTGGCTGTCTCTGGGTGCTGTGAAATCTCCCTTGAGAAGGGGCTGGACAAGCGCATGTGAAGGACAACGAGGCTCCTGCCCGGTGCAGGGCTGGAGCCGAAGGGCTTTCCCCCCATCCTCCAGCTCTGTGGCACTTCTGGGGATGGCCCTGCTGATTTGGGAAGGCTGCCCTTATCCATCCCTCTTTAAGCATGACACTGGCCTGTGGCTGGGATCCTGCTGTCCCTGGGAGGGGTAATGAGGTAACTGCATGGGTGGGTTTGGACACCAGCAATGGAGGGGCATATGCCACCTCCTGCCTCAGATGGGAGGTGCCTCCAACCCTTTCTGCTGTTTCCTGAGCAGCATTTTCCCCATGCCTGTTTCCTGCTTTGATCTATTAAGCATCTAGTTGCCCTTCAGGAGCGAGCAGCAATGCTGGGAACATGGTATTTTGTATAGTACGTCAGCCATTCCGGAGTAGTCAGTCTTCCTCTCCTTTCAGCGTGCTTTGCTTGGCCTCACTGAGCTGCACATGGGCCTCATCATACCTCACCTGCTAGAAAGCTGGTCTGGAGATGCCGGGCATGGGTCGATGGTGGACAGCTGGTTATCGGGAGGGTTTTTTTAATTGTGGTCTGCCCATGGCAAGGCACTGCAGGGGATGGCAGCTCCCTGGGCCCAGGATCACTCCCCCTGTACTCGGCACTGGTGAGGCCGCACCTCGAATACTGTGTTCAGTTTTGGGCCCCTCACTACAAGAGAGACATTGAGGTGCTGGAGCGTGTCCAGAGAAGGGCAACGAAGCTGGTGAAGGGTCTGGAGCACAAGTCTGATGAGGAGCGGCTGAGGGAGCTGGGACTGTTTAGCCTGGAGAAGAGGAGGCTGAGGGGAGACCTTATCGCTCTCTACAACTACCTGAAAGGAGGTTGTAGAGAGGTGGGGGTCGGTCTCTTCTCCCAAGTAACAAGTGATAGGACCAGAGGAAATGGCCTCAAGTTGCACCAGGGGAGGTTTAGACTGGGTATTAGGAAAAATGTCTTCACTGGAAGGGTTGTCAAGCATTGGACCAGGCTGCCCAGGGAAGTGGTTGAGTCTCCACCCCTGGAGGTATTTAAAAGACACGTAGATGTGGTGCTTAGGGACACGGTTTAGTGGTGGTCTTGGTAGTGTTAGGTTAATGGTTGGACTTGATGATCTTAAGGGTCTTTTCCAACCTAGACGATTCTGTGATTCTGTGACTCTGACTTCCCGGGGCAGCAGGGCAGGACCTCGCAGCCATGGCTGCCCCACCTCGCAGCCCAGGAGCCGGGCAGGAGGGAGGGGCAGGGAGGCAGCCCCCTCCCCGGGCATTGGGCATCTCCCTGGGAACAGGCATGGGCCAATATCTGCAGTGGGATGCCGCAGCTTCATATATATAAAGCATATGCTTGATTTGAAAGTAACAAGGCTCAGCTTTAATACGGGCATATAATAATCTGTTAAAAAGGGACCTAAAATTTCTAAGTGCTCTGCTTGCCCACTTTGATTGGACAGCATCACTACTGTCACTGGGAAAGAGGGACCCAGAGGCCCTACAGCAACTCTTTGTAGCTTTACTGAAAATAAATGGCGCCTTTTTAAAAAATAACTTACCCCAGGGACTGTCTGTGACTCCAGGGACGCTGTTAAAGGCCACCAGGCAGTGGACAAAGCATGTTACCCATTAATAAATCAAGTCTGTTCGCATTCCCTCTGGCTGTATTTCCCCTCCCGAGCCCCTCAGGTGCTCTGCTGCTAGTAAAAATCCATTCCCGTTCTCTCAAATGCTCTGAATGCTCAGTGACTAACCTGCAGGTCTCTGAAATGGAGAAATGATGCTTAAGGTGATAATAAAAGTTGCACAAATACAAAGACTGATGCTTCCAGAAAATGACAGCTGACAAACTGCAACATTTACAAATCTGCTATTGCTCAATAGGGAACAAGCATCCAGCAGTGCACAAGCACCTGACCCCATGGAAAGCGGTAACAAAACTCTCATTGACTTGCAGGGAGCTGGGATTTCAGCACTCATATTTAGCAATTCAGCTGCAGAGTTTGTGGCAAAAAGCAAGGTATTTGTATGCAACGCTGACCACCCAAAAGATGGAACAACAGCCCTGGCAGAGAGCCCAGAACAAAGGAGTGTTGAGCTGGATCCTCATGCACCGCACAATAAACTGGCTGCATTTGTACAATTAGCCCATCATGACGAGAGTCACAGATAATAAAGAGCTGTCTGTAATCCCACGTAGCAGCAGCAGCAGATCATGAAGAGCTGTGGCCATGGCTCTGCAGGCAGGATTCCTTAAAGAAGCGTAATCAGGTCGCTTGACGTATGTTAGGCATCCATATGGCCAAGCAAACAACTCAGCCAAACACCTGGAAACATCATGGGATTGGTAAAAACAGATGAGTGACTAACAGGAGAATCCTGCAAGCCCAGTTTCCTCTTCATTGCTTTTAAAAGTGCCCATCATTTCCTCGTGCACTCACTGGGGCAAATATAGACCCATATCCATATTTTTGTAATTAAACTCATTTTTTAAATAAATGAAATATTCTGCTACTCTCACTGAGATGAGTCCCAGATGTGTGTGAATTAACAAGAGCAAGAAGTTTTTCAGAAAATGTTAGCTCAGCTTATCAGGACTTCAGTCTCAGCCAGCATACGTTATCCTTTCCTACATCTGCAAGAATTCCTTTTTATTGTTTAGCTTCATGCTTAGTTCATTTGTGAACCCTTATAGAGAGAGATGTCATCTTGGCTAGCTTGACAGAAAGCCAACAGTTCTCTGCTCTCTGCCACTATAACGGATATGAAGAGCTCAGAGTGGTGGCTACAGGGCGACAGGCAGAAGGCCATAGAAAATGGTCTACAACTGAGGTTCAGTTTTCAAGTTCATCAGGCTCCTGTCAATACCTTGAAGCTCCCTGAGAAATGTTGAGTGTTGTCAGCGCTCCGTAGCTTGAGAGAGATTGGAAATCACTGATCTGAAGGATTTAAAAACAGCAAAAGCTAGAACCTAAGACTTTCTGCTCTTCTCAGGTCCAGGTATAGGTAGCTTGGTCAGTTCAAACTGATAGTCACTTCTGTAAAATTAGCTTGTGAAGGAGACCATCACTCCTGCAGCAGTTTCTGTTTTCAGTAATACATTCAGGCTAATGATTTTTGGACAATCCTACTTCCAAGAAATAACTGACTCTATTACGAGGTTTGTATTCCTTCTCACATGGAAACATTAATAATTTGACTGAACTGTTAATACAGCTATCATCTCTGTTGTTGTTCTCTGTTGCTTTTTAAGGTGTTTTGATGGGCCCTGTAGCAGAGGCTGCTGCTGACTAAAAATCCGGGATTAATTTGTCTTTTGATTTAAGCAAAGATTTTAAAACAAACAAGGAAAGATCTTTCCAGCAGAAAAACACTGGCAAAGTATTAATTCAAAAGAGCTGGTGATTACAACAAAAGGATTTGGTTTGAGTGTCACTTAATGTTAGATTTATCACTCTGCACTTGTCAACTGAACTGGTTTAATGGGAAATTGCTTAAATAAAGTACACAGGAGCAGGCTTATTCCTAGGGCATGTTCTTTGCTCAGCATGAAGAAAATATCTGTAAGTCTGGATAGGGCGAGCTAGAATTTGTATTGCTTATATTCACCAGAGAGAGATTAGAAAGGGATTTAGAAAAAGTGTTGTTTGCGTTTAAGCATTCAGTACATAAGCCTCCCAGACTGATGCTGTGTCAGGGACTCTTTACTCCCATCTCATGGTGAGCAGAGACCACAGCAGCTCTGGGACCAGAAAGCCTGACCCTGGAATGTCTGTATTTTGTGGGAACTGCAGACACTTCCAGAATATATTCATTCTGTATGGGACTGTCCTGGTTTCAGCTGGGATACAGTTAATTTTCTTCCTAGTAGCTGGTATAGTGCTGTGTTTTGGATTTTAGTACCAGAATAATGTTGGTAACACACTGCTGTTTTAGTTGTTGCTCAGCAATGTTTACACTGGTCAAGGACTGTTCAGCTTCCCATGCTCTGCCGGGTGCACAAGAAGCTGGGAGGGGGCACCGCCAGGACAGCTGACCCCAACTGGCCAAAGGGCTATTCCATACTATATGGCGAGCGGTGGTGTGGTACTTAATTGCCGACTGGGACAAACCACAGCACGGACAAAAAGTCAAATAAAATCACCTACTAGAATAAGATTTCTCCAAGTCACACACTTTAAAATAAAATGTACTGTTCTATTTTGATTTAAACTTTTTAATAACATGTATCACATCATGCAAATGTATTCCTTTGCTTTGAAGAGAAGCCCTTGTGCTTTAAATCCACTCTCTAATGCTGCTGGGGAAAAAAATTATCTGTGAATTATAGTGAATAGTACAACTGAGTGAGAAAGAAGGTAGATCACTGATGGATACTTAAAAGCAACTCCACTGTTTATGAATTGCTCCTGCTTGGAGAACCCATCCTTCCCGCAGTGACATGTCTCTCCTGAGAATGACCAAGAAGGTCACTCCTTTCTTCTCTGTCACACCTACGGTTTAGGAGCAGCATGGTAATACCCCATTTACAGTAGCAGATCTCCTTAAGAAAAATGAAATAATTTATTTCCTTCTAAACAAGAGAATAAATACGGGATGTTTTTGTATGCCTCACCCAGGGATCCACGGCTGGGCTGTCAGAGGCCGTGACAGGACCTGCTTCAATGCTCAGCTGTGAAATAGCCCTCTTGGCTCTTGGGAAATGCTCCTCTTGCTATGTCTGGCAGAACTGCACTTGGAGGAGGTCACAGTTTTAGTCAACATCTTCAGTTAACACATCTTTGCTTGTGTCAAACTCCTGCTTTAGTCCATAATCACTGATTGGTTTACATGTCTGCAATTTTAGCTCATCTGTGTGGGCCAACTGACTCCCTCAGTGAGGAAACCTGGGTGCAGCGGGGGGCTGGCTTTCTAGCCTCCTCCTCTCTCCCATATACCCCTATACTGACCACGCTTCAGGGCTCAAAACCTTACTGTTGTCCAGAACAGTCTTCTCATAGGAGGGAAATTCTGTTGCCCTGCCTGGTGTATGGGGGAGCTCCTTCAGTTATGGGACACCGGCACGTTAGTTTGCCTCTTGAGGGGTTTGTGCAGAAGCGCACTTGGGGATTACCCACTTGACCGGGTGCTGTGGTGTAGAAACTTAGGGGTTGTGGCTAGCAGCAATGGCTGACCAGGGCAAAAGGCATTAAAAAAGCATGAGGATATTCACTTTAAGATGAAGAATTGAATCAGCCCTCCCTGGCCACAGGCCTTTTTCTGATGGGGTGTGGACATCTCTGGCGTCCAGGGCAGAGGGAACTGGCTGACAACAGACCACCGAGGAAGATGAACCTTGCCCAACATCACATCAGCCCACCGAGCCTTGCTCCAGTCCTGCCTAAGACCCTGGAAAAGGGAAATTTTGTGCCAGCTACATCTGTTAGAAAAAGTTGGAGGAGAATCCAGGACTAGAGACTCCTCTGTTTGATTTCTCTGGACCTGGACAGGGGTGAGACCTGTCAGTGATGAGGGTCCATGGTCCCTGGGTAACTTCTGTTTGTCTTTGATAGGTAACTAAGAGAAGCAGTGCTATTGCCAGGCATCTTACATTGGTATACAGAGTCATGGGAAACCTGTAGAGGGATCTGCAAACTGAAAAATGCTGGAAACCTGTTCTGTTTGATTTCTTTGGATTTAAACGGGGACTAAGAGCCCTCTATTTGATTTGTTTTGCCTTGGGTAAAGGTGAGGAGCCTCTGTTTGATTTTATCTCACCCATAAAAGGCAAATGGCACTAGTCATGTAAGTTCAAGTTATTGACTTGTTCTGCTGTAGTAGACAATATGCAGCCTCTCCTAGCCCTGAAAACATTTCATTTTATATCCTGGACTCATCAGGAAAAAGTGGTGGGGTTTATTGACCTAGAAAGCATTTATTTTCTACATTTTCTACTAAGGGGATGGCATTGGCCTCTTCTGGCCTTATCTTGTTGCTGTTACTTTGCCATGATGGCTGATAATGTGCATGTTGCCTTAAGGTTTCCTTGTTGCTTGTCTCTTGGTGTAGGCCAAAAATAGTCAGTTTTGTAATGTTCCTGGAGAAATTAATGAATTTGTCCTGTCAGAATCATCTGTCACCTCTTGTCCTCAAGACCTTACTGGGGCCTTAGCATTATCATTTCCCTCACCATCAGTCTTGCCATCCTACAGAAGAAAGACTGCAGAAGCAGGACGTACAGTAGGAAAGCACATAGGTGGCATGAGGTATGGGAAAGAAGAGAAGCTGCCTGTGGATTTGTGAGATTGCGCAACTTTTGAAAGGGAAAGGATGGGCTGTGGGAGAGGGGAGCATATGGGGGCTTGAGCAGACCCATCCAGAGGAACGATGCTTGTGCCATGTAGACTCAGAAATCATACATTTTGCCACTGGGCAGTGGAAATACAGCTAGTCCCAAGCATGGTCTTCCCTCACAGAAGTCCTGACGTCTGTAGTGATCATTTCAAGATGGATTCATGAGGTCCTGAGTGCTCTGTCCTGGTGACAGGATTTCTCATCAGTATCAGAGAAATTGTGCAGCGTGTGATGGGTTGTGATGCTGCACACAGTGCTAGGGATGCTGGCAGGCAGTCTCTAGCTCCGTGTGTCTGTGAGTCCCTGGAGGCACGTTCCACACCCTCCCTGCAGGGACTGGGTGGCTACCAAGTGAGGGCTAGCATCAGGCGAGCAGGAGCACACGACCAGACTGGTACTGGGTTTGTAGTGTTGCCCACTGTGTAGGCTTCTCTTTGTGAGAAGGAAGACCCTGCCTAAAAATAGCCCCTGTGCCAGAATTCACCTGTATATCTTGGTTTTAACCCTATTAATAGTATTTTCTTCTGAAAATTATTAGTCTTTATTAGTGTAACCCCTAATTATGCTTAAAAAGACAATACACCAAAATAAACCTTTTTGATTTTGGCCTGAAGTTGCACCAGGGGAGGTTTAGACTGGATATTAGGAAATTTTACTCCACTGAAAGGGTTATCAAGCATTGGACCAGGCTGCCCAGGGAAGTGGTTGAGTCGCCATCCCTGGAGGTATTTAAAAGACGTTTGGATGAGGTGCTTAGGGACATGGTGTAGTGGTGGTCTTGGCAGTGTTAGGTTTGATGATCTTAAGGGTTTTTTCCAACCTATATGATTCTGTGAGTCTGTGATTTCTGTAATCCTGTGTTACCTTCTGATTCAAACCAATCCTGCAAGTCCAAGCTTGGTAAGTTAAGCAGTTTTTCTCTTGTGTTTCTTTAAACAAATTTTCCAGGAACTAGTTGTATAAGCTCTTTCGGTCATTTTTTTTCCCCAGTTAATATATTCTAAGCCAATGAGTTATAGGGCCATACAGAGATTGAATGATACGAATTAAACTCAAGATCTGACAGTCTTTTTGTAAGTAGAGCAAAAGATTTTGTTCAAAAGGCACTTCAAGTTGTTTCCTCTTACAGGATGGTACTTGCAATCAAAATAGACTTTATGGGGCTAAGATCTATTTTTGGTTATGCTGGTGCACAGCCACGGCAAACCAGTGAAAACTCGCGTAAATGGAAACGGGTGTATTTCAGAGCCATTTGAGTCACTTCGTACAGACCCGGTGTCAAAGCAGGTGTCAGACCTTTCTCGCTTTGGCTTTATGTTTGGAACGAGATGGCTGTTGTTAAGCACTCAAGCAAGCATGTGCTTGCTTGTGATATTCTATACTGGGAGCTGAGAGAGGTACTCATTTCAGCTTTCAGAAACTCTTCCATATTCCTTTTAGGAAAAGCTGTTTTTCACAGCTAAATTCAACATTTGGAAGGCTAGATTTATAGACAGTTGAAAGCATTTCTTTAGCTGTATCTCAAAAAAGCAACATAGTGGGAACATAAGTATTTCAAGGTCATACTTACAATTTGTTGAGTTTGAGAGGCCAATTAAGTAATTCAGCTTTCTTTTCTCGATATATGACCTAATCGTACATGTCCTTATTAAACTAATTTCATTAAAGCCAAAGACATTTTTTATATGAATACATTTATGCAAAATTAATTTCATTTTCAGAGGTTCATTTCTCAAATTCAGAGTTATTTTCCCTAAAATAAATTAAAAAATATTTAAAAATGTCAATAGTCTAAACACTCATGAGCAGTGCTATATTAAACCAGCACTTTCACATGCTGCAGACTTTTACTTTAGTGAAGGAATAGATTTAAGCTTTGAGTCTCCAACAGGTCATGTGTAAAAAATAATGGGTCAAATTCAGTGCTAATTTGGGGATTTTTTCATGACATTCATCCATGCGGTATCTAAGCACTGATTTATACCATATGGCACTTCACAAGAAAAATTTTTCTGGGACAAACCAAAGCCATACCGCCAGCCTTAGGCAGAACCTAATACCACAGGAAGACTGCAGGCTTCCCTGGGAAGGGCAAGGCAGTACAGGGAGACTGTTGCATGCATGTAAAGGCAAATGCCAACTTAAACAGAGGCAGGCAAGCAGCCCTGCCTGCACCTGGTGCAGGAGCCTGGCTGTCTGGCATTGGCTGTGCCCAGGTAAATCTGTGCCTAGCAGTGCAAAGGGCAGCCAGCTCAAATTAAAGGACTTTGAGCAATGATTAAGCACAGGTGAAAGTCTAATTGTGTGGGTGACTCAGAGTGAGTGAGAGCAGCCGAGAGCAGGGAGGAGAGCGTGAGGAGGTCCAGGCAGACCAAGCAACATGCGGGTACCGTGACGGGGAGAAGGATTCGACCAGTCCGAGCTAGCCTCCTCTGGATGGGGGATACCGAGCTCTTCATCCATGTGCTCAGCTCTAAGCCAAGGGGCATGTTTTTGGGGTGGAGAAAACAACATGGCAGACATTGCTGCGATGTAAAAGGAAACATCTTTTCAAAGCAGTCAGGATAGGAAACAAGGGAAAAAAAATGCTGAAGAAGTACAATGCTATTCCATATTATATGTATGAACTTTTTGAGGTAAAAGTCTCTGCTTTCCTCTATCCAGCTTAAAAGACCCTAGTTTAACACAGACATCCACTGCAGCGAAGAGACTAATATGATAGTTAAGAAGTATTCAGTATTTCCTTAGATGGGAGAATCTATTGCTGCATTAGAGAGGTTTCAAAACTGGATGAGATATAAATACTCATTCTCCAAACCATACATCAGCTGCTGAGTGCCAAAGTGGTGAAGAAAGGTCTATAAAAAGTGACTCTCTAACTGGCCAGTACAGATTTTGTGAAAATCCAGCCTCCTGGTCTGGCCATGGGTGGGATTATGTCTGTCGTGATGTTCCTCCTTCCCAGCTGCAAGAGCGCTGCCATCACTCCTGCTGCTCCACAGCATGGCTCATTCCAGCAGGCTGTGCAAATTGGCCATTAATTAGCCTCAGGAGATTAAAAGCTTAAAAATGAATAGTACCAGTAAGAAAAAAACCAACCAAACAAACAACAGGTGAAAGCTAAGCATCATTTTAATGTGAAAAATTAATTTTGCATAATGCTGAATAGGCATCCACCTGATTCTAGAGGAAAACTACTTCAGTGCTCCTAATAAAGATATTCATAATTCTTTTTTTCTTTCCCTCAAAATGAAAAGGTCAAGACTAGCTCTTCCTCTGTGTCCTTTCTGAGGGACATTATCATATCATACTTGTTGATTACAACACAAAAACAAAGGTATATTGGCCACAGCACCTGCACCAATAATTTTTACCTTCAACACTTTCACATTATAACTCCTTCTATTTCTATATTATTCCTCATTCTATATTGTAACTTAAGTGATTATAAATATATACTAGCAATAGCGCTAAGAACATCCAAGTGGACTTTGCCTACTGTCCATTTATTAAATGAATTATGATTAATTTATTTTGGTATATCTTTCCTCTATCTTGATCTTTTGGTATTATTTTTTGCAATTTGAGCAATTTTTTTCACATACTGTGAGCCTGTATGTGTGACCTACTGAGAAGTTTAATAGCTTGCATACAGTCCTGTAAAAAAAATAGGCAGGATCAGCTGTTATAAACTTCACCACAGACCCAAGGATGAGATTCATTCACGTTAGTATGGTAGACATATCTTAAACAAGCAGGTTTCTTCTGCTGGAGAAAGTGGTGTAACTATTTCAAACAAACCACTTGTTTGAAAATAGCCAACAAATGGCTATTTTCCATCACAGTTAAACCAACACATTCAGTGACATTCTTATGAATTAGGAGTGACAGTGACGTTGTTATTTTGGGCTTTTCTAAACTTAAGACTCATTTTATGTTAAAGGGGGATAGGAGATTTTGAACCTTCCTGCTACAGATCAGTGTTCCTGGCAACTATTGCTGAACTGCTGAAAGGCAAAAAGAGGAAAATGTTCCACTTTGTAACTAGTTCCCTACCCCAGAATTCAGATTCATCATTTCCGTACCATACCTTTACAAATGTCTACTATTTAATCATCTCAGCTCTCCACACGAGCTGTGTAAGTATGACATATTGTAATCCTCATTTTACAGCTAAAGAAAATGCTATCAAATGATTAAATTACTCATCTGATGAAGCTGGGTAATGAAAGGAATCACTGTTAAGAGCCTCTCCTTCTGCATTTGTCTGTATTTCAGTGGACTACCCCACTTTGGCTGTTCTCTCGTGATCTGCCCATGGTGGCAGGTTGGCTTGGCTGGTCCTGAAGGGTGGGAAGAGGTGTGGGGCAGTGATGCCCAAGCCAGGGCTGGCTCTCTGGGCTGGCTCAGGTGTGGGTGGGCAGGAGCAGTTGAGGGTCTCAACAGGGCGGCTGGAGGGACTCCCAAACCTGCCCAGGAGCCCTTTAGGAGGGTGCAGGCTGGTCCAGGCCAGAAGCACACCAGGAGTTCTTGTAACAGCTTATCACTGCAGATGACCATGTTCCACTTTGAGGACGTTTCGTGGTACTTCTGAATGCGGATGTAACCATGTAACTCACCCCTCAGAACCGTCCCATCTACAGGCCCTTGGACACCATAATGGTTCATCATATGGTGACTGACACCCTTGAGATTATCATCTAAACAATGAAAAACATAGAAATTTATTTTCTATCTAGAGAAAGGGTAAAAAAGCCCCAGCAAACTGATCCTTGACAATTTTGGCTTTCCTGGAAGACAGAAAGCTCATGTGTGTTGGTGGCATAGTCTCCCAAAGGCAGCCTTTGGATGACTGGGTGGCTGCATTACTGTCTGTCTGCCTGTGCATATGCAACTACTGAATGCTGTGGCTTTTAGTCTTAACAGATAATGGACATACACAAACTAAGAGCATTTAGGGTTTAAGGAGACTTAGCTTAAAATTTGATTAACAGATTGAAGACTATGCACACTTGGCATAATGGTCCAATAAATGAAAGAAATAAGTTTATGATGGTTTTCTATCATATACAAAAGCAATAGGTTTCCATTAGTGGATTAATAAGAGCAATTAACCTTGTATGGCACTGATGTGCTAGGTCTGAAATGTTTGTAAACTAGGAAATGGTACTGTTTAAATGTCAAGTGTCCTTACAAGACACTAATGAAGTTATGTTATGCTTTAAGCTAATCAGTGTTAGACATTCATTCCCCCAGTATCTGGTGATCTTATAAACAGGAGCGTTGCAAGTGAACTGATAAACAGGAGGATTAGCTGTAGGAAGTGCAGGGTAGTTGTAGCTAATACGTGCATATGTTAATGCCACCGCTGGGGATAAAGGCAACATGTTTACGGATTTGGTTGGAGAGCTGTTTTCCTCCAAAGGTATATCTGATAGCTCTCATTCATTTAGTTTCTGTTAAACGACATATAAGCCAGACGTTAATTCCACTAGGCTTATGTGAGTCCTTTTATGATGTTGGAAACAGGGTGAGGTACAACTGCCAGATATTTGGCCACCTACAAGTTGAGGTATCTACTGTGAACTGGATGTCCAGGCTGTCTCTAGGGATGGTGGGGACAAATGGGCTTTTCCAGAAGGTAGTTTGTTGCACCAGGTTTAGGAAACAGTTGCAGGGGGAAGGACCCCAGCAGTGTCTCTCTGTCCCCAGCAGTCATGGAGGGATCTTACCTGACTACCTGACTAGATGCCTACCATCCAGATGGCCTAAGTTAGATAGGAGAATATTAAGCTTTGATCTTGTTGTACTTATTGCAAAAGCATGCACTGTTTCCTATAATAACTTCAATGACTTATATATGACAGTTTAGGAGGAGGAAGCTAATTAACAACAGATATTTAACTGTCCCATCTTTATCTCTAGCTAACAATGTACTGTACTCTACATCCAAATTTAATAAGAAGAGCAATTATAAATAATAATAAAATGCTGGAGCAAAGCCAATCCTACATATACAATATGGTTTTTAGCTGCAATTTATTCAGCTTCCTAAACGCATACTGTAACTTCTAGCTGAGTTTTCCTTTAAATTAAGAAAAGCAAACAAAAAAAGTACAAACAATCTCAAATAGATTCTGTAAAATCTGGTAGACTGTGCAAAGTAATGTGGTTGTGAACTTACGTTGTACCTGGTACTTTCTCATTTCAGTACTGGTTATTTTAGTCATGTGGCTCAGAGCTGTGGGTTACAGCAACAGGCCAGTCCTCGCTTTCAGAGCATCTCAGTGATGTGAGAGAGGAGAGCAAGTGAATACATTGACCTGCTATGCATATGATGCACATAGTCAGGATTTTTTGGGGTGAATGTAACAATACATATGATCAATATTTAAAATGTATCTTCCTACCTGTGGAGTTTCTCAAACATAATTTAAACTGATTTTCCACCCTTTCAACTGGAGTTTTGCCCAAGACTCAGCTGTAAATCTGTGGAGTCCCAGCAGCTCTCAAAAACTTGAACTCTGCGAACAATATTGCTGCAGCTCTCCAGGTGGTGGCACCCCAGCCCTGCTTTTCTCTAAGGCAAAGCGCCCTGAGACGTATAGGGGTAGCAAATGTTTCATATAATTTGTTCCATTTTAAAATAAGCGTTTAAACTTCATTTCAAGAGTCACACTTGAAAGGAATCATTAGTAAAACAAAACAAGGACTTCTTACTATTGTTACCTATGGTACCTTATTTCTTTTCTTCAAGCTTTTTAAAATACTCTGTCATTCTGTGCATAGAGACTGTTTATTGTTTCACGCACTATTTACTCATGTTAAAAAATGAAGTGACAAAGAATAGAGGCAAAGGTCTCCTGCTTGCAAGGAACGGTGGATAAATATATTTGTTTGTACTATGGGATTGCAGTTCCACTAGAAGGAACACTTGACATTTTGATGAGTGTCTCCAGGGAAAAAAGGTACTAACTTCAGAACTTAGTTTTAATTATACTAAGGAGATTACATTATTCAAAAGCATCCCACTGGTAAGGTGCAGCATTTCCTGTAACAGTTTAGTGGAAAATGCCACATTAATCAGTTCAGTATTTCATGCAAATGGCTTAATGATGGGAAGAAGTTGAAAGCACTGTAGTATGACAAAAAAAAAAGAGACAGAATGTTCATTTAAGGGAGTAGGATCACATTTGAATGACCTCTTTCAAGAGTAAGTTTTAGATAGGGGAATGACAGTCAGGAGGAGGCAATGCTGTTTTATTCTTGTTGGTGTGCTGGTACCCACAATGGGTCTGGTGCTGTGCTCAGTTGGAAGAAGACCCAAGGCATGCCTGAGAAGTTCACAACCCTGCAAGTTGTGCCCATGGCCCTTTCACTGACTAATTGCAGCGTAAATATAATCTGCTGTTGGCATTTATGCTGTGGGGATCAGAACTCTGTTTAATGAAGAAGTCAGATCAAGCATCTCCAGACCCACTTTGGTTTGTCTGCCGTTACAGTTAAAACACAAGACCACAAGGGTTCACATGGAGTTGTTTCTCTTCACTTCAGAAAGATAAAGGCCAGACATTTGGGACCAACTCTTTTTGAAGAGGCAAAGAAACAACCATGAGGTATATGAGTGTGAGTTATGGCTGTGTGCAGTCACTGCACTTCTGCATTTCACATAAAGATCTGGCCATTTTTATCTTCTCACGTGCCCTCCACAGGCATTTGTGATATCTCTGTTAATGACGCACAACATTACCCACGTGTTTTGCTGTCACATTCATGCCTAAACTTTTTACTACCCTGTCCTTTCTCCTCATGTTCCCTCATTCCCATCTGTATCCCTGGGCCATCAGAAAAGAGTGTGCACCGCTGGTTCAATCCCAACCTACGTGAAGTGAAATAAAGTTGTCAGTCAAACTATTAACACTGTAAAGGATCAGAGTGTGTGCTGCAATTTTGCTGAAGCAGTGACACACAAAGGCCTCTCCACACAGAACAGCGATGCCCTTAGCAGTACAAGTGCCCCTCGTGCAGGTGAGCACATTCAGCTAAGAGAAGCAAGGAGTCACACTACAATTTTCGGCCACACCATTTTGTCTGGTCCTCTTCAAACAGAGAGGAAAGATGCAGTAAAGGGCCTTTTTGAGTGATGATATTGATAGAGAAGATAAATGCAGGAAAACAGAAGGATGCTGGAAGTCCTCCCTTGACTCACTACCACTGACATACAGCCAAATTGCACTATCTGCATTTTGCTAATGTACACGCTATAGGAAAGTGCCTAGAAGTTCACAAAGTGGTAAGTAACTGCCAACGTGGATTTGTCAAGAACAGATCGTGTCAAACCAGTCTACTTTCCTTCAATGACAGTACAAGTGGCTTTGTGGTAAAGGGAGAAACCAGAGATGTGATATATCTTGACTTCAGTGTGTCTTTTTGCACTGTGTCCCATGGCATGCTCATAAGCAGACTAGTGCAACGTTGTCCAGGGGAAACTGCTGATAGCCAGGACACAGGTCTTGAGAAAACCATCCTTAGGCAACAGCGATCACCGGTTCACCATCAATTTGGCCACATGTATCAAGTGGGGTTGTACAGGCATCACTCTTGTGTTGGCTACTGTTGAGTAAAGACTTGGTTGACAAACAACAGAGGATGCCTGCTGTATTTTCATATAAGTCTAAGCTGGGAAGGATTGCAAATATTTTAGATGGCAGGGCTAGCATTCAAAAGGATCTCAATGAATAGAGATAAATGGACTGAAATAAATAGGCCGCCATTCAGTGAGGATAAGTTGAAGTCTCTACCCATTGACTGAAGAAATGAACTGCAGTGCTGTGAGAGTGGGGGCAATGAGACAGGCCGGAGTACCACAGGTAACGATCTGCAGCTTTTCGCAGGTCACAAACCGAACACAAATTAACAGTGTCATGATGCTGTAAAAAAGCAAACCTCATGGTGGGATATATAAAACCAGGACTATGTCAGGCACGTAAAGCAATCCTTCCCTTCTGGAAAGGCCTCAGCTGGACTATAGCCTCCACTTTTGCATGGCACACATAAAGAAATGTACTGAGAGAAGTATCTCCTAATCTGCAGAAGCCAATGTAAGAAAAGAGGCAGTACAGAGATTTTATATTACTAGGACTCCCACAGTCAGAAATGTGTTGTAGAATATTACTGTATGCTTTCAAATAGTTGAAATCATTAGGGCCAACCTGAGAAGCAAAGAAGTGAAGGCAAAGGTGGTGGAGATTTTCAGGCAAGATTAGTAGAGCTAAACATGTATGGTTTGCTTAGGCAATCCTTACAAACGAAAACCTGTGAAAAGTACACTCATTGGGAATAGCGAGAATAATTTTGCATGTTACACACAAGCAAATAGGGAGTGATGGTGGCAATCAGAACTAGAAGTTGGGCTAATATTAGAAAGACCCCTGCCCTTGTGAACATGCAGCATTATTAAGTAGTCTCTGTCAGGATGTACTGGAAGCGCAGCGTAAACCAGTCTGTTACTGTCACCCTTCAGTGCCTCAGTAAGGAACAATCCCATCTTCACTGTTAGTGAGAAAGATGACTGTACACAGGTATTATCTTTCTCTAACTTTTAAGATTCTATGAAAAAAAAAAAACAAACCTGTTTGTTTCTTTTGCTGTCACGCTATTTACAAATTCTGTATTCTCCATTGGTAGAGAAATATAAGAAAGATGTCATGAAAGGATGTCCCAGAATGGGAGAAGCCAACATTTTGCTTTCTGCTTCTTCCTCTCTTTTTTAACACCGGCCTTCAAAACCTCTTGCTCAAACCTCCTCTTGATGGCTAGGAAAGAATGTAAACATATAAAAAGAATAAAAAATCACTTTCCCACCAGCCACGCGCTGTCGCGGGCACCTCCAGTGCAGAGTGTTGCGTGGGGTGAGCTGCGCTGCCGGGCGCTGGCTGTCCCCAGGACGGCTCCTCTGTGGGGCCACGGCTCCAGCCCCGAGCAGAATTGCTACATCTTAATTCAGCTTTTCAGCCTGGAGCCTCAGTGCATATCAACGATTATATATCTTATCCTTCATCTTATTTTCTTCCGCTTTAAAACATAGACGTTTGTTTCTTTTGGATTTCAGCCACTTCAGATGGGCATTGCGGTTACGAAGCCTTCAGGGCATTAAAAATCTATTTCATGGTAACAAGTAAATTTTTTTTCTTAGGATTTCCCACTGAAATTCTGTACATCTCTCCCCACTCTTGACGTTTACCATTCCAGCTTACTTTAATTATTCCCATGGGTACAAATAGGCAGGTACACAGTTGCCACCATGGGACGCTTGGCTGCCACTGCTTTTTCTTGATTATGAAATTTAAAAACTCACATGGGAAAAAGTAGTCTTACTTTCTTTATGAAGTGTTGACAGTCTGAGGTTTAGTCACTACAGTTACTTTGTAATGACTAAGTCTACTTTCTGTCATTTCAAATAATGGTCAAAAGTCTGCTGCCAGTTATCTTTGGAAAACTCCCCAGATTTTAGCAGAGTTACATCTCTTTAGGAGAGAGCAGGGTTTCCCCCATGTTCTCTTGCATGACTCCCTCCTGGATAAAATCTATAAGGATACTGAAGACAGAATATCGACAGAACTGATGGGAAATGGAAGCAGGATAAAATCCAACAGAGAATGCTTGACACAGATCAGTCTCTCACTTTACTATAGTTTTATAACACAACACTGTAAGTTCACTGGTATTGATTGAGATGATATTCCAGAGTCACACTGTGAAACCTGAGGGTTTCCCTGCCCTCTGTAAGCAGAGGTCACCAGAACAGGAGAGAAATGGGAAGATAGGGGTTTTGTGCTAGATCTGAGTTGTAGTTACAGCTTCTCTTGATTTAGCTGCCATTAAGGACTGCAGAAAAGACAACAGGCAAGAGATACAAAGAAGGAGAGGAAACCTAATTTAGAACCAAAGGAGTTGCAAGAAGATTTGGCTGAGTGGTGCCTGGTGTTTTCACTGCGGGGATTCGAGGGCAGGACCTCAGGGACTGATTACAGGTAACAATTTTACGTGGAAGTGGAGAGTACCTCCTTATCAAAATCTGGGAGAAAGAAGACTGCTTAAAGTGAAAAGATTTTATTTGTGGAAGCAATGCAAACAAGTGAAAAATATAAAGTGAGGAAAATGAGAAATCAGAGAAGTATTTAATCTGAAAAGAAATCCCTGGGGTTAGACCAGGAGACAAAGGTTCTGGATATTTGAGGTCCCTCCCAGACTTTCTGAAGCCAGGCGAGCTGTACGTCAGGTCACTTTGGCCACAGGACTTCAGATCTCACAGATCCCTTAGTCCGAGTTTGCCAGTGAACTGGGTAAAATACAAAACCATAGAAAACCCCGTGAATGAACCAACCCAACACCCTCCCCTGCCAATAATGTTCCTCTTCTGCAGTGCTACAGGACAGACTATATGGTCTTCAAGGCAGAAACTTCCCTGTGGTTTGTTCTTGTGCAGTTACTGAGAGCTGGAGGTGATACTGCAAGGTAAGTAATAATAAAAATTTCCCTCATATCCAGGAGAAAACCTTCAAGGGCAAGGGTGTCTGGAAGGAAGTGCCACTGAAGAGAATATCAAGCTTCATAAGCAACTACTGCAGATGAGCTTTTAATTAAAAGAATAAAGAGAAACAGCAGAAGAAAGCTAATCAAAGAAGAAAGAAAAGGCAGAGAGGCCTGCTTGATATTTCTTTTGGGTTTTGGTTTGGTTTGGTTTGGTTTTTTAATGGTGATTTTTATTGTTTATTAAGTAAATGCTTAAGCAAGCACTACTGGTGTTGTCAGTAATACTGTAACATTTGCCTTCAGTCCCTTTGTTGCTCAGGGAACATGTCAGATTTTCAGCACATTTAGCCTTGCCATTTACTTCACAAATCACAGCTGCAGAGTGGTACAACCAAGCCAATTTTACTAGAAATGAAATGCTGAGGAAACTATATTTTTCCAGTGGTGTTTCCAGGTATTCTGAGTTTAGGGTAATCTTTTCATTAATTTGGTTTGGCCAAGAGATAAACAGTAAAAACATGGTATTCCTGCAGGATTAAATAACAAAGATCACCGGTGACAGTTAAAGTATACAACATTTGTACCTTTGTGGGTCCTTTGTATTAACAGAATATTTTTCAGAATATAAGCACCCGATATTAAAAAGGCGGATGACAGGAGATGGATGTAAAAGACAAAAAACTCTGAAGCCCTCAATGTAAATTCACAAGTTGGTGTTTGAACTAAGATGAAATGCCCTCTTCTAAATGAAATGCCATTAGTCAAGGTATTTCTTGCTATAAATATTTTACCTTGAATAGTAACAATAAGCTTTATTTTTAAGGCATTTGCAGTGACCTTCAAGGCAGACAGTGGAAAGAAGCTGGTTGCACTGAATGAAATGTTGTTGCTGAATTCCATATGCAGGACACAGGCAGCTCATGTAGCTGTCTCTGGCTAATCCAGCAGCTAGAAAACAATGCTATGGGAACGCACCATTTTTTACCCAATGAGAATTTAATTCCATATGTTTCTTTTGCACAGGTTAAAGAGATCAAGGAATAAGAAAATGAGAAAGGAAGCTTATTTTCTTCCTCATGTGTGAGAACTGCAAGTAATTCTAATCAACTTTAGCAGCGGTCAAATGCACACTCTCACAACAGAGTAACAGCCATGGACAAAAACATTCCTAAACCACAGTGGTACTGTAATAAGATTGAGACATTCAGAAACAGACACTTGACTTAACTCTTGTCTTACTGAAGCCAAGGTTTCCAAAATCCCCTTTATGAATTTCACTGTTGTTTAAAATTTGATTTGGAAGGCACTGGGAGACAAAGGTGGTGAGTGACAATGTAAAGCCTCCAGGCAGCTAAACACATGCATACCAAGGAGAAGAGCTGAGTGAAGGTCCAGTGCTTTCGCAAATCCACTTGAATGCTTCCAGTGCCTTCTACAGAATAAGGATTCTCCCTCCCTCACAGTATGACATAATGAGTTGGTAGCAGAAAAATCAATGTTTATTTGCAAGCATGGTGTGATTTTGATGTTGCATGAAAGCTTGCACAATGTTAGGCACTTTCTTTATTTTAAAATACTCATGTTTTTAAATGAAGTGCAGGCTACTATATAAGAGAATCATGGTAATAACTTGTCATAGTCTTCTAGTCTGTAAAACACAAAGCTTGGATTCAGATGAATATTCACAACGAAAGTTTGGTCAAATATAAATGCAACTAATTAAGCCAATTAGAGATTTTCTCCCTGATCATTATTCTGATATCTGGCATATAGTAATAGCTTTTATGTAATAGAGGAAGTGATTTTGCAATTTGTTGTGCAGTAGAAAATCTGCCATAAGTCATATGAGTACTCAGGTGTAAGCTCAATCTATATCTCATACATTCTTTTTGATATCATGGATCCTGTGTTTCCACAGAAGCATTATAAACATTAAAAAATAAATTTTGGAAGTATGTATTGGTAAATTATTTCTTTATAAAATATTTTGTACTGTTTTTGGCTGGGATAGAGTTAATTTTCTTCCTAGTAGCTGGCATAGTGCTGTGTTTTGGATTTAGTATGAGAATAATGCTGATAACACGCTGATGTTTTGGCTGTTGCTCAGTAATGCTTACACTGGTCAAGCACTTTTCAGCTTCCCATGCTCTGCGAGATGCACAAGAAGCTGGGAGGGGGCACAGCCAGGACAGCTGACCCCAACTGGCCAAAGGGCTATTCCATACCGTATGGCGTCATGCTCAGTAGAGAAACTGGGGGAGTTGGCTGGGGGGCAGCGATCGCTGCTTGGGGATGGGCTGGGCATTGGTCAGTGGGTGGTGAGCAATTGCATTGTGCATCACTTGTTTTGTACGTTCTATTATTATTATTATTATTATTATTATTATTATTATTATTATTATTATTATTATTATTATTTCCTCTTCCTCTGCTGTCCTATTAAATTGTCTTTATCTGAACCCACAGGTTTTAGTTTTTCTCCCTGATTCTCTCCCCCATTCCACCGGGGGGTGGCAGGGGAGGGTGAGCGAGTGGCTGTGTGGTGCTTAGTTGCTGACTGGGTTTAAACCACGTCATATTTATATGATAATATTTCTTATTATAGAGAACAATATCTCTTGGCAAAATTCAGGTTTCAAAATACTTGGCTTTTCTGACTTTTTTCCTATTTCTCCAGTCTTATTCCACTGTGAGACACATTTGCATTGATACTACCCCTTAATTCCTTCTTCAGCTTAATTTTTATCTGAAATACACTATTATTGTTTTGCAATTTATTTGTTGAGTGAACAGAAGGAGAAATTGCAGGCAGGAAGCAATGAAGAGTAAAGCAAACTCTGCTATATCCTACTTTTTCCTGCTAATTACTTTCTAGGTCACCACCTCTTTTCTTTTCACATAAAGATACACAAGTGCTCCCATCCACAGAATAGCAAATCAGTGGAAAGCAGTTCCAAGATATATTAATTTTCTCCCTTATGCCACTGCTGATGTCAGCAATAAATTTGTCTGGAAATCCAGCTCCTCTTCTCTGTAATTGAACAGGTGTTTTGCTATTGATTTCAGCAAGATCCATTGTTTAGCTCTGCATTTTCTGTGTCTCATATTCCAAAGTATTGCTCTGAACAGAGGAATACTCAGAAAGTAGAGCCACGTGTACATAGCTAAGGAATCTTCCACTTTAATAAAGCATTTTCTGGAGTGTTAAAATTCAAGCATCCCAGTGTCAGAGTTTTCTGAGCATTTTGGAAACACTTCTTGGTCTGAATTTAGTCTTTGTCCCTTTCGTGGCATGGCTGGATCTCTTCAACGCTAGCTTTAGCTGTTCACTCACCGATTCTGTAGTCACAGACAAACGTGTCATCTTGAGTGTTAGGTGTCCTACGCTTCACATCAGTAATCTGTTCACAAAGTTGTTCAATTTGGAAGAGACACATCTGATTCACTTGATGTTCCCTTTTGCAGCAGGGCAAAATTGGGGTGGAACGTGAGGCAGAGCACAAGCTGATGACAGAGGCAATAAGGAAAAAAAGGGCTCTATTAGACAAAAAAAAGAGTTTAAAAGCAAATTAACCCTGTTTGCAATTAACAGCTCATGAGAACACCTGTGCAGCAAAACCTTCCAAATGGACAATGTGATGACACCTTCATAGACTGAACGTCTTCTGTAGAAACACTCCTTAGTCTATAAATGTGGTACGCAAAATTATTTCATACCATTGAAAATATATTACAGAGGTTAAAAGAATAAGGACACTTCCCACCAAACAGTAAATTCAAATAATGTAGGCTACAATATTTCTTATTCAAGTTGTCAAATTGTGTACAGTTAATTAAATGATCTGATTGAGTGAGCATCCCAGCATGTTTCAAAATATGATCGAGAAGCCAGTGAAACACAACATCGTTCTTTGAGTGACTTTTAGAGTAAGTCAGTGGCAAAAATGGTAGACACTGCTATATGACCATGTTGGGCAATGGAGGACCTGTCAGACCATGAGGGCTCTGGACCAGGTGGGTCCAGTCCCACGGTTCTGCCAGCAGGAACAAGAACATGGAGAGTACAGGTAGCAGATACATCTGGAAATGCATATATAAAGACACTTTGAGAGTACAAGTACAGCACCTGTGTGCAGTACTTCATGCTTAAAAATGGAGAAGCATAAAGCATAGGACGTCAGCAGAAAGCTAGCTCTAGAAACTGCTCGTTTAGTGCTTTGCAGTCTCCCTGCCACCAGCTGCCACCTTGCTGAACACGTGCTCCCTGCCCGGGGTTGTGAAATGTTCTCCTCCACATGCCCTAGATTCAACTCGAGCCCTTGTTCTGCCCTTCCTGCCTCTGACCAAGACCTATAACAACCACCTCACAGAGATAAACGCCTTGTCCTCTACCTGTATCTCTCTGTTCCTTCTGATGTTGCTGAATATGCTCCACCTCTGAAGCTCTTGCTGACCCTCCTTTCTAGGGGGCTGTCTTCTCTTGTGTCTATTTCTCCTCCCTAGCACCCCTTCAACATTTCTTTTAGGTATCCCCCCTTTCCCCTCTGGGGAACTGTCCTTGGTCCCTGACTGCTCTCAATCTATGACCTTTCTTTGGATTAAATCATCTGCCTAATATGCTTCAACTACTATATTTAACCTTAAACAAACCTGCAATTCTTTTAAACTATTCTGTTACCCACGAGTAGTCTCCTTTGGTCAAATACAGTATTTCTTTCTTCTTTTCTTTGGATATCTGATCATCAGCTTAAACTTAACTTGGACAAAACTGAGGTCCTTTCAATCCCTCGCCAACTCCCGTGCTTTTCTCAGTCACTGATCACACCAGCACTTTATTTTTGGTCACTCTGTTTCACAGTCTGACTGCAAGTTTTAGCACTTTTAACCCTTGCTCTGTATATCTACCTTTTGCCATGTTTATCTTCCCAGTACTTTCTAGACTGTAGTCCTTCCTATCTGCTCTTCTTATTTAACAATTCCAGCCAGATCATCACCTGCATGCATCTTGGATACATTACCCTCCTCCTGGCCTTTCCCAAACTTATGGCATCATCCTTCAGCATTCAAAGAACAGATGAACTCATTTTCCTCGCCTGCTGTGAATCTTTTCCTTACCCTTCTATTCACCATCACATGAAAGTTCTTGTTTTGCACCTCCCTTATATTCATTGTGTCAGTGATTATTGCTTTGAAAGTCCCATTTCCCACTAATTCACAAGCACCTTTACTTTCTTCCCCCCTACTGCTTCTTACACTCAAACTGCTGCCTCAGATTAAAGAGGAAAGCATAGCAGATATATGGATCAAGATCTAGTTCAGTCACATAAAACAAGAACAAAAAAACCAGCAAAACAACAAAGCCACCTGCAATGGCTGCGTGGGAAGCAGTAGGAGTGGGATATAAGGTTTATTTACTTTAGAGTTTTCAAGTGATTCAGAATGGTGAGGTTGCACCCCAGGTTTTATTACTGTCTTTTTAACAGCTGTGCCTTCTCCCACTGTCTGATGTGCCATGACTTGTCTAACCTCCAAACATTTTGCAACACCCAGCTGTGTGACCGTCTATCAATGAATTTAACATTCTTCAAAGTGGGTTTTTAAGTTAAAATTAAAAGAGGGTGGCACTATTTGTGGCTGACCTTTAAAACTGTGAAAATAATCAAGTGGTGGGGGCTGAGGATAAAGTGTTATTGCTTTAGTCAACTTTTATTTTGTATCCCTCCTGTTCATGTACAGTTAAAAGTATGTCAAGGACATTATAACTCAATGATGAGTATTGTCTGAATAGACACATTCAGATAAATAAGCATTTGTATTTGCATTAATACAGTCTCTTCAAGTTTCTAGTAGACTGAGGCAACATGGAGACATAAAAGGAAAGACAACCCCTTCTCCAAAGGGTTTATAACCTTAACATAAGGCAAGATGTGGTAGTTGAAACAAACAAAAGGAGGCTCAGGCGGTAATGGGTAGCCAGAGATCTCCAGTAGTCACACAGCCAGTTTTTGAGAAGACTGGTGATGTATACCAGATAAAGAGCTTTTATGATGTTGTTAGCAGAGACAAAGGAACACATTAAACACAGGTATTTTACTTTATCACTTCCCAACTCAGAATAAGTAAGCAGTGTTTAAAGTTCATCATGCTATGTGAATCATAGGGAAAGATTTGAAGGAAGAACACCATGGATTTGGGTTATACACGGCACTTTTTACTGTTACTTCAGTCCCTTTCTCCTCTCTTGCTTTTTATCACACTCACTTACACTTCCTCCTTCCTCTGAGATTGTTGTATTTAACAGTTCCTCATAAGCAGAGGCTGTATCCATCTTTGTGGCTGCACAATCCTTACTACAAGGGACCCCTAAGCAAGGTGCAGCCGGTGCTTGCTAGGAAAACTATCATGACACCTATTCTGCACTTCTGTGCCCTTCGCTTCACTTGCAAAGTTAAATGAGAAATAGAAACATCAACATTCAGAACACTGGGATCTTTAAACCCCTGCCTGTATATCCCTCCTCTACACTGAATGGGCATAAGCTGACAGAAAGGTTATATTTGGGCATGCAATTTAAACTGATGATAAAAACGGTCAACAAGACCTAGGTTCTTAAATCACTCGAATAAGTTTAACACCCATATCTTGATCCTACAGGTCATGCATCAAAATCTTCATATGACACCATTGCACCTGTATCACATAGCCCCAGGGGAGGGGGACAAAGCCTCCTACCCCACACTGCAGGGCAGGAGAGAGTAGAGGCAGATGAAGAGTGCTCCACCAGCCACATCTGCACCCTGAGACTTCCCTCCGCTGCCAGGAATGCACACCGCACGCCACGCACCACGCACCACGCACCACGCACCACGCAGCGCACACCAGGCACTGTGCACTGCACGCCACACACCGTGCGCTACACACCATGCACCCTGCACTGCACACCACGTGCTGCAACACTGTACGCTGCAACACCGCACACTGCAACACCGCACACCGCTCACGGCACACTAGCGCTGCACGCACCACCTGCCCTGGAGCCACACACTGACCATCTCCCCTCTCCGTAAGACCTATTCCAAAGGATATAACTGCATGACTACCTTAAGTCAAACGTTTCACAACGTTAAACCACTTGACTTCACAAATCTAAATCATATTTGCTTTGTTTGTAATTTTCTTTTTATTTAAGAGGCTGGAAACAAATTCTGTGAAGTACACCAGGATCACTGTCACTTTTCCTCGGTGTGGCTTGAGCCACAGGCTTTCAGCAAAGAGCTCCTGGCACGCTATAAAAGTTCAAGAGCTTTTAAAGAGCTCTTGAACTCCATAAAAACAACCAGATTTGCTGTTCCCAGCTGATGGCTTTTACCTTAAGGGGGTGGCTGGTTGCTGGGAACATGTGCTTGGACCAAAGAGGTGGTCATGGTAGCACAGTCTCATTTCCCTCTGTTATGCCTTTTTACTGTGTTTCTGCTCCAGTATCATCTCAGCAGGCTGTCAAAATTTTCCTGAACCAAACGAGCCAGAAAAGGGACATGGTGACTTCTGGCAGTGTGTATTTTAGCAAAATCTAAACAGATTTCCTGGGGTGAAGGAGATGGTCTTTGTAACCTGAAGGCTTTCTCCCCACTCACCGATGCGATTCCTGCAACGGCATTAGTGGCTCAGAAAAGACAAGACTGCAAATTATCTAAATAAATGAATGAATGAATGGAATGTTATAGGCAGGGAGCCTGAACATAGGAGTTAATGTAAGAAATCACAATAATATATCAAACAAGTCATAGTTTGGCTATCTAATGTGTTCCTAGTCAAGGATGGAAAAATGACCCTCAGGGCAGATGGTTGCATCCATAGGGTAGTGGTCAACGGCTCAATGTCCAGATGGAGATCAGTGATGAGTGGTGTCTCTCAGGGGTCATACTGGGACCAGTACTCTTTAATATCTTCATCAGTGCCATAGACAGTGGGATCGAGTGCACCCTCAGCAAATTTGCAGATGACACCAAGCTGAGTGGTGTGGTTGACACACCTGAGGGATGGGATTCCACTCAGAGGGACCTGGACAAGCTTGAGAAGTAGGCCCATGTGAACCTCAGGAGGTTCAACAAGGCCAAGTACACCTGGGTCAGGGCAACCCCCAGTATCAATACAGGCTTGGATGAAGGGATTGAGAACAGCCCTGCAGAGAAGGACTTGGGGGTACTGGTGGATGAAAAGCTGGACATGATCCAGCAATGTGTGCTCGCAGCCCAGAAAGCCAACCGTATCCTGGGCTGCATCAAAAGAAGTGTGGCCAGCAGGTCGAGGGAGGTGATTCTGCCCCTCTCCTCCGCTCTGGTGAGACCCCACCTGGAGCACTGCGTCCAGCTCTGGAGCCCTCAGCACAGGAAAGACATGGACCTGTTGGAGCGGGTCCAGAGGAGGGCCACAAAAATGGTCAGAGGGATGGAACACCTCTCCTATGAGGAAAGGCTGAGAGAGTTGGGGTTGTTCAGCCTGGAGAAGACAAGGCTCCAGGGACACCTTACTGTGGCCTTCCAGTACCTAAAGGGGGCTTGTAAGAAAGATGAGGACAGACTTTTTTAGCAGGTCCTGTTGTGATATGACAAGGGGTAATGGTTTTAAACTAAAAGAAGGTAGATTCAGACTAGATAGAAGGAAGAAATTCTTTACAATGAGGGTGTTGCAACACTGGAAGATGTTTCCCAGAGAGGTGGTAGATGCCCCATCCCTGGAAACATTCAAGGTCAGGTTGGATGGGGCTCTGAGCAACATGATCTAGTTGAAGATGTCCCTGCTCATTGCATGCGGGTTGGACTAGATGACCTTTAAAGGTCCCTTCCAAACCAAACTATTCCATGATTCGATGATTCTGTGATTCTGTGTTGGGCAGTTAGCTCCATTCCTTTGTCAGTTTTTCTAGATGGTGCATTAGCACCATATTGAGGATGAAAATCTGAACAGAGCAGAATCTTTCACTAGCTATTTGCAAGCTATTTAAGGGGAAGCAATAATGGATATATCTTACACTACTTAATACTCCAGTACTTAACATATACTACTTCACCAAGTCAGTATATTGCAGGGGAATACAGCTACATACCTCAGTAAATGATTTTTTTAAGACAGAAAATGTAAAAGGATTTTAAATATTAAGAAAATTATAACGTGGCTGGTCAGTGCTATCAAACAACTATTACATCAGTATTAGAGTATGTTGTTTTCCTTTTACATTAGTAATCTGGAGGAAAGAACATGTAGTCTGTAGAGAGGGAGGGGAGAGTCTATTTCAGAGGGTAATTGATTCTGAGTGATTTGGGGGCAGTAATCCAAGTACAGACCCATGTTCTGTAAATTGGTGCTGTCGTTAAGTAAAGGGGAAAACTTATAGCTAACTATACGCACAGTGAAGTTATGCAATGAACACCGGGATGTAGACAAATCTCTAGCACTTACCAGACGAACTGAGTTGCTAACTGAAAGGGGTCTCTCTCTTCTCCTTCAACTGCCTGACTGTTTTTGAAATTTCTTTTTAAGTATTGTTCTGCTTTTGTGCTTATAGAAATGCACTCTTCCTTGTAGCTTGCCCTTATTAAACCAGTTTTTTTACGGAAGTCTGTTTAATGGCAGGCAGACATAATTTCAATCCTTTAAGGTCATGTTGCTCTATTCAAAGGTTAGGACATATGCTAGAGTTAGGCTGGCTTTTTGAGGTAGCTACATTATGGCTTTTAAAGAAAGAATTTTAATGGGCAGCATGTTCCTATGGAAATACCATATATTATTTAAAAATTATATTCCTCAAGGAATTTACTCACATAGATAATTTATGAAGCATAATCTATCCCTATTTACAGATAGTTTAGAAAAAAGGTGTTCTTTCTCACATTTATAGCAACTGGCATGTAATAAACACTTTATTGCTAACCAGCCAGCAATTAACAGCTTCACAGAATACACCTGGCTTTCCTGAAAGCCTCAAAAACATAAACTGGTGGGCAACGTGAGATTAAAGCTCTGAGCAAGAATAAAAACAAGCCCAGCAATCTCTGAAGCAAAAATCTGGGTGGCTGGAGAGGGCTGCCCCAGAGCGAGCAGTGCTGGCGCTTGTCACATCCTCAGGGAAGGGACTTCCTGAGTCATGGTCTTTGCCAAGAATATGAAGTCTTAACAGCATTTCCTATGTTTTTTAAAAAATTATAACCCCCTCCAATTTTGGCTTATTCTTCTCCATATAATTCCTCGTGCCCTCCCCCAGGGTCCAAGTGGGGAATAGAAATTCCAGGTCAAATATTAAGGGATTTAAGTAATTTCCAGTATTTCATAATGACTTATGAAGCCTTTACATCCCACACTTGAGAAAGATCTAACGCAATCATATCTAGAGTTTCATGTAAGGTATCATAATCTTCCATGATAAGATGTCGTTAGAAAAGTGATCTTCCAGGATTTCAAATTTTAATTGGTCTGGAAGACTTGATGTAATCTCTATTACCAGTTCCAGTAAATGTATAAGCTAAAATGTATCGATGGAGAAGGAAAGATTTCTTTGGATTTAAACTCTAGATCAGGCCAAAGGGGACTTTTCTATTTTGTCTTAGTTTCTATTTCTAAGCAATATTCTCCTGAAGCTCAAAGATGAGTACATTACACTCAACCAGACTGAAGGTCACAAATTGACAGATCTTTTCTAAGATCTTTATCACAAAAAAAATCTATTAGTTCAAGACCAGCTTTGAAAAACAGCAGTTGTTCTCTTAAGGACATGGTTATTTCAGAAAGAAGCAGATCTCGACAAGTTTCTGGATCTTCTCTTCACGGAAGTTTCTAGGGTATTTGTGCAGCAATCAGGCTTATACCTGATGTATGGAATGTTCTCCTCAGTGAACTGGACGTAAGTGTAGCATTACAATGATCTAAAATTTGTGGAAGGCAAAATAATTAGATTGCTAAACTGTGGCCAGGACAGTCACAAAAAGAGGTCTCTTACCCTGAGTTGTTCCTTATATGCAAGCATAGGAGTATCAGACAGGAGCAGAGGATAAACCTAACCAGGAGTGTGGCATTGCTGGGGCTGCATGGAAGTCTGGTTGCATCCATCTGTGAGGAGCATGGGCAAACTGGACATGGAATTGGTCCAGAAAATGCTTAGAGGAGATGTCATACACTGAGAAACTTCAAGAGCTTAAGCTATTTATCTTACCAAAGTTAATAGTGAAAAATGACTTGGTTTTAATGTATGGATGCCACAGGGGAGAACATATAGAATTTTATAGGTCCCTTAAGTTTCCCAGAGAAAGACCTAATAAAAAGATGTGGTTATGCTGAAACCAATTGAATTCAAATTACTTTCTGATTTTAATAGGGAGGACAGAGGGCAATGGCTCCAGATTCTCGCTTCTCAATTTTTTTCAAGGTGGGACTTGACCCAGGGCTGCCAACGTGCCCCTGGAGTCTGGGCAAAGCTGATCCAGAGCCCCAGGTGGGGTGAATGGACCAGGCTTAGGTGCTGAGGAGGGAGCTGTGAATCTGGTCAATCTGAGCTGACTCCCTCCAGCTCCGAAAAAGGCCATCTCTTACCTATGAATCCCCATTTGAGAGCTGCATGAGGGATAAAAATGTTTCTTATTTAAACAACTCTGTGCAAAATTGTTTCATAATTGGCAAAATAATTCCATATTCCAGGAAGAATTTTCTCAAACTGGACTCAACTTGCTGCATCATTGCTTACAAATCTTAGTTTACTCCAATCCAAGCTGATACGTTACTTGTTCTTGAAGAAAATTGAAACTGAATGTTGTCGACAGCATTATAATCTATTCTTTTTTCATCATCATTATTGCTGTTATTATTGTTATTATTACAATATTTGAATGTTTTTGTTATCCTTTGTTAAATGCTCACAATCTGCTAGGTATTGTAGAAGATGCAGTAGACAACACCTGCCCCCAAGTGCATATAATTTCAGCCTCTGATCTGGCAATTTAAAGTGCATGGCTGGAATCCACATTAAAGTTAATGGTGCTCCGCTTGAGCACAGCGGTCTGCCTGAGCATTATAAATTGCAGGATTGGGGCCATAAGTATTTGCATGTGGATATAAGATTCCCCTTAGTCTCTTAAAGGCAAAGCTTATGGCTGGAGCAGTGAGTGCGATTTCCGTACCTTGGAAAGATACAAGAACTGCTCTGAAACCAGGTGTGCAGCTTTATGGGTTTGTGGTTGTTTTCCTTACTTTGGGTGGAAACCTTTCTCTGACCCAAATTTTGTGTGAACCAGAGGCTCCTTCAACCCAGCAGCCTTCCAATGAAATGACTGTCAGTGTCTGACAGGGGCTTTGGAAATCTCCTGTGGCTCTGGGGAAGAGCCGGGACGTGCTGCCAAGAGGTGCCTGGCACCTCTGGCATCCCTCGCTGGGGGTGGACAGGCCAGCAGCTCTTGCTGCAGGGCTGGGAGCTTGGCTTCTGGACCAGCCCTGCACCTCATGGGGACACCTGCACTGCTCCAAGTCTCCTGACAGGAGCTGCTAGGAACACTGAATCCGTCTCTGGGGTCACCAAAAGGGCCAACCCAAGATCCTTTGAAGAAAGCTATTTAGGTTCATCAAATTGGTATTTCTGGAAGAAATTGTGTTCATCAGAAAAAAATTCTCCCTGGATCTTCAGTCACTTTAATTACTCAAGGCTGTCTGAGTCCTATTTACTTGTGTGCTTAAAATTGAAAAATGCATGAATAAAAAAGAGGAACATAGCCAGTGGAAATTAATTCCCTGTTGCATTTTTTTTTCACTAACTAAAGAAGAAGAAACTGATGCAGCTGAGGATGAGGAAGGCTGTGGAAGTGATTTGCATGTTTGGGAAAGGCACTGTTCCCGTGCAGTGCTGTGAATCTGAACTGCACAGCATCCACCACCAAGCACACGCTTCTATATTTAGAGGAGCCTAGCAAAACCTACTGAGTAGTGGATGTTGCACAGAAACAGCAATTTTCATCAGTGTATTATCTTCCCCCTCTTTACACTGCTTCTTCAGGAGAAAACAGCCAGTTAAACTCTAGCTGCTATTAGCAAAAATAGCAGCAACCCAACTGGAATTAATTTCACTGTTGACTGCATTGCAGCGTATACAACCGATTTCATTCCAGATTCGGGGGAGAGCAAAAGTATCATGGCTGTGTTGTGCTTGACCTCTGCCAGGTACAGCTAGTCTCCTGGCCCAGTCAGCATGATGCAGGAATATTTCTCTCTCTGAAATGGCAAGTGGTTTTTTTGCCTTTTCTCCTTTCAGGTTACCTATGAATTTTCAAGCCAGTTCCAGAAGCTTAGTGGAACTGAGCTGCCTCTCGTCAGCTGGGTTGTCAATGGCCCTGTCCCCTCTTACCTCCAACGCGAGCCTGCCTCCCTCCTCTCTGTCCCCTAACTGGGTTTCGATTTCCAATTTGCTTTTCTTGCATGCTACCCACTTGAGCCAGAAAATACCCTCCAAAGTCATCAGGCCACTTCTGTTAGAATATAAGATCACAAAAGTTACAGCTGGAGAAGAGCACGCTGCCCTCCTAAATGTGAGAAGGTGAGTGTAGCACGGGGTCAGGCGCTGCCCTCAATTATACCGGTACAGACCTGGAGGAATTTTGTTTTCTTCAACGACGTTAATCCTGTTAACTGAAAGTCAAGAGTGCTGCTTGCACATTTCCCTTTGTACCCCTTTCTCTTCTCCACTTCAGTTTATAAATGACTCCTATCATAAAGGATTTGGGGATATTCTGTATAGCAGAAGGTTTATAAATATTAATGGTATCATACCCTGCACGATGTGAGACACAAGCCAGTAGTCTGTTTAGAAAGAGCTCGTTTATCCTCTGTGGGCACCGCAAGCATGGCCAGTCTGAGACAGCTTGAATTTATGAGGTGCAGAGATGTCAGGGGAAGGGAGCACCAGGTATTCACTTCTTCCTGCAAATCTAAAACTGTCCTGCTGCAACACAGGGTTTGATCTCCAAGGTTAAGCTCACACTCTCTGGAAGGAAATAGCTTCTCCAGAATTTTTAAAGATGGAGGAAGACGTGCCTTACCTCTCGCTTCTCTTCCTCGCCTTCCCTTTTCGGGTCCTTTCTGCTCTTCTGTGTTTTCCCCTCTGCCTCTCCTCCCCGTATCGTTCCTCCCCGTACCGCAGAGGGTCTCTGCCTCTCCTCCCCGTATCGCTCCTCTCCCTGTTCTCCTAATTCATCCGGGAGCTTTCTTCACTTCACCCTCTTTTGTTTCTCTGCCCACTGGAGAAGGCCCATATCCTATACATGTTTTCGGGTTGTGAAGAGGAGAAATTTAGCTTAGATGCTTGTGTAATTACTTCACCTTTTCAGGAAGCACAGCTCGGAAAAATTGCTCTAATTTGTGTAATTTTTCTGGAATCACACTAGCACAAAATTTAAGTAATTGGAATATGCTTTTAAACTAAAAAGCTACCACACCGGATGCTTCTTTAACAATTTCTGTTTGTAGTTGGATAATTACCATTATCTTTATATTCCCCTCAGTTCTGCCGTAGAGCATTTTTTGAGTAAAATTTTTGTGGAAACTTTGTTTGAATGTCACAGTAACCAAAGTAAAACTCTGGATGCTCTGTGCCTGTGCAGGACTGCCAGTGGGGTTCTCGCAAGCCAAATTGCTTCCACATGGGAGCTGCCTCCAGTGCGGTCACAACCTGTGACAAAAACTCAGCTGTGCGTTGGTGCCATAAAGAGCACTGAACGTGCATCTATAATTCATGTCTGTAGTCTTCAGGAGAGCTGTTCCTGAATGGGAAGAGTGGAAAGTTATCACCTGTCCTGTATAAAACAGCCTCAATCACAAAGATGCTGGAACCTCATCCCCTGGCTTCAGTGATGGTCTGTGCTCCATGAGTGCACAACAATAAAGATAGTTGTTTCTAGGGCTTCCCCCCCCCCCCCCCCAAAAGGAAAGCTCTGCCCTCAATCTGTACATAATTTTTTCCATATTTTAATGTCTTCTCCCACATTAGTATTACACATAAGCAATTTCTGCTTGGGTAAATACCAAAACTCTGTGCACTGGAGCAGAAGACAAAGCTCAGCGTTCCTCAGGGGGCCGGGGTCTCTCCCACCCCAGCTCAGTACGAGGCACTAAAGCATCAGGCATAGAGCAGAACTTCTCTGTCTCTAGATTTCATGCTGCTTCAGCTGTGTTTTCCCTGAAGTTAACACTGTTATGCTTTAATACCCCTATTTATCTCCAGTTTTACACATCTAAACCAGGGGAACCTTAAGCATTCACTTTTGTGTTAAAAACTCTCCTGAAACTGTCTTAAACCTTCCTTTCACTCCCTGACTTTTTGCTCGGTGATGGTGACGCCGAAGGGAAGCGGGGGTGTCTGTGCAGGAGGGTCCCACTGGAGGAGGAGCAGGACGTTACTTGGTCCCTCTGGCCTTTCCGAAACGGCTGAAGAAGACCCATGTCAGCATGCGTTATACGGGACGGGCACTTGTTTGCTAGGAGCTTGATGCAGGCCATTTCGTTTTACAGCCACCAAATGCAGTGATTGCTGGAAGGAGCTCTGTTGTCTCCCACAGCAAACAAGCACAGCCATATGCAGGTTCACGGTTATATTATTAGTGCACCAGGAGCAGCAGCGATCCCACTATAAAAGCTGTAGAATTACACTTGGAAAAATGACCTGCCCTAGAACTTAGGGAGCACTGTACCGTATTTTGCTCCAAATAATTAGATTTGTATTCAGGCAAGGGCTTTGCAGAAACGAATACAACTGCCAGGTGTGCAGCATTTTCCTGGTGCATCAGGATTCCAGGCACAGCTGTGAGACTGACGGGGCTCTTTGCAGTGGCCAGGCAGTAGACTCAGCAAAAATCTGCGTAACATATCAGGAGAGAAAATAAATTTGATTTAAAGATCCTGTTGTTTTTAAAAAGCAAAGATATTCTGGAAGTATTTTAAAACTAGTATCTTAAATTTGTCAGAATTCCCATTAAATTCAGTAACACAATTCATGAAAATGATGGACACTAAATAAATTCGTACAGTACTTTAGTAATTAAAGAAAATATCTCTATCCATTTGAAAAGTACTCTGAAGATACTGAGAAATTTAGTTCATCAGAACAACAGTTCTCTAATAACTTCTTTCATCTCTCTTGCATAAAATGCAGCTACTTTGTCTCTGTACATATGTATGTATAACGTTGCATTTTAAATATAAACTGAAGTGATAAGGCTTCTTTTTTTCTTCTTGTTTGCTTTGAACTAATAGAACATATGTTAGCTTGTTATTAGAAATCTGAGGGTCTTTCAGAGAGCAATTGTTCTGTGAATAAGCAAATGATTTGAAATAAGTGACAGACAAAGCCATCTACAGCTTTGGTCTCATTCACACCGTGGATTAACTGTTCAATAATTCTATCATCACTGACCCATTTGTACATGAGTTTATTTTTCAGTTTATTTATCTGAAAGATAGGTATAAAAAGAGTTATTTACCAAGCAGGTGCTTTTTGCTTCCCCATAAGCTAAAGAATCATTTACAGTGTAATCCCTGGACCAAAAAAAAAAAGAGTCTATCTTCATGCTTGGGCTCTTACCACAGCTATGCCACGAAACAACTCAGGTAGAATATTTCAGACTTACCAGCCTTGGGAGAAGTATGAAGATAGCATTTAAGTAATACCAATTTACTGTAATTCCCAACTGTTTTACATAAAAGAACAGAATGTTTTAAAGGAAACATTGCAAAATAGCTCCACTGATGTGCTTCTGCTTAGAAACTAGTCAAAACCCAACAAACCACGAGATTAAAATCACTGCAAAGCAGTGGGGTGGTTTTCCTCTGTACGCATCCAGAAAAGGGTGGTCTGGACAATGCAAGGTGAAAGGATAAACAAACAAAGTACATGCCAATTTAAAACTCAATAGTCTGGAGATTTACCAGATAGGTTCTGCCTTAATATTTATCAAAGACTTTTGAATGCCTTCTCAAATATTTTTCACTCCCATCATCTGAACTTCTTCATTGTTCCTTTACAAAAGCCATGGGATATGTGATTGCTGCCCCTGCAAGTCCCTGGGAAGCACTTGGGAGAGCGGACGCAGAACTTGGCTCTCCAAGGCTGTGGTTAAATCCCGGAGTCGCTTGTCAGGTCAAGCATTGTGTCTGAGGAAACTTCAAGGGCTCAGCATCTTTGGACTGATTGTCTGTAGCAGGGCTAAAGCCCCAAGAAAGATTTCATTTTCCTGTGGACAGCTGAGATAGGTCAGTCTCTGTAACAGTGATCAGCGCTGGCAGGGCTCCACCTTAGGGAAGGCAGCGGTGATGTTGCCTTTCATCACCACCAGCAGAGATATCACCCCTTGTACCCACTCAGGAGGGCTAAAAAGAAGAGAGAACAGGGTTGCAGGAGGAACCTCTGGGAGAGCGAGCAAACGAGGTACAATTCTCTGCAGATGCTGGGAGGGAAGTGAGACCCTTGGAACCACTCGCATGGCAGATTTGAAGCTAGGAAAGCTCCTCTTTTCTTCTCCCTTCTTCCTAGGGCTTTAGAGGGACTTTATTGTAGCAAAGGGAGTTGCCACGTCCTCACCTCGTGCTGCTGCTGCAGAGCAGCAGGCCAGCAGGAGTAGTGACGCTGTAATGACGCAGTGACACCAGCAGGAGTATTCAGAGGGGACCCAGCCTGAGCAGCAGGGTCAAGCCCCTCCACGGTGCTTTGTAACAGGCTGCCATGGCACGAGACTTGTCTGGGCTCTGCCTCTGCTACTCGAAAAAAAGGCTCTGTACCTATTTCCATAGTATATAAATATGGAGTAACTCTGGGGGTTCGAATGGATTTATTCCTCACTTACCCTGCTCCCATAAAAAACAGAATTTGACCCAGATGATAAACCGGTGAAAAAGCCACAGGCTTGGTGATGGATTGTAAAATTCCACCATTCCACATGGGATGTGACCTTCTTATTAATTACAAAATGCTCCGGCTGATTAACTCTAATTTGATTCCATAGTTTGAATATCTTCTGTGCAAAACAGAATTTGGGTGGGAAAAAATGAGAGTAAAGAAGGAGATTTTGTTCTGTGCAGCAGTCCCATCTGTTCTGGAGGTTCTGTGCTTAATTTCTAATTGCGTAAGGACAAGCCCACCCGGGAAGTGACATTTGTAGAGCTAGCCCACCCCAGGATGTCAAATTTTTTAAAATGCAGAATAAAAAATATAAAACATTATCAAGGAAGTTGTAATGGACTCCAAAGAGATTTTTCTATTTTACTCTATGTGAAATAGTTCATATTTTCCCTTGACAATCTACATTTTTTACTGTTCCCAGACGAGCAAGGAATCGTCTGTAGTTTTGCCATCTTATTATCATCAGGCTGAAACAATCTGCACAGTCCTCAACAACATGCCAGTGAAAAAGATATTATTCTCCCTTGCATCACACTGGTTTTACGCTGGGTAACTCTGCTGATGTCAAAATTGAGACACACACATTGCTGTATGACTGACATTACTCAGACTTTGTATATTTATTACAAAAACAGCTTAATAAGTACCATATGGCCTAGGGTGTGGGAGCACAGTGAACATTTCAAGAGACTGTGAAAAAACACATCTGAACACTGGTTCCCAGCTAGGAAGTGGGTACTGAGGAAATGCTGAAATGGCCCAGCCTGGTGCTGGGCCTGAAGGAGCCCATCACTAGCCAGGCCCTTCCCATGCCCCTGAGCCTTGTTTTTCCTTCCCAGGGTCTGGTTAGAATCACCTGAACCCTTGAGGATAAGGGAGAGCACCCCAAGCTGTTCAAGTTATGGAAAACTCCTGCTGAATTTGCTCGTGCATCCCCTCGTGCAGCTGCAGGTCCTTTTATCAGTATCTATCCTTCCAGGCTATGGGTAGGAGGAATTGGAAACAAAACTGAGCCTGCTTGCTTGGGTCACGTTTGCACAGACCCTCACACAAACAGCCTTCCATCCCTGTGCACATGGGTAGCCTCAATGGAATAATCGGTATGATGCACATAAGGCCTGGGAGGTATGTGCATGTATAGGACTGCAGGAAGAGAGAGAGAGGAGTTTTTTCAGCCAAGAATCTTCCAAAGTTAAAAAACCCCAACCCTCAGCTCAATCCATTGGGATCTGCCTGTGCATATATACATTTGCAGACAGCTCACGTTAATTACAGTAATTATGTTACAGCCCAAAAAACTTGGTGCTAGCTGTGTTGCTCTATGTCATTAATTGCTAACTTCCTAACAGGCTTCTCCTTTCCATGCAAATTTTGAACTTCATATCTATATTGCCCGCTAAGGCAAGGTGCATTGGAAAGTTAATGAAAAACTTAGAGCCATGTTATTAACTTATCAGCATTAGCTCTTCTGGATAAAGGCTGGTGAAGCATAACTCTATGTCTCATCTTACAAATGCCAGGACAAGTTACAAAGACTGGCATTTGATATATAAAAGTGTCCTTATACTGATGGCACATAGACTTGCAAACACTGGAAACTATTTGGGCCTAACACAGTCACAAGATTGTAATTATATGTAGTGGCTCTTCCCGGGAGAAGGAGGGAGAAGGTCTCATCTCATTTTAAACTTTACCTTAAGCTGAAGCTTTTCTAGGGTCTTCCTAGCATCTTCAAGGAGAGTGCAACTCTCTTTTCAGCAAATAAATTTGCATTTTTGACATCTGTCATGCTCTGTATGAAAATATACATTACATTAAGGGCCAAGGTCTATTGTCATGCAGCAACATCTATTCAGAATAACCCAGCAGAGTGATATAATTAAACACCGAAGGCTGGTTTAACTGGAGTTACTGCAGTTTGATGCTGGTAACAGAGAACAGAATTTGGCCTGCGAGACACATGTTATGCGTGTGCCTGTGTGTCTGTGTGTCTTGTTCCTAAGAGGAAGAGATGCCTAGGATAACCTAACTAAACTAGAGTTATCCCACTGGCTTTCCTGTGGCATGACTGGGCTCTCCTTGAGGCCCTGTCACACTGGGAGCATCGCTGTTCTGCATCCTTACCCATCGCCATAAGTGCCAGGAGACCCTTTTGCTTCCGTAGCTGCAGGCTGACTCGAGAGCATGAAAAGGGAGGGTGGCAGAAGAGACTTTGGATGGATGCCTCTGGACAACAGAACATATTGAGATACATAACTGCATCTGCAAATGTAACCTCAGAAGTATTCTGCAAACAAAGGATGGTTTATTTTCAGGAAATTTCTCCTCAGCCTAAGAACTCAAAAAGGAAAAATTGCTGATTTGCCTACTTAAGGCTTTTTTGGTAGCTAGGAAACAATTGCTGCCTCATCTATATCATGTTATGTTATTCTTAGCAGAGGTTGCTCACTACTTGATGAATTGTTTAGTAAAAATCTTTAGTCAAAGGTGCTTGATCTGTGGTCAGAGCAACTGTTTGCGTATGGCAATACGGGAGTGGAAACAAACTCTGTGGGTCAGAGGTGAATATACTGACCCATCCCAGGGCATGCAAGGTTTGCACTGCTGAATACAAATGGAGAATATGTGTGAAAACACGTTAAGTGAAGCACCAGCCTCTTTCCTTTGTATTAAGGGGGTATTAAGCCTAAGCAACCACTTGCATGCTGGCTTTGCTGTTCTCAGCCCTCCAGGAAAAGCCTCCTTGGGGTACAGCCTGGAAAGAAGCATGTTGGCTGCTCAGCTGCTCGACCCTCTGCACATTAAGGGAGATCCACTTCATAGTTTCCCTTCTTCGGCCTCCAGTATCGCTCTTTAGCCAAGAGCAACCTTCTCAGCCAGGGCATCGTTGCGGGAGGAGAGGGCTCCCCACTGACATGTGCTGTGCTCCCTGCCAGCACGTTGCACCTCCTCCCCCGCTGCCTGCAGAGATGGCAGCTCTGTGCTAATTAAAGAGCTGTGCCAATTAGCTGCATCCAGTCTGTGAGTCAGAGCAGCAGATTATAGAGTCCGTTTTGGAGTCTAGCTCCAGTGTGGATCATTTGCTGTCAGAAGTGGCTTTCTTTTTGGTTCTTTCTATTGTGCCTTGACTTGCCTCAGATGCACAAGTCTTTCAGAGGAATGCGCAGTGAAGCAGCTCCTTTCTCCATTGCTGCTGGTTTACACCTGGCTTCTTTGAGACACTTGTGCTCCCTCCTCCCTCAGGTAAGTGCTGAGCTCTCCAAGGCACACAATGTCAGCGAAAGGCAGACTACATTTGTTTATACCACTCCCACAACCAAGTCAAACAACTTGCTTCTCATTTAAATTGTGCAGAAGTGTGAGCTATAAGCTGCATGAGTGGCAGAAGAATACGGCCCTTAGCATCTGCGAAAAGAAATTGGATTAAGGTTGGTTTATCTCTTGCAGGTGTTCAGCAATATTTTTGTCAGCTAAATTGAAAATATCTTTTGGGGAATGGAAAAATGAAATACTAATGTTGGCTAGTGTCATCTCATCAGGTTAAGTCACTAGATAGGTGATACGTTGGGATGAAATGATGCTAATGCTACTGAGACTGCCTGCAATGGTGGATAAAGGGCGTTCAGATCTTGGCCTCTGTGGAAAGAGAGAATGGACACAGAAAGTAAAAAGGATGTAAATGCACATACAGATAACATTGTGAACTGATATGTTACCTATTTCCAAATGTTTCAGACAAAGAAAAACTCACACTAAAAGTTCCTGGTGTGTGATATAAAATTAGTTTAGGCAAACCCTTAGGCATTCAGGCTTTTAAAATCTATATGGAAATGATGCGAGCACTGGGAGCAGAGACGTCATTTCGGTAAGGATGTGTTGGAACAACAATTGGCTTTCCTAGAAAACCTAGCAGAGCTCCTTCTTTCGGAGCCGGTGGGGGAGTCTTGTAAATCAGTTTAGAAACATATGTAGAGGCTGCAGCTGATACCTTGGTCGAACACTTTTTATCCATTATAAATATAGGCTTCCCTCCCAGAAAAGTTGATATCCTCTTGAACTTATTTTCTGGCTGGGTGAGACCAAGCAGCTGAGACCACAGCTGCCTTTCTCGCTCTTCCTGTAACTTGGTCCAGCCAGTTTGCACTGAGCCTGGCTCCCACAAGGGGATTTGTTCCCCGTCGGAGAGGATTGCAGAAGGCTTCTGGTGAGAAAACTCTTTCAGGCAGGGCTGAGACGTCGGCAGCTGATGGCCCTACTGTGGTCTCCAGTGGCTAAACCACAGACAAGGTGACCAGGCACTGGCTTTTCAGCAGCACCCAAGGGATGTGGGCAGCTGGGTGAGATGCAGGCTTAGCATCAGCGTTGGGAGGATGCACGCTGGCGGGGTGGCGGTGAGGTTGGAAGGTGAAACTGTTTGGGAAACTCTGTCAGGATCCCAACTTTAGCACGAGTAAAAAGCAGCAGGCTGCCAACTGTGAGGGACGGTGGTCCTCCTCAGGTTTAACCATTCTGGAATATATAATTTGCTATAACTGCAGCAAATTCCTTCCTCTGTTGCCAGTCAGTGGGGTGAGCGTGACCTTCCCTCTCAAATAACGACCTATGATCCTCCTCAAGATGGTTGCAGTTCACTGCAGGTGGCATTTATTTTAATCACCGTAGAGGAGGGGCAGCAGTATGGCTCACACTGGGCCATATCTGAAGAGGGAGGACATTTCATGGACTGACAGGCCCTTCAGAATTATTTAAGAAGATATGTGAGTCGTTACCTAGATTTCATTTGCACTGCTACATCGTGCACCCAGTATTTATCTGACAGACTAGCAGGGCATGGACTAAATGAGAAGGTCTCCTTCTAGCCCTGGGACAGCTTCTGCCAGCTACAGGTGAGGCAGTGCAGCAAGGTTATTGCAGCAGTAGTTGTCACTGCTTCTCTCCGGGATGGGAGAGTCCCACCTCCAGTGCTTCAGTCAGGAGCCTTTAAATCTACAAAGTGGTTTTGAAAAAAAAAAAAAAAAATTAAGAACATATAATCCTTCCCAAAACTGATTTCCCTGCTGTGAATTGAATAATTCCTTTTTAATATACTAAGCCATTAAAAAATTAAGCTTCTTTCTTTAACACCAAAGTAAGGCAACTGCACTTTATTTGGAGAATGCAAATGCCTCAAGCCGCAGTTTCTCTTTCACCAGCTCTCAGCAAGTGGCCGTTTAATCTTAATTGCTCCTCACAGTGTAGTCCAATTAAGAATGGCATTAGCAGGGTGAGAACTATTTGTTAATCTGTAAAAGGTATGAGACACTGTTCTTGTTTTGCCTGAGGTTTCGATTCACATGTTTGGGTGAAAATCTAACCAGCTGGAACGCTCTCCAAGCAATACATGAGTATTAGCAAGCTATCAGCTATAAGCAAGATAAATGTACGTAGGTAATTGAGTAGAGCAAAACTTTATAAAACATTTCTTTGTATTTGGAAAGACACATGTAGCTGAACTGACAGAGCCAAATTATGAAGTGACAGTACTGACATTTGATTTGAGAGCTGTTTCTGAGCTTGCTTGGACCAGAGGTGACTAGGAGGAAGATGGCAGTTTATGGTCCAGCCACCTCAAGTTGCTTGTGCAGACAAAATGGAGGGTCCCTTGCTGCTGGAAGAACATATTGCCCAAAACACGAATATGAGGTAAGTTGTGGAGTCCCTGTGACCCTTTCTTCTATACTTGGAGTGAGCATTTCAGAAGTCACAGCTATCAATCTGGCTATTTCCCCTCATTACTGACAGTTGCAATGCAGCTCCACTAAAGTACATTCATGTAGTATTTTTTCTAAAAGAACTCCCTACATTCTGCATGGCTATTTTGTGCTCAAAACTTATTGTTTCAAATCAATGAATACATTGGTTATGCCCCTTTACTCAAGCGGGATATTTGGAGGGTTTTTTGTCTAAGAGATGTTAAGGTCTTATATGCCATCTGGTCTAAGGTCACCATATTTTTAATAGCAGAAAAAGGGGACAACAAAGTGGGCAGGTAGAAAAGGGCAAAGAGCTGGATGCAGTTTATTGCAGGTGTGGAGGAATGTACCTGTGCCACGGAAGCCTGCAATGGGATCACTTTGATGGGCCTGAACAAATGTTAACCATGGCCTTTACCACAGCAAGCTCAATCCACTCTCCCTTGACTGGACACAAATGGTACGTGCACCAGGGCTGAGCAAGAAGAAAGTCTGCCTCTAAAGCAGAAATCTTTATATAGTGACAAGATTTAGGACAATCCACCTGAACAAAATCAGTGCAGAAGTGTCTCCAATCACCTGGTTGCAAGGCAGCCTTACCTACTGGATTTTATGAAACTTGCCAGATTTCAGTCACTCTGAGACTCAGACAAGAGTCATTTTTTCCTGCTACCTGGCTAATGAAGACAGACTCTTTATTCCTACAAGAAATGTGTTTAACTACATCCACTCATTATTTGTAAGAAATGAGAATGAGATTGAGGTTTTTATCAGCAGTGAATACCCTCCCAACCAAGAATTTTCCTAATGTTTCTTATGTGTGCCCTTGTTTTTTCACCCTGTTTTCTTTCTGTCTGAGAGCTTCATCTGTAGAGAGGGCACGTGGGGATCCACAGGGTAGGCTGCAGATGCTTGTGGAGAGCTGATCTGATGGCTGGATGTCTCTCACCCCCTTCACTGGGTGAAGCATTCAGAGAAGCTTATTTTTCAAAGAGCTTTTATTTACTCTTTAGCACTTCGGTAGATCTAAAATTCAGTGTTAAAGAAGAAAATACACTGTATTCTTTTTCTGCCCAGTTTATATGTCACTACTGGACCTGCTTCTCTTAGGAAGGCCATTAAATGACAAATCACTTTCAGACAGGCTCTCAGTAGACCTTCACTCTTGTTAATCTAAGGTGAAACATTGTGGGTCTTTCCTACATCTGGAGTTAATTTTCTTACCTTTCTGCTCTTTTTGGTGCAAGAGTTCTTTGCACTGACACTCTGGCCCAGGGTGCTACACCCTCACCTATAGCTGCCCAAAGGCCCTTCCACTCCCGGAGACAGGCTGCTGTTATTGCTGCTAGCCTTCCCCATGGCAGAGGGCTGATGCAAAGCTCTTTATTTTCTTTCCTTGCTCTTCTCCCTTTCTTTGTTTTGCAGGGTATTTCCTATCTATTGATGTGTAGGTCTGTACAAAGTGAATAGGTATAGGATTAGTAGACAGCTTCACAAGTCATGATTATTAGGAGCTTTCCAAAGCTGAAGTTAACGCAATATTCACATGATAATCAACAATAAGTTTGAAATTATGAAATAGGTATGAAATAATCCCCACATAATACACACTGCAGTCCCTTTGAGCAGCCTCTCTTTGTAATCTGCTTTGTGAGATTAATAAACATATTGATCTAGAACCCTATTCTGGAGTGGCGTAAATCACTGGAGGCAGCAGGTGAAATAGTGGCACGAGTGCACTTAACAGAGGTTTTGGTATTGATTTCACTGTGGTAGGACTTCATGCCTGGTCCTCCTAAAGGAGGACCTATTTGCTGATTTACCTGAGGTGAGAAACTGGTGCTGAGCAGAGCCATGGGATCCCCACCGCCTGGTCTGCCTGCAGGTTTCCTCATCCCAGCTAGGGACAACTGCTGTGCTCCTGCCCGTTTGCAAACCCAAACAGCAGCTTGTTGCTACATTGCTTTGTCTAGTCCTGGGCCCTTTGCTGGTTAGCTGATGCTGCTGCAAGCGTGCCAAATTGTGGGCAGAATAAAGTGACTAACTGGTTATGACAGTTAAGCATCATTTTTATGCCTTTTATAATTGAAAAGTTTATTGTACTGCTTATAAAAATTAATGTCTAACAATTTTCAAGTGGAACACTTTTCAATTAAAGTGCCTGCAATATGATGGCATTAGTTTTCTCTTGAGTTATGATCTCACTGTGCCTTTACTCAGCTAAGTAACATCTTGCTATGTCCAGAGGCATTTTCGCCCAGAGGCTTTTTCCTTTGTGTACTTTCCACTTGAAAGTCCTTTTGCATTTTATTGCAAAGACCCCAAAAGAACATGGCATTCACCCTTCTGTTCAAAGGACACCAGACAAATCAACCAGTGATAGTGCTACCCCACAGAAAACAGAATTTCTCTTGTTACGCTGTTGGCTTCCCTGATCCAGCTGAAAAACATAGTTCTGGTTTCTCCCTTATTTTCATACCATCACACCTGAGCTGCTGGGCATCCAGAACTGTGCCTCTGGTGAATCACAGTGTGCAGTGGCAATGACTGTGAAACCACTGGGCTTGTTGCATATGCCTCATTGCACTACCTTGTGTGTGTGTGTCCCTCTCTGTCTGTGCCACATTTGCTATCTAATTTGCTTCCCAACTGTAAAAATCTTTGGTCCAGCATCATGCCCTGAGTCTCCAGAACCAGTTTTTGGAAACTCTTCCCAAGTTGAGTGTGGGTTTTAGGCATGCAGCTTGAAACAGGCTAATGGATTCAAACACAAAGTCCGGAGAAATCCAAAATATTTGGGCACCTGGTTAAGAGGATCTTCTTACCAGAATGTGCATATTATTTCCGTCAGAAATAACACATGGAAATCCCAGGCCTTTGCCACTAGGTGGTACCCACATAAAACATGATGTTTCTCTCTTAATTGTATACACTCTCGTTTGCAGATAAGGTTTGGTCTGAATGCATTCAGGATAGTTTATGTGAATGCTGAAGTCTCAAAGTTTTCTCTGGTAAAGGATCTTAATATGCTTTGGATACTTAGTTATCAGACAATTGCTCCAATGGTTTAACAAGCTAGTTTTTCCTTGATTTGGCTGTGCTATGGTTATATACCACCTACCACCTCCACTCCTGGCAGCTTGTTTCTGTCTGCTGCCTGCCTCGTGCTGTGCAGGGAATCGCTCCAAAGCGGCAATGATGGACAGGCACACCGCACAGCCATGTGATTGCACGTCCGAGCACCAGGGACATGGTGAGGACCAGCTTCTGGGAAAGGGGGAGGTGACTTCTGATGGCAACAAGTACTTCTGCCGAATTCAAGTGACTGTGCAATGAAGTGTGAGATCTGAAGATGTTCCAAATCTCGGAGGATCACACCTTCATTAACAATGTTCATTAAGGCCTCAATTCATCAAGGTACTTAAGAACATAACTCATTTTAAATATCTGAACTGTACCATTGACTTCAATCAAGCTGCTAATGTGCTTAAAATGAGGTGAGTACTAAAGCGGTTGATGAATGAAACCATATGGCCTGTTGCAGCTACCCCGGAAATCAATTGCAAAATGTTCATTGATTTAACCAGGCAGAGCTGTTCTGTCAGGCTGCACGGAAGCTGTGGCATCTGGGAGTGTTTCTCAGGCCATGGCCCCTGGTCATGATTGCATGTCAGGATCGGACTGAGACCACGCTCTCTGCGACTCCTCGCCCTCCTCTGCACCCCATCTCAGCCAGGCACCCGGGCAGTGATGCTGCCGCGCAGTGTCCCGGAGGGCTTCCTCCAGCCACCTCGGGGACCCAGCTTCCTCCAGCCACCTCGGGGACCCAGGTGCCCAGATGGAGCACACTGGCCCTGAACTTAGGAGGCAGCTTCTGTGTCTGGTCCCAAATCCTTCATGCCAGCGAAACCTTCTTTGAATTCATCATGAGTTTTTGGCTGTGTAAAACCTTTAGGGTCCAGCCCAGAGCAGTGATCAAGTTTTAGAGTTTTTCACTCCCCAGCACTATTTCTAATAGAGACTGACTATTTAACCTACTCTCTGAGTAAGCATGAAATCTGGTAAGTAACATGTCAGAAATAATTGTTAAAACAAAGCAAAACAAATTTGGGTATATCCCAGCAGAATACATACAGATATTGAAAACTGTAGTAGTCCTCAGTTTCTAACAGGGGGGCTGTGTAGTGTGTTGCTGCATTAGAAAGTGTACTGTGAGATTAAATCACCCACCTGCACTCACACTTGGTTCCCTTCAGTGTGTGAACTGTCATGGCAAGCACCAGCAATGACAGTTGCTCCTCGAGTGGGAAGAGTTGCCGCAAAATATATTTTATACTATAGTGCTGCGGGATTTAGGTTTTGATTATATCCCTGCCATTGGCTTCAGTTGACTTGATACAGAGCAGAACTTGGGGCATGGTTAAGGGACGGTAAAATTTGGGCCACTATTAAATATTGGAGATTATCTTATTCAGGTATCTTTTCAGGGGACAAAAATGTTTGTATCCTGGAGTACAGAAGTTAGCCAGGCAGTTCTCCTGCCTGGCCTGTTGCCTGGTACATACAAACCTCCTTTCTCCCTGGGCCTCTCTGGGTACATGGGAAAGGACCTCAAGGCAGCCAGGGTGTTCACTCCTTCAGAAAATGATGATTAAAAATGGATGAGGCAGAGATTCAAGGTCACTGATCATATGATCTGTGTTTGGGTCAATATTTTTTCACCTGATAGCCAAATATAACTGGTACCTTGTATTTTTTTGAAATCTTTTGTTCATATTCTGCTCCTGCAGAACTTTATTCCCCTTGATTCAACTTTATCCACATTAGGCAACGTGCAAAGGTTTGTGTTGGCTGGCGAGGCTACGTACGTGGAGCTGGGGAGCTGTGCTTACCTTAAAGAGGACACTGTGATTAAAATGCTGAGATTCTTAGCTGCAGCAGTCACCTAAGTGGTGAGTGACCTTTATTCAGTTCTTTTCTCTGTGAGTTGGGCTTTCTCTCCTGCTCCCAAAAACGAGAAGTGACCAGCACACTGGGGAGGAGTCTGGAGCAAAGGAAAGGTTTTTCTCTTCACATCTCCTGCTGTAGCTGCTTCACTTTGCATGTTCTAAGTAAATATGCAATAAGAAAGGGAGAGATGACTCTAAAATGTAGTGTTTAGCCCATGCACCTGTGAGAAGGGCAGGAGAGCAAATGTCCCACTGGGTGGATGTAGGAACTCAATTTCAGTTCTCTCTCCTGTGGAGCATCCAGAGAGGACTGGAAGAGAGGGTTCGTGCTTCCCCTCCTTCTCTTCTGGCTTTCTGATAGATAAAATGATTGTCACTTCCTTGGACTTTAGAAGAAAGGGTTAAGGTACTTAGCTCCCAGGGCAGGCTTAGGGCTGCAAATCCTGAACGGGAGAAATCACTCCATGCAAGGCAGAGAACACGACAGTCCTAGAGCGGGACAGGGTTCAACACCCATCTCTGTCTCCAACATTTCCTTCTGGCTGCCTACAGCAGGGTTTGACCTACAAGAATCTGGTAAATTTATCCTTTTTCTGAAGCAGGAGCCCATGCACTGCACCTGGGTTTTATGAACACTGCAAAGCAAAAGGGCACCCAAGTGTGCAGTAGTGGAGTTGCTGGTCCACATGCACCTGGCTGTGAGCTGCCATGCACGGTTCAGGGAAGTCCAGGACCTGAACTTGAGCTTTCAATTCCTTAGATAATATGCTGACTCCTTTCCTTCTGTAGCTGTAAAAAAGGTGTTGGGAGCAAAACTGCATTCTTACCTCTCACTCATCCACACTTGTTACTACCTGTTTTGTGCCAAAGGGAATGAATTAGAGAACCATGCTATTTATAAATCTTCCATCTTTGTTGATGTAAAATGGGATGCTAATGAAGTACAAAAGTATGTTATATCTGAGTGTAATGTTACAGCTATACATTTGCAAAGTTCATAGGTATTATATAACGCAGCGTTCTGTATGATCTCCTCCATTGCTAATAGTTTCTTAAGTATTATAGTTAAAAGTGTCAAATGTGTGCTAAAGTATAATTTATATATAGAAATACAATATGATGCTGCTGCATTCAAGGTAATTCAATAATATGTTTCATACCAAAGCATCACAATCTATTAAGCCAAAGACATTTACTGGGAATTGACTTCAATCCTTAGGAGGTTGAAAGTAGCTTCAGTAGGATTAATGGCTTAAAGTTAATTGTTTTTGCTAATGTTTTATTTGACATGTCCTGCTCAGCAAAGGTAATGTGACATTTTGCTCACTAGGGATGTCGAGCCAAATTCACTGCTGACATAGGCAGGTGTAACCCCATTGACTTAATTAGAGCTTCACCTACTTACGTCAGCAGTGAATTTGGTATCTTGCCCTTTTGAAGAAAAGGGAAAAATGTAAAGGTTGGCACTTAGAAACCTGGAGGTGGAGCACAGAGAACAAAAGAGAGGAAATACCAGCAGCTGAAATGAGTTGGCCAGAGTTTCTCTGGAAAAGTAGCTAGTAAAAGCAGCCAAAGCTGACTTTACCCTCTCCAGGAAGGCCTGTTTGTTAAATCTTGCTAAATAAATGGTGTGAAAATAATCTGAGGTTTTAATAACCACTTGAAAGAAACAAACATATAATTGTTTCTGGAACAAAGATTAATCATTGCCCTTTTGTGAGGAAGAAACTTGCTCTTTAGAAAGAAAATAGAGATAGTGCAGAGATACTGATGATCTGGAGTAGGGCGGAGGTGTTCACATTTAGAAGTGCATATTAGTCCTGAAAGGATGGAAGAGATAATGGTGAAGTGGAAGACATGTAAGGAGGTGCCTGGCCACTTGTCTTCTCCAAGACAAAGATGGTAACCCCAGGAGGTGCCAGGTGGTCCCTTCCCAGCCACTGCAGTGGGAGTCCCCACTGTCACCTTCTGCGGAACAGAGCTACATGCCTGACTGCCTCCAGTGGTAAATTCACTTGTATTGGTCTGTGGGAGTGGGATCTTTGTGGATGGACTTGATTTGTATTTTTTTACACTGCATTTTGTTTCCTTCAGGGTGCTTTGAGCCTTCTCATTACAACATTGTATCTTCATTCAGAACAGAAATTCTGAAGCATGGATCCATTGCCACTCTTGTTCTCTCTATACATACAGAGAGGGAGAGAGAGAGATAACCCTTTGAACAGAAACACATGGATCATTTCAATTGCATTTGATGGTGGAGATGACACCTTCCCATGGCAAAATCTATAGACGTAATCAAGGCTATAGCCTTGAGTTTCTTAGGCCAGGTGATTTTGGACTGTCAGGAGAGTGTCAGCAAGCACCCTGGGTCTCCAGTGAAAAGATCAGGATAAATGGCAGGGAGTCTCCTGGAAGACCTGAGGACGATGTGCTGCGTGGAGTCTGCGGCTATGTGGCCTCTTGCTCCTGACCCAGCTCCTGGCCCAGGGATGGGCTGGCAAAGTCAGTCTTGGAAGTAGTGTTGGTCATAGCAGCGACATCAACTGGTCTGAGGTTTATGACTTGTCATGGGATGTTGAAATGTTTCTTAAAACTCTGGCTCTTAAGAGCAGGTGAAAAGCTCAGTATTAATTTAAAAAATCTTTAAGAAAGAAGCAAAATTGATACTGAACCTTCAACACTTGACACAGAGATGTAAGTGACCCTAAAAATGTAGAAATTGAAATGAGCCCCATGGAGTCTTTTTTGTTTTTTTAAAGGCTTGTGGATATTCTGGAGGGGTTAGTTCAAGGATTACTGCCCCCACCCCTGACCCTGGAAAGGACATTCACATGGTTGTGAAAGTGTACGTGTCGTCATCCTCAGCCACCCTCTCCCCCCTCCCCACCGTCTCCTCCCTGGCCCTGTGGGAAGAGAAGGAGAGGGAGGAGAGGTGCTGTGCCACAGAGGTGAGGCTCGCCCTGCCATGTGCAGAGTGTGCTCCTGGATAACGCAGTACCCCAGGCTTTTTATTCCATGTTTGACGTCCTGCTACATGTGGCACTGCACATAATTCAGGAACTAGACATTGACTTCAGTTCAGGAATGCTAATGCCAATGCAACTGGCTCTGAATGTAATTTCAGGACTCACTAACTGGCTTTGTTTTCAGTCCACAAGCATTCCTGCTGTTAATTAAGGGGATGTACTCAAAAGTTATATATAAAAACATATTTTCTTGAAAAGATTAGGCAATTCATTAAGATAAAATCCATGTAAGCAGAGAATCCTCTTCCAGTATTTGATATAGCCTGGAGGAAGAGGAGAAAAGGCATATTATACAAAATAATTAGATTTTGAAGCATTTTCTGAGTGGGAAGTAATTTTTTTATGCAATAAGAAACAACCCTAATGGAATATCTTGCCCTTTAGTCTTGGCCGTGCTGCCATTCATGTATCATCATGATAACTTCTTTAAATGCCTTACTGCATAACATGCAGCCAAGAGCTATGTATTAGTTTAGAGTGCACATATAATTTTTATGGAGTGATCCCTGTGTTTACATTTTTAAAATGCTCTGAGCTTTGCTCCAACACAAATGCCCTTCAATCAAGCAGACAACATGATACAATGGTCTGATATGGCTGTTTTCTCCAGTCAGAAATGCCATTTCCTGGTTTATGTAAAACATAGATATTTTATAGATTGGCAGAGTATTGTAAAACATAGATATTTTATAGATTGGCAGAGTATTGAAACTTTTATGAACTGAGGAAATCTGCAAATGAGTTATTTTTTCTGAACTATCCAGGAAGCGTATATGACTGGTCAGATTCTGATATGAGATACTGTGCACAGGAACAACTGAATTTAGATTTTAACTTCAGATGTCTACTAATATACTCAGAGGAAACTCAATTTGAGCATGAAAACAGCAAGTTACTTTAACTGAATAATAAAGTTTGACCACTGGGTTTGAATTCTAGTGAACTGCAGGTATAAAGTGAAGGTGGAGTGGTAAATATGCTATACACTGGTTTGTAAGATGTATCAATATATTATATTATGATTATTATGTTTATATTCCAGGAAGAGATTACAGGAATTACCAGAATAGAAGAAAAGGCTGTTACAATCATGTAACATTATACTGGTATAAAGCTGCGCAAGCTTCATAGCTGCACGAGAGATTGAGTGATGTTCCCCTATCAACTCGCCTAAGAGCCCAATGTAAAGGCTTTGTTATTTGCTCAAGCAGTAGGGGTTTTCCTTTATTTGTAATTTACCAGGGTTTCGCCAATGCTTCCAGATGTATTTTGGTGAAAGTCAAGGTAAGTTCAGCCATCCAAAAAGCTAGTTTATAAACTAAACCAAGAGATGTGCAGGACTGAAGACCAGAGATGCAGGAGGAGCTGGCAAGAGTGAAAGAGGATATTTATTTGCAGCAGAAAATTCCTGTTGGTTATCTTACGGCTACATCACAAAAGTGTGGGGTTTTTTTAGGAACTCACTTCATGATTTTAAAGGTAGGCTTAAGTATCCTATGCATCAAGGAAGTCTCTGAAAAGGGTTTTAGCGTCTCCTGTACCACCTCTCACCGTTGTAAGTCTTAGCAAGGGAAAGAGGAAAGAGATGAAAAGTGATGGATTATTTTATAATAAATAATTATTGTATTTTATGTTTTATTTATATTACCAGCCCAGACTAGTAATTTATGTAGAAAGTTCTTTCTATCCCTTTTATCCTCAACTATCCCCCCATCCTATTTCTTTTTAACTCATTCCAGCTCCTCTGTGGGGTAAGCAGACAAAACTGGATCTTTCACTGTCTGCACAGAGTGCCTCTGACATTCCCAACACTGCTTTCAATTTGCCCAGAGCCCTGGCGTCCCATCAGGTCAGCTCTGCAGCTCTCCTCCTCCGCAGCCGCGGGACCTGGCTCCCTCAACCGCTCCCCATCGGCGGCCGCTGACAGGGCTCAGAGCCTGCGGGAGCCTGCCCGCGGCGGCACAGCACTGCAAACAGTACACCGCTGTTCGGTCTTTCTGAATATGGCCTCAGTACCTGTAACATCTGTATTTTCTAAGAGGTTCCTTTGGGAGTGCTGACTAAATGGAAGCTCTAATAACCGCATCCATCGTGGTGTGAGAGAGACTGTCACCGAGATATTTATCTGTTAGCTGTCACTTAAGAAGATAGAAGCGCTATCTTGCAAGATGGGATTTGCAGAAGTGCATTATTTATTAATTTATTTGTGGTAGGTTATTTATTGGAATTCGGTTCTGTCCCGCTTCGCTCACAATCTTTAGTTTAGACTATGGGTCTTGGTTTACTTATTTCACAGCATCAGTAAAGTTCTGAGCTTTTAAATTTGGAGCTTGTTTGGAATGTGTTAGAAATTGTGACCCCTGTGCAGAGCAGAAAGCTGGGATGCACAACCACACCCCACCAGAGCCTGAAGCTGGAATACACAGCCACACCGCCTCTGGTCAGAGAGAACAGAAACCTGTAGTATTGCATACTAAATTACAGAGGACAGGGCCATGATCAGTGAAGGCAGTAGATCGGATCTTAGAAGCAGTACAGAGGCATCAGTATGCTGATTTACTAATGAGTTCTGCCCTGCTATGTTGTTGTTTTTATATTGCTTCTGGAGGTAGCTCAGACTTCGCTGGCTTAAGGCTTTCACCTGCGCTCCCCTGTGCAGGACAGGTCCTGTGCCCTTTGGCGAGGCACAGCATGGCCTGAGGCCCTGGAGTGACTGTGAAAATGTTCTTTATACAATAATCAGACTTCAGCTGATTAATACAATAATCAGACTTAATACACCCATCACTATATGTAACATGTGTGTGCATGTGTGCATAACAGAGCAAACATTTCTCTAGGCCCCTAGCACCTTGTCCTCTCAGCCCCAGAGGTATTTTTAAAGTGAGTTAGTCTTCAAGGCTCTTTAAAAAAAGGCTGACTTTGACATGTTTTGCTGAGAGCAAGCTGAAGTTCTGGTTCCTGCGATCCAAGAAATCAGGATCCTGGGATCCTGGCCTCTGCAAACAAGGGCTTGCTCTGCAAACCTCTCAGTGCAAAGTTACTGTGGCTGTTAGCGTAGCTGTTATCCCAACTGTGAGCCAACCTGTGAAGTCAGGGTCCACATCAAAATTGCCCTTTGGCTGATGATATTTAGATTCGAGGCCATAGCAAGACAGAGAGTAAGGAAGGGTGAAAATTTGGATTGGAATTGCCCAGATGGATTGTCTCTTGTGTTCCAGATCATTTTAATCACTAGTTTATAGTCAGATCCCTTTGCTGAAGCAACCCCATTTTTGGTGGTCCCTTGGCATTCCTGTAGTCTTCAAGGTATGGGATTCCAAAAAAAGACAAATGTCTGCTTCACTCTTGTTAACAAGCTACCAGCCATCTGTTGGAGTGATTAATTCCTGAGGCATCATAATTTACATGCATTTTAATTGTTTTGAAGCTTAGATGTAAATTGCTTCTAGATTTTTTTTTTTCACTATTCCAACTGCAAGCAGTGGACAACAGTGGTGGTGGGGTTTTGGGAATATCAATCCTGTAAATACTGTTCATCAGTTTATAAAAGCAATAAAATGCCTAAAACTGCATCTGCAGCAACCCTCGACATTTAAGCAGTAACATTTGTTGTTCTCTGGTGGTTAATATCTATTTCTGTCCAAACAATTAATTAGGTTGAGTGCCTAGATTATTTAACTTAATATTAATTATAAATTATTTATTTTCTAGAGCTTTAGTGGTATTCCATATGATTAAATAATTATTTCAGAGCACAATCACCCAAGAAATCAGTAGATGGTTTAAAAAAAAATCCCAAACCACCAGTTTAATCTCAGTTAGCTGCTGCTATTCATAAAGTTCCCACACTGTTTTTGTGGACTGTAATAACATGGAAACTGTTTGCTGGAAATGCATCCTGTGATTCAGCATGGAAAAAGCATGTTCTTCTGTACTTAATGAGAGGAAAATATCAGGTACAGAAGGATGTACAAAGTCATAAAAAACACTGAGGTGGAAACCCTGCATGGGCTTTTTGTATTAATACAAAGTCTTTGAGTCAAAATGGACCAGAGGAACTAAGACTTGAATTTTTGTCCTAGTCGCTTGGATTTTGACTTAAGAATGTAGGCTGGAGTTTGTCAGGTGGTGGTAGATGTGCTGCTAAAGTTTTAGGATCATTGGGCAGAAGATCTTAGGTTTTCTTCTCATGCATGAGTGGGGAGAATCAGCTTAAAAGAGACTCTCCCAGTTGGGTTTGGATTATGCAAACTAAAGAATGGATAATTGATCCAATTTTGTATGCAGCAGGTTTGGCAAGATCTATGTATCGCTTTCTGATTTTGGATCATCCCTAACTGTGGAGGACTGGGTCTTGTTTAGAGTAGATAGCTTTTCAGTTTTGTTTTGTTTCTAGATGATCATTGGAGCCTTAAATGGGAACTCTATGAATTTTAAAAATAAATTTTTGGGGGTCAGTCTTTTTTCAGTGCTTCTATAATATAGAATAGAATAGGATAGGATAGTTCAGTTGGAAGGGACCTACAACAATCATCCAGTCCAACTGCCTGACCACTTCAGGGCTGACCAAAAGCTAAAGCATGGTATTAAGGGCATTGTCCAAATGCCTCTTAAACACTGACAGGCTTGGGGCATCGACCACCTCTCTAGGAAGCCTGTTCCAGGGTTTGACCACCCTCTCGGTAAAGAAATGCTTCCTAAGGTCCAGTCTAAACCTCCCCTGGCGCAGCTTTGAACCATTCCCACACATCCTGTCACTGGATCCCAGGAGAAGAGCTCAGCACCTCCCTCTCCACCTCCCCTCCTCAGGAAGCTGCAGAGAGCAACGAGGTCGCCCCTCAGCCTCCTTTTCTCCAGACTAGACAAGCCCAGAGTCCTCAGCCACTCCTCACAGGACATGCCTTCCAGCCCTGTCACCAGCTTTGTTGCCCTCCGCTGGAGGCATTCGTACCATTACAGTGTCCCTGAACTGCAAGTGAATGCAGGGCTATACACCGGAGGAGCATCAATTTAGTGCAGAGGAAAGCGGGGAGGCAGGAGGAGGAACGTGCCTTGCAAGGGTCAGTCCCTTGTTTTGGTCTCTTGGGGGTGCAGATTGATGAAGTGAGAAAGTGAGGCCCATATTGATCCCCATCCCCATGCCACGATAAACATTGAGGGTTAAATTCTGCCAGCAGCTGCCAATGGCTGTGGGCTTTGCTCTTTTCTTTTTCCTCTCATTTTTCCTCTGGGTGTGGAAAGAGCAGCTGCCGGAGCAGGGGCTTAATGTCTCTGAACACCATCCCGTGTAGAAGACAGACTGTACAGATGATACGCGGCTCAAGCAGATGCTGATGGACAGAAGTGAGTTTCGGTGGCTGATGTCACATCTAACAGCCAGCAGCCGTGGCGGCTGGAACAAGACGGGGTGCTGCGGCAGTAAGGGCAAGGCGTGCAGCCACTGGCCGGAGGGAGCTTGTGGGAACGTAGTTGTGTCACATGTCTGAGGAAAAGCTGGGTTGATTTCCATGCCTCTGGTGGATTACCTCTTCAGAGAGCCTGCTGGAGGTGGCTTACTCCTGTCTTTGCATCGGAGGATATTGTTTGAAGTAATGAGGTATCTGTATAAAGGAAAAAAAAACTATGGACTAGTGGCAGGGTCTCTTTATCCCAAACCCCATATGAAGAATCTAATCGAGACCAAGCCCTTTCTGTAGCATCGGTTTGCCCAGCCTTTTACGCAAGGACAACATGGAATGCTTTTGGTGCTTCCTGAGTTTGCAAGGTCTGTGATCTGCCAGCGTGGCTCTGAGAAAATACTTGCACTTAGAAAGGAAAGCACATGAGTTGGTACCTTGACTTTTCCCACTCCAGCGATGCCACAGCTAAGGGGCAGGACCTGAAGGCTGTCCCTGTCATCTTGCTCCTGTATCTGGAGAGCCACTCCAGACATCACTCTGATGTCCTCCACAGAGTTCTGGCTCACACTCCATTCATTGCAGGGTATTTTGGCTTAAACAAAGTACTTTACATGACAAAGGATGCTGCTAGAAAATGCTCATGCTTTCCGTCCCTGCATGGAGCAGGTGCAGTCTGTCAGATCCAGCAGACTGTCAATGCAACTTCAGGAAACTGATTATTGTCCATGCACCAGAAGGACTGAAGCCACATAGATACACAGTGGTGTTTTCTTTGGGATATTTCCCATGTGAAATGAACATAGTAGAACACTGGCTACCAGCTGAAATGCCCTATGGCCCAGGGTCTGGAATACAGGGCAGCCAGTTTGTGAGGCAGCCCAGCAAATCCTAAGCCAAAAGACTGCTCTCAAGTGTAACAGGAGGATGCTCTTGTGATGGGGAGCCAGAGCAGTGGGGTCCTGCATAGTGTCCCTGCACCCGTCTCCCTAGTGGTATGACAAGAAGAGATTTTTATACTTGTCCCCGGCAGAGAAGGAAACGCAGAAGAGCTGCCTGTGCACGCTGACCTCGGCGTTAGGAAGACATCTGAGTGACTTATACCCCAGAGAGCCCTGTCTTGCCATATCTGCTTACAACCAATTGATACTGCCATGTTTCCCCAATCCAGCCCAGCCCCGGTCTGTCACAGCCCGTCCCAGAGCGTACCGCAGCTCTCAGCACCCTAGGCAGATGCTGATGTTGGTTGTCAGAGATGTTGCCTGCTCAAGCCAGACATGGTGCCTGGCAGGAAACTGCACTTGGGGACAGCTGAGTAGCTGGAAAGAAAGGGGGGTTGTGGCTGTTAAGTGCTGAGCCTGAGCAATGACTGCAAGATCAGCTCCTCAATTAGGGAAGTGAGGCCATGACCGGACTGGAAAAACCAGGTGTAGTGCAGTAATTATTAGTTAATAATCAAACTTAGCTGCACAGGAACTACAATCATTAATTCCTTCTTTTGCTTTAGGGGCCATGTTTCTTCACCAGTCTGACCCTTGCTGTCCAGCCGCCAGAGAGACTTTGAGACCCACCTCTTCCCAGACTCCCCTCAGGAGACATCATTCTGCAGGGAGCAGCAGGAGAAGCCATTTCTCATAGCCCCTTGCCCTAGTCCACATCCCATTAAGCTCCTCCAGTTTGTTTTCTAAGACCTGCTGACATCACGTTTTACCTGCTGTCAGCCTACAGCAGGGTTGTAACTGAACTTGCTCAGCAAGGCCAGGAACCCAGCCCCCTTCCTTCCCTTCGGTGGAGGCAGCACGTGCTATGCGAAACTATTATTTTAATTCCTATTCTTGCACTGAGGTGGCCTCCATATTTATATAATTTCCCTGCAGAATAATGTGCTCGTTCTTCTCGCTCCTCTGGGCACAGGTTTGCGCAGACGAGAGGACAGGGTAGGAGCTCTGCTTAATGTGACTTCCATGAAGGTAGTCCTAATGAGAGCCCTTCGGCTGTGCGAGAGCAAGGAAGAGACAACTTGTAGGAGAAACATCCTTCTTTCAAGATACGAACTCTTTGAAGAAGTCTTCTTTAATGGTTTAATTTTAATATCTGTGTTTACCAAATCTGGGTTCCAGTTAGGGAATCAAGGGATATTTTCTGATGACTTCTCTAGCTTTAGAAAGAAAAGTTCAGGCATAGCTATGCAATTAACTGTGACTTACGCATGTCTGTATAGCAACAGCAAACCTTCTGCGGAAGAAATTAAATTTCTCCCCGAAGGAGAGTGATTGCATAGATGACTTATTCAAATGTGTAGATAAATTGCTTTGACATGTTTTGCAGGAAGGAACAGAGGCACATCAGTATAGAAATAGCTCTGGGTACCACAAATCTATTCACAGGTAATTGGATTACCTTATGTGCCTGGTACCAAAAAAGGGGCTGAAAAAATGATCCCCAAATGATGGAACAGAGGATGGAACACTGAGTTTGGTCTCTCCACATTCAGTAGTGCTGTGCTGCACAAAAGAACTCCCAGTTCCCATGGGGAGGGGAGCAATGGGCATTGACGGGAGCTGCCTTTCCAGCCGTGCCAAGGCTTTCTTGCTCCAACCAGGCCATCCCACCATGCAGGAGCAAAGGGGACCATTGCCATCTAGGCCAAACTTTTAGGAGTGTGAACCTCCTAAAAGCTGCCCTGCTTTGCAGCCAAATGGCTCCAGTGTCAAAGTTTTGTACAGTTGGCAGCTCCCATCCACCACCATGGCAGCTGTGGGACCTTCAGTGTGTCAGAGGGGTTCTTCCCTATGGTGCAGGCTTGAGGAGCACCCCATGGATGCCCAAAGGCTGGAAACCCTCAGCTGGTGGCAGTGTGCATTCTCACTGTGGTCAGGACACTTCTGGCTACCATTTCTAGTTACCGATGTCTATCCCCTCCTCACTGCCTCAAGGCTGCTCTGATACTTTCTTCTTCGTTTTTCTATTTCATCTGCTCTGCCTCCACAGAGCTGGGAGATCTGGCATTGCCGGATGAGGAGCTGCCATGTTCAATCAGACTCAAGGTCCGTCTAGGCTCAGACTCCATCTTTAATTATGGCTGATATCAGGTTTTCAGGAGAGGCTGTAGGAATCTTTTAGCTATGGGATCTGTATGTGAGATGAGAGATCCTGCTCGCTAGCAGTCAGGCCTGGAAAGCACGGTTTAGCATTCTCTAAAAATATGCTTGTCGTCAGTGGTTGTGGCTATCCCGGATAGTCTAATATCCATGTGCCACCAAATCTCACTTTGAACTGTATGTATTTCCTGATTCTGCTTTTTCTCCCTGTCATTGACACCGAAGTGTGCAAATATTGGCCTTACTGTTCTCTTCATGTGCGTTTTCCAGGACTGGTAAGAGCTAAAATGTGCCGAGTATTTCAGGACAGAGCCAGAGCCAGCAAGCTTGTAAATGTGTGTGTGTGTAAGAAATTCAGCTCCAGTTTTTAAAAATAAGGAATGCCATTCACCAGGAAGGCTCACCGCACCGCTCGGTGCAAGAGAAGTGGAAGAGCAGCCCTTATTCCCTTCTGCTGCCAGCCCCATACCTTCGCCCACGGGGAGCAGCCTGGTTACCTACCGACACCAGCTCTTAGGCGAGGCAAACCACTGTGAACCCCTTCACTAGTGGTGTGGAAAAACCCCATCCAGGCACCTTGCTGTTTGCTCTTATTTGTGCAAATGGGAGGAGGGCTTATGCTCCCTGCCTTCCCAGCCTTGCTTCCCAGCTGGGAGGAGGGAGGAAAGAGGAGGACGAAGATGGAGGGAGGAGGGAGCATAGGAAGCAATTACATGTGTTCAGCTGAAGGGTAACATTTACTCATCTTCCGCTTCGGTGCTACAGTCCTGTTGTGCCGTTTCCTCCCCCTTTTCATTAACTGAGGGCTAAAGCCAGAACTATTCAAGCACCGTCCTTGCTGTTTCAGTGACAAAACCACCATCTTGCCTCACACATGACAAGTGTCTGCCTTTTATTGCTGCTCATTTTTTCCTGCCAGAGCTCCCTCTGCAGCAGATATCCTTGGGGCACAGGGAGAGAGAGGCCCTTGTTGGTGCTGCACCTGCTCAAGTACCTGCGGATGGTACTGCACCAATTCATATTTAATAACTTGCAGTGGAAATTGTCACTTACTCTGCTGCAAGTGCATGGCACACCACGCAGAAAATCAAATCATTGCATGAGTGCCTGCTGCAGGTGGCACTGCGAGCCTTCCCTGCCTAGGTATTCCCACCCAAGGGGAAAAAATTGGAAGGAAACAGGCCATTCTTTCTAGCCATGGTTTGGGCCAAGGTCAGCCATTTTGTCTTAGTCTGTGTGTCTCAAGGCACTCTGAGCCTCAGGTTCTGCTTGCAAAGTGAATGAACTCAGGCCCTGACTGACCTACTAGCCTCAACGATGGCATGAATTGTGGTTAATGTCTTCCACAGTGAGGTCCTTCCCGCTTCTGCTCCTTCCCTCTTGTACCAAGACAAAACAGTCGCACCACTGCATGTCACAGCCAAGAAAAACAACTACAAATCTTGTGTGATGCAGAGCTCAAAGCAACTGTTGTGCAAGCTCTCCCATGGCTGCACCTTCAACCTCACCACGCTGCTCTCAGCCACCCCGCAGCTCCCTCCTGAAGGCAGGGTGGGCACACAAGGAAAATACTGTCATCACTTTAGTCACAGGGTGCATTTAGATAGCATGGTAAATGTCATAAGACTGGAAAGACAGAGTATTTCGGTACAGAGAGAGAGTGAGCGCGAGAAGTGTTTTCACGGGCTGCCAAGTGCTGAATCACAGCTGTGGATGTATCTGCTAAAAGCAGCTGGAGATCCTCCGCAGCCTGTGAGTGCCCCACGCGCACACACACACGTGCACATGCACACACACACACGTGCACATGCACACACACACACGTGCACATGCACACACGCTCACATGCACACGCACACACCTAGACACAGCCACCCCATGCCTGCTCGCTGTGCCTTTCAGCTCACCAACAGTAGAGCTGGGAGCATGGGAAGAGAGCGAGAAGCCACAGATGGGATGGCTGTGCCTTTATACCAAAGTGCAGAGAACGAGGTCTCTCTAAGAGCATCCCAGAACATCATTTCCCGAAGCAAGTAAGGTCCACGCTGCACACTGTGATAGCATCTTTGGGAAGAGACCTTGATGCATGCTGCAATCTTCCCAGTGCACATGCTAGATGTTTTTCTTAGGGGAATTGGTCCCTGCGTCCTTGTGCAAATGTAATTTCTCCCCCAGTCATGTAGCATGCAGTGTGGCATCAGCCACTCTTCAACCCCAAGTAGGTGGCATTTCAGGGCTCTTTCACTGGCTTGCTTTGGTTTGACAGGTGCCATGGAAAGGTAAGCTGCTGTGATGATGGTAGTGGTAGTAGTTGTTAGCTTTGCATGGCAGGTATTTTAAAGTCAGCCACATTCTCAGGCAGTTAGCAATTTTCTATCAGAGATGAAGACGTGAGAAGGCATCAGTCTGAGAAACTGCTAGATGCCTCAGCAAGGTGCTGGTGGCACAAAGTCACAGAGACAATTCTCCCCCAGGTACAAGAGGAGAAGACAAAGAGGGCAGATGCTGGTCACGTTGCTTCATGCGTGACCAGAAGGTGCTCAGTGACTTTGTTGATGGCTGAGGCAGAAGAACCTGTGCAGACCAGAGTCCTGCTTAGTGCAGTCACAGGGCTGGAATAAATGGCTTCCTTTTTTTTATTAAGGACTTTACTGTATTTAAAATAATCATCCCAGATAAGTGAAAAGTTGATAAGTGAGCTCAGGCTCCACTCTGCTTTGCAATAACTGAGCTGTGGATAATTACAAGATTACCCTGGGGGGCTGCTCCTTTTCTCAGATGGGTTTGAAAAGCCAAAGCTTCGTGACATGGTGCAATGACTTTTTCAGAGACACAAGGTTTGGGTCAGCCCTGCCTTGCTATTACCCATGCAGTCTGGTTATATGAGGGTCTATGTTTTAGTGGGAGGAAGGGAGGACAGCAAGGACACTGTCAAGTGTTACTGGCTGCCATGAGGCTTAGAGCTGTTAAGTTTCCTACAGTTCAGGTTTCAAACTATCTTTTATAAAGATGGCTATAAATAAAATAATAATTTATTCATACTGAAAGAGTGCATGGTAAGATAATTAAAATCTCCAAAGAGAGAGGCCAAGCTCATGAAAAAAGGGAAAAAAAATCAGGAAAAATCCAAGAGCGAGGTCTCAAACAGCAGATGAGAGAGAATTTCATCAGTCATCGTCAGCTGTTATTAACAATGAAACACCTCCCCCTGCTTCTGTCCTCCAGAAAGTTCATTCCACTCGCAGAAGCTTTCTGCTGAGATCGGGCATTTTTCTGGTCCTGAGGTTCCACCAGTTTTCCTCCCACCGCGGTCTCCTTTCGGGGCTGTGGCCCCGTAGAGCAGACAGGCGCTCCCGCTCCCCTCGGGGTGCTCTGCCGTGGCTTCGCCTCTGCTCGCCGGTCCTTGCTGCTGCTCGGGACTGGAAGGCACAGCCCGGTCCCCGGCCTCTCCGGCAGCACCGGCGCTTTCTGAGGCTGGCTCGTTCCCTCAGCTGGAGCCCTAAGCGAAACCCAGATGTCTCGACCCGGCCTCAAAAGGCTTTGCTCGTACCGCGAGCACGGGGCACTGCTCACGGCGGGACCTCCCGGCTCTGCCCCGGCTGCAGCCGCGTCCCACGGAGCGGGCACCCGCGGGCTCGGTGCCGGCGGCCCCGGGAGGGGCGGGGGGCCGGCGTGGGCCCCGCCAGCAGCCCGGTTCCACGGGAGGGCACTGTTGTTCCACAGAAATTGAGCAGCGGCAGCATTTATCTTTCTTTTAAAAAGGCAGTTTAGCTATGACAGGTAATTTGGCACATTTCTAGTTGAAATGTGCCAAATGATTTGGCAGATATTTCGCATACATCTGAAAATAGGAGCACCTGCTGCTGGCCTACAGGGAGGCTGGGGATGGGGGGAGGGCTTTTATTAGTTGCTAATTACAGGCCCTGTAACAAAACTCTTGTGCTGGACGTGCCAGCCGGCCCCTGCGAGGGAAGGACCGTCTTCCCAAAGACGTGCAGAACCACTCACTTTAAAATAATTTTCTCCTAGGGGCTGGCATCTTTTCAGCCATCTTGGGCGCCTCCATCACCTTGTGATGATGAGGAGCGCGATTGATCCAGGTTGTCAATCACACCGCCTGACTGCATGTGCACGACTGAATCGTGATGTGGCAGATACGAGCAGATCTGATGCACCAGGGATAGAGGAGGTTCATGAAAACTTTACCTCGTGGTCCGGGAACATCTCTTTCCTTTTTATGGACCCCCAAAGTGTCTGCTAAAGTCTAAGCTGAAGATAGAGAAGGATCTTGTCACTAACAAAAACTTCATTAAAGTATGTATAGACAGAATATAAAGGAATTTATGAGAGGACTTAATTGTGAGCGTACCAGGCTTCTGTAATTAAACCACCTGATTTCCCAGGATTCATCTTAGGCAAGATTTTCAGACTAGGAAAAGAACTACAGAGATTTTGGGGAGGTTGAAATAAGTGGTTGTAACATGAAACATATGTCAAATATGAATGAAAATGCCTTGAAATCTCTTTCTCCATGCCCATTTTCCTGATCAAGTGATCTTTTTGCTTTGAAAAATCAATTAAAAGTAGGACTTAACGCAGACAACAGTCTAGCCTACATGCGAATAATCACTTTGGCAACCATAATCATGTATATTGACCGAAAATAGTACCGGTGTCAGGCCAAACCCAGTACAGAATATGAATGCAATAACAGTTGACAGAGCAAGGCAGGGTTTGCTCCTTTCTTCCTCTCTACAAATCTACAGGACAGACAAATAGCCAAAGCTGCATTATGTTTTTAACCTAACAAACTGAACTTTCACATTTCTTGCTTTGAGTCACAGCTTTAGCTCTGTCTGAGGATCCTATCAGCTTCATGAATGGTTTGGAGGTACATCTGATTTTATCATAGCTCCTATCAGTGCAACCTTCAATGAAGTCTAATATTTTAAATTATAAATATTTATTAAAAAACAAACCAAAACCAAGAGTCAGCTGAACAGAACACAGGGGAAAAGGCAAGCAGCAAGACCAAGCGGTGAGGATGTGACTGTTTGTGACAAACAGTTACATCCCCCGTGCTCACGTATGGGGTCAGAGGATGGAGAGAGTCCCTGGGTGCAGCAGGCTGTGCAAGAGTCAAGACCCTGCAGTACCAAGCTGGAGTGTTATTTATGCTCGAAGATCAAAGGGGATCACTTCCAGTAGCATCCCTCATATTTTCATGCCACTTCTGTTCTTTGTAAATTACATGCTGACCCAAAATGCCTTCTGTGAATGTCTATAGAAGAAATCTAAAAAAAATTAAGATTTCCATCAAAGCAAGCAAGTATGCAAAATCGAATGGGGCATGTTTGCTCATTTTAAACATTTTTCCATCCATTGGTAATTACAAAGTCCTGTTCTGGCAAAGCCTTTGGCACTTTTAGCTCTCGGCCCAGCACAGATGGCATATTGAATCCTGGGGCAAAAGGGCTGCACTGGACATCTCTGGCTGCTCTGGGTGCCCCTCGGGGTGCAGGAGCTGGGCCTGGGGGTGCCCTGCCAGCCCCGGGCATCAGGCACCTCCTTGGGGATGGGGCTGAACCAGGGATGGGATGGGCAGGCACCGTAAGGGCTGGCATGCACTGCTGGCCCTGACAATGCCTGGTAGTTCCCCCTCTCTGCTCTCCCTTTTATCCAAAGAGCACTGAAAATCTGGGCCTATAAATATTTCAAACTGTGTGGTAGGAAACCAGGTGCAATTTCAGGCTGTAACAATTTAAAATGGTAATGCTCATTAGAAACCCTGTAACTCTTTTTAATAGTTTGAAAGGTTAAAAATAAGGGATTTGATGCTATCTACATGGAAAGAGACACTTCCTTCATTACTTTTACAAGTGGATTCAGAGTTTATGGAGTGTCAGGCCAGGCAAAGGCCTTGAGCCAGTCACAGAGGAGATGAAGAGCAGCCCTGGCCACGGGAGATGCATCTCCAGCCTGTCCAAACAAAACTCCTCTCTTGGTGCAAAGGGAATGGTTGGAGGAGTACAAGAAAATAAGTTCATTTTTAGTTCAATAATAGGCTGCTAAAAAAGTGCCACCATGTATATACAGTCACAGTCAGTATCACAGGCTTATTTAGTACAGGAGATCAAAAGAAGCAGTCTGCAGGCAGCAAAAAAATTCCCCTTGCTCTTGAGGTCATCCATATCTGAGTTGGAGTTTTGAGGGGACGGAATTCATTTCCAAAGCCCAAAGAACCAAAACTTGGATTTCTTTTCAAGTTTCATCTTGGGAGCAACCAAGCAACTATTGTTCAGACTCTTCTTCTCCCATAGGTAAGGTAGAAACTAACCTGCACTTGTAGCAGACAACACGTGGCAAGAAAAGACAGAGAGGAATGTTGTGTTGTAGCATGCAATAACATATGCTTTGGATAGCTATGTGCTGTGAGAATATAGTCCCAATTTAAAAACGATTAAGAGAGTGGGATGTAGAGAATAGCTCGACAGACAGAGGAGGACCATCAGATACCCACCACCAAGATAGCAGTTGCTGATGTACAATATAATGTAATTCATCTTTCTCTCCTTATGTTATATTATGGGGAAGGAAATTACTGTTTTTACAGTTGTGGACCTGGAATAAACATGAGCTGAATTATTGCTGATCTACACTATTAGGAAAGGAATTTCAAGCACCATTTTACAGTATTTTCAGTCTCTTCACCTAATGTAAAGGAATTTTTCTTAATTTTATACCTCACCTAACACCGAGGAGCTGGTGTTACTGATTGCACTGCTGAGAAAGGAGAGGACGGCAGAGGTGCACTACGCCTGCTCGGCTTCTTAATGATGATAATGTCAGTTTTCTCTGAAGTCTCCCAACCCATTAGGGTATCCAGAGCGCCCGCTTCATCCATTAGGAAGCCTTCAAACGCTATTCTCCTGTTAAACTTCAGCCATACCAATACAATTATTCCAAAAACCAGCAAATTTCTATCAGCACCTGAGGCAGTGCTACTCTATGAGTCTGAAAGAAAGTAGTACTCAGGGAAGCAGCAGCTGTGATCAGTGCCTGGCAGAGATCACTCGACCGGTGCAGGAAAATCCTCCGAGTTGCTTTGAACTTGGTTTCTACATGATGAACATAGGTTTGATCCAACACCCATAAAAATCCGTAGGGTTTTTATTTAATTTAATGGGAATATGATCAAATTCTAGGACAGCTGCACTGGGTTTGTATTGCTGGTAATTTATGATAAAGTATATGTCAGTTACTAATACAGTCTACTGCTCTTTGAATATATTCTGTTTCTTTTGTTTTATTTTTATTTCAGGGTTTCATAATGAACAGAAGATGACAAACGTTTCTGGGGAAGTTGAATGACAGAACTCTAAATATTTCTACTGTTATTTTTTAAACAATTGTTTTCACTCCACTTGGGAAACAGTGAATTAATTAAAATTATATCTTTATAATTATAGCATCTGAACAGGACTTGAGATTATGACCTTGAGACAGTCACAAGCACTCGGTCATCTGCACCATTTTATTCATTCCCTCTGCATTCTCTCTCAAGCAGAATTATACATTTTATTATTATTTTTCTTCTTGATAAAATCTCTAGACTGATAACAAAATAGCTAGAGAATAGTGCCTGCTGGAGTTTCGTAACTATTTTAATTTTCCTTCTCAGGATAAAGAGTGAAAAGTGGCATTGAATTAATCCATTCTTGAGAACATCTAAAAATTATAACGAGGACAAAGTGGTACAAAATGTATTCATTCTCACGACTTCTTCATGATTGTAACCAGAATAGCAAATGGCAAAATGTATTAATTCTTATAATAAAAATGTAATGAGGACAGAGGATGGTGCAAGATGAATTAATTGTAGTGGCAAACTTATAACTGTGAGGCATGGTCTTATTTGAATAACATACTGCAATTCTGTGTGCAACAAAAACTGCTGTAGAGGTACTAGAGAGATACTGATCTGGTCATGTTATTGTAGTGTAGTAGTTCCCTTTTTAGAAACAGGGTGGATTAATAGATGTTAAGGAATCATGAATCTGGTCCAATGTTTAGTAATCCTAATACTCTGCAACCTTGGTAGAGCTGAAACAAGGAAAAGTCTGCCTGAAGAGGAAAGGAAGTCCATAATAGTGGATGCCAGTAAAGAAAACACTGAACCTGGGGAAGAGGCAGTGGGATGGAACTGAGGGCCAGGCTGACCCTGTGGGTACTGCTGGTACCAGGAGCTACTCCAGCTTGAGGGCAAGAATTCACCATGGCTTGTGGCAGACTGGAATAGAACATCTATAACCCCCTTTTACTTGGGACAGGCTTCCAGGTGGCCTTACATCGCACTGAAAGGCAGGATTGGCCCAGGGGAAATGGTCAGTTTGTCCATGGGTTCAGCAACTATCTTCCTAGGTCTCCAGTGGAAGAAACAGTTGTGGTCTCCAACATCTTCCTTCCACTCTCACGGCATTTTTGCTCAGAGCAGCTCCAGGCAACAGTGTTCAAGCTATTTCACAGGAAACACCCACCTCTGCTTTAGCACAGCGTGGCACAAGGTGCAGCTCTGCCACGCAGTGCAGCACTGTGTCCGACAGATAGCTCTGGCTTGCCCCTGCACACACTGGGGTGCCTATGCACAAAGTGCAGCACCACACAGGCTGCTGTTGCTCCCACCGTGGGAGCTACCTGGCGTGGCATAGGACAGGGCTGTACAGCCACTACTGAAACCTCTCTCTTACTACTTAACCCATGATCCGTGTCACTCTGATGCACGCACACGTGCTGTTTCCGACCCCTGAGCTGGCTTGCAATGGTCATGACAATCCCACTGCACGTGCCGAGGAATCCCTGCCTGATCTCAGAGGTGGGCTTACTAGAAGGACCCCACATGTGCATGTGTTCCCAGCCACAAAAGACGGGAATGGCCATGGCTGGGCGGCTTCACACCCCACTGTGCAGCAACAGCCCTCAGCTGGGATGGTAACGCATGGATCTTCATTTCTTCTATCAATTGTATTTGTCAACAGTGCAAGGGAAACACCACCACGGTGAGGAAAGGGGCAATGTGGAGACTAAAGCTACTGTCATTTGCCTGGTGGGGTTGGGCGGGAGATCCTAGAATCATAATGAGTACAGGGATGAATCCCAAAAGAAACTATTTCCATGACAATTTATGAATCCATCACAGTCTTAAACCTCTCACAGGCTGTGCACAGCTATTACTCCATGAAGGAAAAGGAGTTTAAATTGTTGTCAGTGTCTCATTCTAAGAGTTTGGAAGATAAGAAGCACTTCTCACCCTGAACAGCGCAAGTGGAGTTTGTATGTGTGTGTATGTGTATCTATGTGGTTTATAATCTCGATCGGATGGTGATAAGAACCTTATGGCAAAGGTAATGGTGTTCTTATCACCACTGAATGGAAGACCAATTGGGCTTACTGTAAAAACCAAGTTATTCCTGCTTTTAGTGCTGTTTTGAAGAAAATCCTTAATGTTCAGCCACTTAAATGAAGCAGATAGCCTAGCTTTTAAAGATGGCTTAATGATAAAAGAGAGCTGGAAACTGGCTTACAGTTTCCCCGCAGGGCTCCCACTCTGCTAGTGTTGTAATGATCACTTTTCAGAGAGCTGGCCATCTCTAGCATTCAGCTCTGCTGCAGGAATGCCAATTGTAATTAAACATGTTAAAAATACTTTTCACAGCTTATTCAGGGTGACAAATACTTCCTGTTCTGCTAACCTGTGAAAATTAAGGCAGCTCTTCTCCCAGATTTTTCTTCCAAAGTACTGGTTTCATTTTAATGAGTTAGGAGAAGAACACTCTATTTTTGCAGAATTTTCTTCAACCTGTCCCATGCATTTCCACCAAGAAGGGAGACCTCATTGTCCCAGTTCTGTAGTGGGGGATACCAAGTCATTCTGCAGCCTGCTGACAGAGCCCACTCCTGCTCTCAGCTTGGCATCCAGCCGAGCCACTTTGTCCACAAGAATAACCTTTCCTACTTATCCATCACCCTGTCTATTGACAGGTAAAGGACACCTTTGTTGTGAAAATGATGCCAAGCATAAGGGCCAAATAATGAGAATAAAATAGTTAAGTAATGGTAAAAAGGGAGGAAACTCACCCAGCACTGACCAGGCTGTGAATAAAGGCTAAATTCCTTAGTGTGTAGTTAGTCAGCTGAAGTACAAGTGGCCGTACCACGCTCATGCTCAGCAGCAGAGTGGGCACGCATGCAGTGAAGGAAACCCTTGCTCTGCCTTCAGCCACAAATGGGAAGCACATGTGGGTCCTCTGTAGTGCATGTTGAGATGCACTATGGGCCACATCAGACATCAAGGTGTTCCCCAAGGCATTAACCCGATCTGCTCTACCAGGATGACCGGGCTGCACAGATTGACCGTCTAGCCTCCCTGCTTCACGTGAGGATTGATTTCATGACTCTCAAAGCAACTTTCCTAGGACAGTGCTTATTGTCTGCCTCTGAAACACACTTGCATTGTGGTGATGTGTAAACAGCTGGGAGATTGGCATATCATTCCTGCTAGACCTGTCGGACTCATGCATTGTATGACAAGACCATGACCATAAAGGCTGCTTTGATTCTGCTCCACTATACACATGGAAGTTCCTGTGACAATAGGGTTAAGTCCCCAGTCTTCATGCTTCAGAAACAGATCTTTACTTCTTTAAGCTGAAGGAGGTTTTTAAGCTGTTAGAAGCAGTGTGCATATGACATATGCCCAGTTTGCACGTCATCAACGAAGAGATGAGCAGATATGGCCATTTTTTATAATGTTACTTGTTCATGAATTATGATTTTGGCCTCATTATCTCTTCATTCACCACCCTCTAGTAAATTTTCCCAGTCAATGAAATTCTTGTATTCTCTGCACTGTGAGTTAATGAAATGAATCCGATGATGCGGCTGCCTGTGATAGCATCAGGCTGTCCGTGGTGTCCGTATTGGCCTCTCCCGTCCACTGTTCTAAGGTTAGGGAAAAAACTCAGCCTGCTTTACTACAGCTCATTAAGAAATTTAATTTTGGAATCACCCAGGGCAAAACCTATAATTTGTTTTTCAATTTATTTTTTTTTTGGTCAAAGAATGTCAGAATTGATATAAAGGCTGTCAGGTGTGAACATGGGTCAAAGTTTCAGAAATGAGATCTCATATCTGCTAACTTGAGAAGTTCCTCCTCAGCATTGCTCTCAGAAGCAATGGGGAACATTAACTGGTGCCATGCAGCATCACATTTTAGGAGGCTCTTAAAAGCTAACAGAAAGTCGCGAGTGATGTATAAAAATGAATACTGATGCAATCTGCTCACACAGTGGTTTTAGGATCCCCTGCTGATGCTCCCAGTGACTGCAGATTAAACCGTGAAGCAAGGTCTCAGGCCCTCCACACCTGGGGTGCAGACCTGTGCTTGTCAGCACGTTTACAAAGTTCTCATGTTTTTCTGAGGCAGTTTGGCTCATCACAATTGGTTTATAATCACCTGAGATGATACTTCATTTACAGTACCAGTGTAGCTATGAGAGAATTAATTTTCTCTCTGTGATAGCTGTTAGTGTAATTCATGCCTTGCTTTTAATTGCTGGATCAAGCTACTTAGTGTATTATTTCGTGCATCGTCCCACAACAGAGAAGTCCAGAAAGGTACCTGTATGCCTGGCTTGTCCAAAAAAAAAGGGTGACTCAAAGGTAATTTATTAAACAAAATTTTCTTCTGTCCTCAAAGTGTATTTTTAAGAGGCAGAGGGCCAAATTAATACAGTGTGTGAGTGAATGCAAATCCAGTAAAATGAAAAAGATTGTACCTGTTTACCTCCAGAATGACTGGCCATCTTGTCTCAGATAAATCGAGTGGCACTGCCTTTCTTTAATGAACACTGGCGTTAACATTAAAAGGGAAAATGCTGAAACACAGTTAAGACTTGGCATTTAGCCATCTTGCAGGACAGAGAACAAAGGACAGGATCTGCTGTCTCCTCTCGCTGGTGTCTCCGCTTTGTGCCAGTCCAGGCTCTCCCCCTCAGCCAGCAAGCACAAAGGTGAGCTTCAAGCTGCCCCCGAGCAAAGTTACATCCCACAAATGTCCTTGCTGCTGCTGCCATCTCCCATCCAGGCTGAAAAGATCTGTCCTGCCACTTACACCTGAGTATCAGCCAGCGTCACCGCTGGCATCAGAGCTGCTCTGACATGTGGGAGAGGGACGTCATGGGGTGAGGCCGGGAGGCGAGCCTACAGCGGGAAAAGGAGTGTGGCGCAGGCAGAGAAGACCTGTGCCACCTGTACCCCTGCTGTCCCGACCTGGCCCCCCCACCTGGGCCAGACCTGTCAGCCTGGGACCGCAGCAGGGACTGGGAGAAGGCATGGGTCCTCCTCTCCACCAGTCATGCCCCGTCCTCCCCGCTGTGTCAGGACAGGGTGAGTGGGTGGCATTTACTGTATCTACAGATCCCCTGTGCCCTGGGAGGATGCTCGCTGGGGTGGGGAATCCAAGCAACTGGCAGCATGCTGCTGCCAAGACCCCAAAGCACATGCGGCCGAAAGCTGGCGGGACATGCCGGCATGGCATTGCTCCTGCAATGGCAGCCTCTGCCCTTGGCCACTTAGGGCTTCAGGGCTTCACATGGAGAATTGTCCTGACCCAGCTCTTACGTTGTTGAGATGAAGCAGACACACTGCAGTGAGAGAGTCTGGTCCTTCATGACTCCTCCTTAGATAAATGCATTATACCTAAGCAGTTAATTAATTTTAGAATAACCTATTAAAGAGCATATGATGTATTCCCATCATAGCTAAATGTCATCTCCTGTAAAAACAAAGGTATTTCAGCAAATAAAAACCCTGTAAAAATAGCACTTGGGAAAGTATATTTTTAAACATCCAGTGATGTTTATTTTTGAAGTCCTGAAATTTAATTCATGTGTTGAATAAATACCCTTCAGATATTTTTCACATCACAAAGGGTAATATGTTCTCTTCTGTTCTTTTGCAACATCAGAAATAACTATGGCCATCCCTTCAGATGCTGATGGCTGCATGTTTCCCTGTAGGACAACGGGAGGGTGAAAACAGAAGAGGGAAAACACACGTCACGTCACAGCTCCCAAGAAGCATGTACCGCACTGTCTGTTTCAGCATTGCGACACACTGAGTTCAAAGCAAAGTGCGTTCATAACAAAGGGACATTTGTGATGAATTGTTGCCATAATGTGATACCATAAGGTTTGCCAGGATTGGTGTCAGGTCAGCAGCAGTCATCTTATAAAATACACCCCAGCTCTGGTGAGTATAGGAACTCTGTGTCTGTGAGCAGTTAAACGGTAGCTGTATGAGTATATAAAGATGCTGTTGCTGATGTAGAGCATTTGGGAAGCAGTAAATAAAGCGGTTCCTCTAATCCTTCCGCTTCCTAGGTAAATAATACAAAAAACCACTATGCGTAAGCAACGTTAAAAATGTTTGTGGCACCAGGAAGAAACGTAGCTTGACAGCAGGGATGTTTGCAAGAGGGGATGCAAAAGGAACTGTGAAAGGGAGGGAACGGGAAGCAGCTGTGCCAGCCACATCTTCAACGAGTCCGGTGAGGTCAATAGTGGCGGCTGTTCATATCCCCCAGAGCCCAAGCTGCTGCCTCATGGTCACCTCTCCAGAGCACGCTCCTAGGCAAAAATGGAAGCTGAATTGCACTGTGGGAGCACCATATCCTTCCTCTTTAGAAGCAGAGGCACCTCCACACTGTGCAGCCACAGAGCCACCAGCCAGCTTTGCTCAAGGTACTGCCGACGGTGTAGCTGGGGCACTGGAGGAGTCGGTGTGGCTTGCGAGATCCATGCAGGAGATGAGGGAATATCTGTGGGATTAAGCTGCGTTGACCTGCGTCCACCCACAACTGCAATGTTTGCAATAGCCAGACTGACTATTCTCAAGCTAGCTCAGGCCTGTCTGTACAAACTGCAGAACAGAAATAGCCTGCAGGCAGTTCTACTTTAAGGTATTTATCTGTCAGTATTTTCCAGCTTATAATCATACTGCAGAGTGAATAGCAGGTCTACTGGGTTGGCTAAATGGTCTTCCACATCACTGTCCCCCATTTCAATGTAAGTACATTATGACTTGGCACTACTTCTTATTGAAGACTGAAGAGACCAACTTTGACATAGAAGACCAAACAGAGGTACGAGCCACTAGTAGTTTTATTTGAGAGGTAATTTCTGTCTTTTGAATGGACAGGCAAAACAGCTCAGTAACCCTTACTGTCTAGGGGCAAACAGTGTCGGCCTTCTTCTCGAGACTCAAGGCCCTCTCACAGAAGACCACCCTCACCATCACACTATGTCCTCTTCATGATAGTCTCAGCAAAATACTCAGTACCGCTGGATGCAAAATCCAGCCTGGATTCATGATGAGAAAGACTGTACAGAGGGTGAGAACTGGTTAGGAGCAGGAGGAGAACAGTGAAATAGAGGGCTGTGGTAAAACTGGGCACTGGTGGAGACGGTGAGGCTGTGCTGCTGTTCTGCACCCTCCGATGTGAGTAATGGGCTAAAGTGTGGCCTCTTGGAGCCCAGGCAGGAGAATGGTCTAGTTTCTGTCATACTGGGCTGAAGCTGCTCAACATGTTCATCAATGGCCTAGATGGAGACCCAGAAAGCACCTCCCCACCCTAGCAAATTTGCACATGACACCAAATGCGGAAGAGTGACCTACACAGGGAACAGCAGCACTTCGTCCGGAAGCACCTTGATGTTCAGACAACTGAGGGTGTTAATCCAGAAGACACTAGAGGTTCAAGCCAGCAGCTGCCCCATGAGGCTTAGCCAGAGGAAGTGCAGGGTTTGGCCACCAGGCAGGACAACCCAAAGCATGGCATAACCAGAGAGTGACAGGCTGGGTCACCACCCTGCTGAAGAGGACCCAGGGACTTGTAGTGGGCTGCAGGCTGACCCAGCCAGGCACACTCACTGTGAACAAGGCCAGCTGCACACTGGGCTGCATTAGAAGGAGTGATACCTTTGGTCAAGGGATGCTTTTATTCCCCTCTACTGAGTGCTGGTGAGGTCTCACCAGGATAGAGCTCAGCTCAGGAAGGATTTGGAAATGTGGTCCAGGGAAGACTACCATGATGGACATGATTAAGGAGAGGCTTGGGGAGCTGGTGTTCAGTCATATGAAAAGGGGTCAAAGAGGTGACCTAATTCTTCTGGGTACCTAATTCTTCTCTGGGTACCCAGCCCCCTGAGTCGGAAGATAGGGATGGAGACCAGAATGGAGCCCCCATAATCCAGGGGGAAATGGTTAGTGACCTGCTGCACCACTTAGACACTCACAAGTCTATGGGGTCTGATGAGATCCACCCGAGAGTACTGAAGGAACTGGCAGATGTGCTCACCAACCCCCTTTCCATCATTTACCAGCAGTCCTGGCTAACTGGGGAGGTCCCAGCTGACTGGAGATTAGCAAATGTGACACCCATCTTCAAGAAGGGCCGGAAGGAGGACCCGGGGAACTACAGGCCTGTCAGCCTGACCTCAGTGCTGGGGAAGCTGATGGAGCAGATCATCCTGAGTGCCATCACACGGCATGTAGAGGATAACCAAGGGATCAAGCCCAGCCAGCATGGGTTTAGGAAAGGCAAGTCCTGCTTGACCAACCTGATCGCCTTCTACAACAAGATGACCCGCTTAGTGGATGAGAGGAAGGCTGTGGATGTTGTCTACCTAGACTTCAGTAAAGCCTTTGACACGGTTTCCCACAGCATTGTCCTGGAGAAACTGGCTGCTCATGGCTTGGATGGGTGTACTCTTCGCTGGGTAAAGAACTGGCTGGATGGCCGGGCCCAAAGAGTGGTGGTGAATGGAGTTTACTCCAGTTGGCGGCCGGTCACAAGCGGTGTTCCCCAGGGCTCTGTGTTGGGGCCAGTTCTGTTTAATATCTTTATCAATGATCTGGATGAAGGGATCGAGTGCACCCTCAGTAAGTTTGCAGATGACACCAAGTTGTGCGGGAGTGTTGATCTGCTTGAGGGTAGGAAGGCTCTGCAGAGGGACCTGGACAGGCTGGATCGATGGGCTGGGGCCAAGTGTATGGGGTTCAACAAGGCTGAGTGCAGGGTCCTGCACTTGGGTCACAACAACCCCATGCAACGCTACAGGCTTGGGGAAGAGTGGCTGGAAAGCTGCCAGGCAGAGAAGGACCTGGGGGTGCTGGTTGACAGCCACCTGAATATGAGCCAGCATTGTGCCCAGGTGGCCAAGAAAGCCAATGGCATCCTGGCTTGTATCAAAAATAGCGTGGCCAGCAGGTGTAGGGAAGTGATTGTGCCCCTGTACTCAGCACTGGTGAGGCCGCACCTCAAATACTGTGTTCAGTTTTGGGCGCCCCACTACAAGAGAGACATTGAGGTGCTGGAGCGTGTCCAGAGAAGGGCAACGAAGCTGGTGAAGGGTCTGGAGCACAAGTCTGATGAGGAGCGGCTGAGGGAACTGGGGTTGTTTAGCCTGGAGAAAAGGAGGCTGAGGGGAGACCTCATCGCTCTCTACAACTACCTGAAAGGAGGTTGTAGCGAGGTGGGGGTCGGTCTCTTCTCCCAGGTAACAAGTGATAGGACAAGAGGAAATGGCCTCAAGTTGCGCCAGGGGAGGTTTAGACTGGATATTAGGAAATTTTTCTTCACTGAAAGGGTTATCAAGCATTGGAGCAGGCTGCCCAGGGAAGTGGTTGAGTCGCCATCCCTGGAGGTATTTAAAGGACATTTGGATGAGGTGCTTAGAGACATGGTGTAGTGGTGGTCTTGGTAGTGTTAGGTTTATGGTTGGACTCGATGATCTTAAAGGTCTTTTCCAATCTATACGATTCTGTGATTCTGATAAACACCTACAACTACCCAAAAGGGACTTAAAAAGATGACAGAGCCAAACTTTTCCTAGAAGTGGAAGATGATACAGAAAGGGGCAATGCCTACAAACTGCACCTTGGGAAGGTCCGAGTGGGCATTAAGAAAATTGCTTTGCTACGTGAAGTGTGCAGTGCTGGAGCAGGTTATCCAGGGAGGCTGGAAATCCTCCTTGGAGGTTTTCAGACTGGAAGGAGTCGGAGATAATGGGTGGGTAAAATGCCATAAAAAGCAGGTCTACTGACAAAAAAGCATGAGAGTAATGTATTAGTGTTACTTCTTAAAATTCAGCTATGGAAAGCAGCTGTACTCGAAACAATTTTGCATGGCTCTGGAAGTGCACAGCAGGGATGCTGTACTCTAAGAAAAGCATGTGCACAGCAAGGAGTGCCATGTTGAGCAAGGTGAGGCTCTGTCATGGGTCCTTGTGCTGTGTAGAAGTGAATTGCCAGCTCCCTGCTGCCTCTTCTCCTCCTGCTCATGGGGAAGGGTAAAAAGGCACCTGAGGCAGGGAGAAAAGGGCAACCTTAATGAGAGTCAGCCTTGACTCAAGCTGCAAGATTTTTAATGAGGCATTGAGCATACGGTTCCCTCCTTCCATCGGGAAACAAGAAAGGCTTGTTGGCCATTCAGCAGCGCTCCACGTTCCTACCACCTTGCTGCAACCTGGGCAGAGCAAACCTCCTTGTGCCCCACAGTGATCAAACCTCTGCCCGGCAGGCAGTGAAGCAGCGGGGCCAGGGACCCACACCAGATCCATAGGGCATCATGTCCCATGCCGGTCAGCATTCTGCTCGGGGACCTTCTCCCATGTTTGAGGAGCATCACTGAGAGGTGTCTCAGCAACCCAGGGAGGGCATCGCCTACTCCTCATTTCCGAAACCTCTTCTTGCATCCTGCTGCACAGTTTGAGACCTAAAGAGTAAGCTTTGGGTGCCAGCTCATGTCTTTTTGGGGTTTTTACTGCTCAAGCACAGCATCTGACTGAAGCAAGGGGCTGAAGCAAGTCCTGCATCCTACCTGGGCTGTGAACAAACAGATGAGCTCAGTTTCCATTTGACAAATGCATCCATTCACTGGGGAGGGGGGTATTTTTCTAATCGGGGGAGCAAATCACCCATTACAGTATATTCTCCATGTCCCCAGGCCCACATATATTTTCCAGCAGCTCTCCTCAGCATTCCACATTATAAAATCAATCTCTATTTAAGTAAGAGGGGGATATTTATTTTTTAATTTTTTAATAATGTATTTTGTGATTTGTTACAGCTCTCAGTGTTGTATTATTCATTTATTGTGCCTATAGGGTGCCCTGCCACATGGTAATAGAGGAGCTACAGGAACTAGAGACCTAAGCAAAACCAAGTTCAATAATTTTGCTACACTGTAGGACTTGGTCCAAAATTAACAAAGGAGCAAAACTGCAATGCAAGGACTATACCATAATGTTTTTGTTCCCAAGTTTTTACGAACCTGTGGAAGCGAGCTAAAAAACCCACAAAGATCAATCATCACTGAAAGCAAAAATTAGAACTGGCTCTTAATATATCTCCCAAGGTGTTTCACAACTGAGTTATTTGCTATGGAGTTCTTAAAAGTTAATTATAAATTTGCAGAGACCTGAATGAAACAAGTATCAAGGTTTTCTTTTCCTTCCTTTCTTGCCTTCTCCCTGCAAAGATGATTCCTTTTCAAAATGCACTCAGAAGTCTTCAGCTCAGAAGAAAAGAGGATTGATTTAGCTTGCAAAACATCTGCATTCATTAGGTGATGTCTCAGCCCAGTTCATTCAGTAGCAAAGTTCTCACCGACTTCAGTAGGCTAGGGTTTGCCTTAAGCAGCTGAGTTAATTTATTGCTGAAATCTGAAAGCCTGAGAAGCAGGAGCCCTACGCCTCGCCTGCGCTGTGTGCTAACCCTCGGGGAAGTCATGGTTATACCTGTTGAGGCACAACAGCTACAGCATGCCTGTGTTCTTGGTGTTCGGCTGGAACAAACCCCACTGGCAGCCCAGAGCCACAGCCCCTGCTTTTCATGTGGACGGTATCAGTGATCACGCTCTTGGGGGGCAGGGGGTGGAATAAAGCCAGATATAGTGTGCGTTTACTCACGACAACCATACAAATCCCCATCTGATCTCCTTCATGGTGCACGGGATCTGATAGAGAGAGGAGCTGGAGCTGCTGGGAATCAGCAGCTTACTGACTGTTTCCCTTGGGAAATATTTACCAAATTTAGCAAACCTGATTCAGGTGGAGCTGGTTCAAATTTCTCAAGGTTTGACCGCTCAGTTTACAAACTTCAGTTCTTCTGGCATCCCTCTGCAAAACTCCATGCCTCATTCCTTGCTCTCAAGATCACGTTGGAGAGATTTTTAACTGAAGGGTCTTCTCTCCCCGTTGCTTTCTTCCCCAACTCCACAAGCACTCCTGGCCTCCAGAGGTACATCCTTTTTCAGGGCTATTTGCCTGTTGCTGTGGCTCCCATCACTGTCTCTGAGCGGTATTTCAGCTGCCAGGCCAGCCTTCGATGAGTGTCATACCGTGGCACTTAGCCCTTCACCCCACTGCCAGGTTTCTGCCTGTTGGACTTCTAAAGGAGTCTTCCCAGCAGACAGTTTATCTCCTGACTATCAGGATATTTGGGGTTGTGGTGAAAAGGTGGGTGCCTGCTGAGGCAGCAGCAGAGGTGATCACGCTGAGCCTTCCCCTGCTTGCTGCAGCCTTCCAAGATGCTGTGCTGCTTCAGACGCTAGAATGAGAGGAGGACAAATTATTTGGTTTTATTTCTGCTTTCTGGAGGTTGTGATTTAACCCCAGCCAGCAACTAAGCACCACACAGCTGCTCACTCGTTCCCCCACCTCAGCAGGATGGGAGGAAGAAAATTTGAACAGTAAAAGTGAGAAAGCTCATGGGTTGAGATAAGAACAGTTTAATAGTCGAAATGTAATAATATTAATAATAAAAATTGTAGTGACAAGGAAAATAACAAAGAGAGATAAATAAAACCCAAGAAAGACGAGCGATGCAAATGAAAACAATTGCTCACCACCAACCAAGCGATGCCCAGCCAGTTCCCCAGCAGCGGCCCCCGGCCAACCTTCCCCCCAGTTTCTATACTGAGCATGACGCCATATGGTATGGAATAGCCCTTTGGCCAGTGGGGGTCAGCTGTCCTGGCTGTGCCCCCTCCCAGCTTCTTGTGCACCTGGCAGAGCATGGGAAGCTGAGAAGCCCTTAATTTAGTACAAGCACTACTTAACAACAGCTAAAATATCAGTGTGTTATCAACACTGTTTCCAGCACAAATCCAAAGCATAGCCCCATACTAGCTACTATGAAGAAAATTAACTCTACCCCAGCCAAAACCAGCAGACCGGAGCTGATGAAATGGCAAGTGACTAGGCAGGAATTACAATATCCAGCAGTGAGAGACTCAGGAATCTCAAATCCTACTTGGAATAGTTACAGAGTGAAAAACATCATTTTATTGCCCTGCAGGAATGGCTACCTGAATCATACCTAAGAGGAGCTTCCGAGAAAGCAATCTGGGGGTCATAGGTTTCTTCGGATGGGACATCCTTGACACGCTATGTAATTGTCACTGAACCTTGACATTAGAGGCCTGGTTTTGCCTCATATGAAATAAAAACTCACCGGTTTTGTTGGGTGTGGCCTATAGGCGAAGCAAAGAAACCCAAGTAACGCTCTTCATTTAGCAACTCACTGACTGACGTCAGGCAGCCAAGTGTGATTAGAGCCAACTGCAGCTGGCTCCGTTACAGCCAACCAAAAGCTTTTCAGCTCGTGAAAGTCAGAGCTGAGTCTTCGGTGGGGAGACTTTGATCCTGGCTCCCTTCAGAGGGAACCCCGACTGTGTCTGGACTAGCCAAGCTCCTCATGAGTAAGGTGAAATGCATCCTCTGCTGGGGCAGAGCAGCGCTGCCCTCCTGCTCAGATGCAGGAATCCGGGCTGGGAGCAGAGAGCATGCTTTGTGGTGAGGGCTTCCCGGCAGACCTGTGGGGTGGTGAGCTGCTGGGGCAGCTGGCGTTGGCACAAGGGCTCGCCCCATCCCTGCAGGGCTCCTGCTCCCTCCCCAGCCAGCGGGGCTTGCTTTCTAACACTGCTGTCCTCTCCAGTACTGCTACATTCCTGATCTGGATTTTGGCATCGAATGCTGCCAGTCTGACTGAATGAGGGGCTGATTCAGATGTACCCAGCCATAGCTGCTTCCTTCTTGCGGGTGGATATTCTGGTGCTTCCTCACCTGACCTCCCTTGCACCATGACACAAGGACATAAGGAACGTCCTCCTGGGTGCAAGAGACAATTCATCCCTCCCCATATGCTGTCTTTTGTGGCGCAAACGTAGATGCTATGCTGGGAGAACCTGTGAACCTGGCCGTGACCTGCCTGGCCAACACCTGTGTCTGCGTGCCCCTTTCCACACACTGCCCCAGCAGCCAGAGCCGTGGTGGTAGGCACACCGGAGGGTGCTTCCCTGCACAGCTCTTCTAGCACCTCTTTAAGGATCTGTTGTCCGCTAATTTGCCCAGCCCCACGTGGGGCCCGCCGGCGCTGTCCACTTCCGTCACCTCTTGTAGCAACAAATCCCGCTGCCGACTGTGTAGAGAAATATTTTCTTTCATCTGCTTTAAAGTGATCTCCGTCTAGTGCTCCCTGGTTCTGGCACTATGGGATTTAGTGAGTAACAGGTCTGAAGTCACCTTATTACTGCCTGCACGATTTTGTAAAGGACATTGCTTCTTTCCGTGGCTGTAAAGTAAACATCCCGAAGCAATATTGGAGATTTCCATTCCGTTTGTTTCTTAGGGGAGCTGGAAGTCTCAGACTCTACTGCTCTTTTAAGAGAGTGGCATGTGTTTTAGACCTGGCTTTTGATGACGAATGGTATTTTCAGAGGGTTAGCTGCTGAGCTTCTCACAGGTACTTTCCACAATAAACAGCTGTGCCTGAGGGACAGGAATTAGCCACTTCCCTACCTGACGTGCTTATGAAAATACTGCCAGCTACACACCTGCAATTTTTAGAGCCCAAATGCCTTTGAAAAATCATAGGTCAGTTTTGAGAGCTACCCGTGGTTGCTTTAAGCTGCGTAAATACTTTTCTTCTAGTAACCAATGCCTCACTGTGGTTTTGAGTGAATCATTCAGAGACTATTCTCATTAATGCTCCCCCATCATTTAGCCCTGAAATCTGTGGCACAACTTGCAAAAAAGTACAAAGCATTTTGATGCCAATCTTCAGAAAGTCTAGCTACGGATACGATGGCATCACTAACTAGTCTATACTAACACATTCTAAAGCAGAGGAGAAATCTTTAACGATCTGCCCCAAAAATGTGCATACCAGTTTCTCCCTCTGGAAACCAGAGCCCATAAAGCAGGCTGACCCCAAAGGGGCTGTATGCATATTAATTGGCCCAAGTTTGTAAGGTGCTTGGAGATAAAAAGTGTTATGAGGACTCCGGGAACGGAGCCAAAACATGACTCCCTGCTGGAGTCCAGAGTATTTCTGTGTTGCTCTACCACAGGAATGATCTTTATATTCTCTTAAATCTGCTGGCTGCCTGTGTTGCTTTATTTCATCTTAGTTGTTGGAAAACAACTTGCTCAAGGCCTTGAGTCAGCAATAAATTAACTTTTTTAAACAGAAAAACATGGCACACCCAGTAGATCAACTGACCTTTAGCCCTGAACAAAAAATTGAGAAGTGCATTATTATTTGCTTTGTGAGGCAACAGGCAGCTCTCTGCTCCTTTGCATCCTCATGTGGTGCTGCTGGTGTTACTCTCGGCTAAGCTATTACAGTGCCGTGGTGATTCAGACTCTAAATAACTTGTAGGCTTCTTCTCCTGAAGCATGTTAATAGGTTAAGTTCACTTCACAATTGCTAATTTTATATAATTTCAAAGGATGATTACATATTTATGTATTATTTATTATACAAATCTAGCATGATACATTATTTACAGCAGTATTAACAGTATTTATTATTTATTATGCTACGGTATTTATATATTATATCAAGCAAGACTTTTTCCAGTGTTGTTTGTTGATTCCAGTTATTGGGCTTAATATTCTGCAGAGTAGACAGTACTGTCCTGCGGGCTGAGGCTGCTGAAATCTAATTACATTGGCCAAGAAATGCCATTCACTTTTGCCTTAGTAATATTTTATAACTTGGGGACAGATTGTGGTTTGCCCTGCTTGGGCATAAACGAACAGAAAGAGGGATGTGTGCTATCTGCTCTTCCCATCTATATGGTGTACTCGTGCAGAGTCCCACAGTCCCAACATTCTTTTTCTCTTCTTGCAAGCCTGGACAGACCCACAGGACTGCTGCAGCTGCTGCAGACATCTAGGGAGATGTGAACACGGCTGTCCCCTTCATTTTGCTCCCTCTGAGGGAAGTCAGAATCATGGTAAACATATTGCACAAGCCCCAGTTGACCCTAGACACTGGCTGGTATCATCGTGTGGGTTAGGGAGGTGGTTTCTTGAAATGACATTGCTGTGGCAGCAAAAGCTCTAGCTTAGAGGTGGTTAGACCTTCACAAAAAGGCCTTGCTGGAATAAATTATTTTGCTGGAGAACAGAGCTAACCGACAAAGGCAATTCCAGTCCTCTGTGGCTTAACCTCATCAACAGACCTCTTCTCTTGGAGGAACAGAGTCTGAGCAGTCTGTCTCCAAGAAGATCTGCTCTTGGGTAGATCAGGAATAAACCTTGGGTGATTGTGAAGGGCTGGAAGGCACGTTGTAGCAGAAATAGGCCCATCTTCCGTCCCCAGCCTGCCAAATGCACTGCCAGCGCACCTCTTCATACCTAAGGCTGTCCCCAGGGGTCTGGTTTGCTTACATGTAGGTGGGCTTATTCAAGAATTATCTGACCTTCTGTATATGCCTCTCTCCTTCCAGCTCCTCCACTCTGGTCCCAGTTTCTCCAGGCTGGCATGCTTGGCTTGCACCTTCTCCCATGACCTTTCATTGCAAGAGGCTCTGGAGTTCACTCTGAGACCTCCTTCACCCAGTGCTCGCTATTTACCATGCATTTCTCACTCCTGGTAAGTGCTGAGGGCATGTAAATCTTACAGAGTAGGTTCGGGGCTCCTTACCCTAACTAATCTTTAGTGGAAGCACTGTCCCAGGCAGGTTTCAGATATTGTCTGAGGCTCTAAAGGCTTTAGTGGCCTAAGCTGGATTGCTCATCACTGTATCAAACCCTTCTGCACTGCCCAGGTCCCTTTATGTCTGTGGGATGTGTTGAGTCCTGTTGTCTCCAGCTACTCTGTCTTTTGGTCTTTGGTCCCCCATACTCTCTGCAGTTGACTCTCTGTACCCAGACCTCTTCGGCATGCCAGCTTGCCCTTGCCTTCCGTCTTCTGGTCTTCCCAGCTTGCCTGACTATTCACTCTCTTTTGGTTTTGCTGTCTGCACCTGGTCCACTAACACTGTCTCATTTCGCCTCTGCTGGAAAAGCTTTTGTGCATCCTGGTTGATCTTCATATTTTCCTGACTCATTCCTAGTAACTGTGGTGGAAAAACAGCTGTTTATCTCAATTAAATTTTGATTGGTAATTAGCGTCTACCTGTCACTATTATTCAGTTTCCTCCATTGTCCCCTTCAGCTATTTTCTATGCTATTTTTTCACCTGGTTTCCATGAGAACTATCTCACTGTATCTCCATCCATCCAGCCCTGCCATATATTTGGTTCCTGTCAGGAAAGAGCAAATAGACAACTGTTTACTCTCAGGTAACATTTGAATTTGGGGCTTCAACTGTTCCAGCAATGCTCAGAATATGGTGAGAGTCACCTCCTCAAAATATACGTGGGATCCTCCACATGCCCGTATCCCTCTATACCATAATAAATGGAAGTCTATCCCATAGCACACTGTCAGTTTACACCCAGCATGTCTAGCTGAACAAAAGCTTTACAGACCTACCTCAAATCTCCAGCTGTAGCAGGGACCAAAGACAAAAAGGGTGCTCCAGCATCCTTTTCCTTGGGACAACAGCTAGCTTCCTTGCAAATCCCACCAAACAGCCTGTGTAGGGGGCAGCTGGACTTCAGACATGACTCCTCCCTTCTGTTTTGCAGACTGGGCTTGTGAGAGCTCTTTCTGGAGGTTCACTGAGCCATTCACTTGCAGTTTCCCTGAGACAATGAGATGGAAGAGAAGGGGCTGCTCCTCTCTGGGGGGGTATGTAGCTCCCTGGCACAGAGAAGCAATGGGCCAGGCTTTGCAGAGGTCCTAGCTGGGGCAGCCAGGTGACTGGCAGCCCCATAGGAGCCAGGGCAGGAGCATGAGCTGCCAAGGTCTTGAGTGGCAATAAAGCACAACATGGGGATTTCCCAGTGCCCACAGGGCAAAGAAGGTGCAACAAATTAAATATGATGTAATTTGTGTGAAAGACAGTACAGAATAACGCCGTGCTACATACAGTCTCTGGGAAAAACCATACTAAAGGACTGTTCAATTCACAAAGCTGTCCCTCATCACCCAGCAAGAATACATTTAAATAGCATTAGCTGGACTTGGCATACATGGAGAGATTTCTAAACATTAATAATTCAGATTTTGCCAATGCATGCATCAAGTCTTGTCCACCTACAACCTTATAACAACATCAGTAATAATGTCTTTAAAACACAGTGCTTCAGCTGGTGCATTATCCCTCTGTATGGAGGCGCTTGTTTCAGTTCAGCACCTACTTCATCTTAGGGATGTAGTCCTTACACTGCAGGCTCCGGAGTAACACACAGCTGGAGGGCAGTACTGAAAACTGTTCCATGCAGGTCTGTGAGAGTATATCCTAATTTCATCTTATATCTACCCTAAACAGGAGCACATGATACGAGGTGCAGCATCTGTGCAGAGGTTTGCACCAGTTAACCTCTGTGTGTAACCTTGGCAAATGTCATTTAAGAAAAGTCCAAGATACAGCCATAAAGTCTTTGACATGCTTAGTCAGAGGCTCATGTAGCACTGCTTGTTATTAGTTATTACATATATGAGAGCAGTGTAAAAAAGGAAGAGGAAAACTCCAGTTCTTCAGGCAGATAGTGGATGCTGCAGCTTCAGCTGTGCTACAATAATTACCATGAATGCTAGACAAGATGAATATGACGTATTTGATAAGAAAAAACATGAAGCATTGCATGTTTTTAGCAAGGTTTCCTAAGGAATTGGGTCTTGTGTGATGTGGGGGCCTGCTACGGGTGTGTCTGTCTCTCTCCTCCTTCTCAGTAACTTCCCAACTCATTGACCATTTTCCACCTCACTGGGCTGGAGAGAAAAGGCCTCCGAGATGACATCTCAAGAGGCTTTATGAAAATAAGCAACAGGATGGCCAGTGCTGTCTTCTCCCACCCTTCTTCCACCCAGGAAGCACTTGTATGTGAGTCTGCTGGGCAGGAGCAGAGGTGGAGGAAAGGATAAAATAGGAGAAGGTACGGAGGGGAGAGGAGAGGAGAAGCTGGCTGTTAGCCAGGGCAGAGAGACATGGCGGTTCCCAAAAGCAGAGAGTGAAACACAATTTTTGCATCTGTAGAGCAGGTGAGGTTTAGGAGAGGATGGGAAATGAGGATGATTTAGTGAGCCTTAGACCAGTGTCTCTTTCAGACTGAATCATTGTCTCTTTGCCTCTGACCTGTTTTGGCTTGGAGTTTGTTACTGCTTGGTCAGACCAGAGGAAGGAATGGCAAGCCCTAAAACTTACTGACTTTATCCAACTGCATCAGCTTGCTTAAGAAAAGATACTACTTCTGCCTTCAAAAGTGTTCGTATTCCATCTTTAGACAGACTACAGCACTGCTATTAAATTGTTGGCATCTTCTGTTTCATATGCCATATGCTACCTTATGCTCTCAGTGTGTTTTCAGATGCTGTCACTAGTTGACCTGGGTTGAATTCAGTCTGTAATCTGGAGATAAGGTCTGTCTCCCACATGTAGCCCATTTTAAACTACCTAGAAAGGGTTCAGGTGCAAGTATTTGGTGGAGCAGGCTTCTTAAATAACTTGGTGCTGTGGACGAGGAGCCATGACTCACAACTCAAATGGAGGGTATGACGCCTGTGCAAATTTTTGGGTTTTATTTCTGGATTGTTACATTGCTAGATTTTCTTTAAAACTTTGTCTCTTCTGTGCTCAGTAACTTCCTATCTTCCTTCATGAGCTGTGTTTGTTCCAGACATTCCTAGAGAGATGCAAACACCTGTGCAGAAATGGGACAGTTCTGAGAGGGACAAATCGAGGCTGTGAAGAAGACACTGCCACCCCAGGGAGCTCCTGTCTGACATTAAGGAGATCTTGTCAAAAGTATTCTGCTCCCAAACAAAGCTTGTTGATGTTTATGCTTGCTATTGTGTTCATGAGGTCTGTGATTCTGAAGCTAATTTAGATGTATACACTGACATCCACCCCTGACTTTATTGGTAGTTACGTTTGGTCCAGATTGTTTGCAGAGTAGGGGCAAACTCCTGCCCTGGAAGGATGTTGCCATCACCTTCAGTGGAACTTCACCACAGATAAGTGACCATCAAAAATTCATTGAAAGCCCTGAGAACCTTGTTAAAAATCCTAAAATACCATTATGTTTGTCAAGTACAGTCAGATCTGGTTAATCACACCCTCTTTGCAAACATCCAATTTTATCAGTTTAAAAAAAAAAGGTCAAATTGTGTTCACATGTCCTGTTAAACTAGTTTCTGCTTTAATCTGTGGGACGCTGAGACAATGCCAATAAACCAAGCGTGATTTAATCAGCTCTGACTGTTCTGATCTGACAAGCACCTTCATTTGGAGGCTGATTACTTGGCTGTCCATAGAATATTCATGGATCCTACAAGGTATTCAGCTCTCCCTCTATACTTACTAGAGATTTCTGCTGGAATTATAGGACTTGTGGCCTGACACGTATAGAGGAATAATACTAGCCTTTCCAAATGCTTTTAGGAGTAACAAAGCAGGATCAAATTATGATCTATATTCAAACAAGCTTTTCAAAACTTATACAGACTGCTTGCTGTTTCTTCAAGCATGGGGGAGATTCCCTCTCTCTGAGGGATGGCTGCTGAGAAGCTGTATGTGGGACACAGCTCTAAATATTCCTCTAGTGTAGGACGCTCACTCAATGATCAAAGGCATTCGTTGTTAATAAATGTAGATTTTGCACCTCTCTCTAATTTAAAGCCAAAGAGCCACTTGAATGCCAGTGGTGCCAATCAGTATTTTTCTGCTACCTCTGTTGCTTGCTCATGTATTTTATGACCTTCCCTATCTCGGGCTTGCCTGGTTTGTGTATGTTATTCAAATATCCTTTGAGTCTGCTTATGTAAGGAATGCTAATTGAGGGGAAAAAATAATCACTCCAGTTTACAGAAGTATTTGCAAATGTGGGTCACCACCTTTGCCTGGATTTTGCAACCGAGTTGCAAAATTTGGTCATTTCATGTTTGGTTGATGTAGTGTAATTATAATCTTATTTATTTTGACTTTTCCTGATTCTTTCTAATTATTGAGAATTTCACTACCAGCTGCTGCAATGTCTGCTGTAGCACTGATGGTTTTTAAATGTAACTGGGTCAACTTCTTTTGTTGACAGATTTTAACTATGCATCAAAGCTGGTTCACTCAGTAGTCTCTCTCTCACTTGCTTGGATTAAAACCGCGGTTTGAGGTGTGTGTGGATGGTGCTTTTGCAGAGACCCACAGCCCGGCTGGTGAGGGCCTGGGCAGGGAAAGGAGGGGGCTGCACTGGGTGGTCCTCACTGCAACCATGCCTCTGCAGCAGCTCTAGGCAGGAAAAGCCATGACACAGCCACGTCCCGCTGAGCTTCAGGTGTGAGAGTGATCCCCTCTAAGCCACAGGGATGCCTTGTATATTTAAAGATACATGTGGCAGAGGAGTTTTCTAGGGGCTGGGACTTCATGGTTTTATTCTGATACTTGCTACAGAGGCCACCAGAGTCAATTAAAAGATCCCTGCTGCCTCCCACTGTGAAAATATATTCAATGTGTACTTTTCACCCTTTAGCTTTTTTTATAAACAATGGAGGAGTAACTTACTTTTTTTTTCTGTTGAGAATTAGGTCCTTAAGGGTTGAGCATTAGCAGATTAAGCTATTCCAGTGCAAATAAACAAAATGTTATATAAAAAATCTTTCTCATTGGTAAAACGCACTCTTTTCTCAGTTGTGTCACTCCAGAGAGCTTGAATTCAGGAACTTTAAGTTTTGCCCGGAACTTGCTATGTCAGTTCTCTTTTGACCAGGCTATACCATTACAGACAGAAGTGGAAATGATTAGAAGATTACTATCTACTGTTTTGAAATACTCTGCTTAAATGAAAGAAAATTTGTTACACGAATAGGGATATATGAGGAAGCAGCATCCCATCCCCAAACCATGTGTCATGCTTAGTTTTCTCAACATTTACAAAAGGTAAAATTACTAGGTTTTGTGTTTCAGTGTTTTTCTTCCATTGAAGACAATGGAACAATCTTCCATTAATTTTGTGGGAGCATGATTTGGCCCCTACTGACTTTATTTCTCTCTTTTCTCAGCTCTTTCTTTTGCACAGCAGGCAACATTATAGCTTCCATACAAAGGATACAGCCTGAAAAATAGCACCTTGACTAAAGAAGGAGAATGATTTAAAAATTAACGGAGAGAACTATTACTTTTCTGTACATACTGTACTGTACACAGCTCTGAAAATTATAGTTCCCATTATTTTAACACACCAAAGCCTTTATTTTTTTAAAGGTGCTACTTTCCAATTTCTGTTCTTGTTAATAATTTAACAGTTTAAGAAGATGCTGTAGAAGTAATTTACTTCATTGTGTCTGTTTCTCCACAGTGAAACAGTTTGCAGGTTGGCTTGTTTGTTTGTTTTTTTCTAACTTTGAAGAGTGGAAAAGGGAATGTGTTCTTTGATTATGCAGGTTTCCCATAGAATCTGTCTTAATAATTTATAGCTGAAAATACCAAAATGCATCACTTAGGGATTATATAATGGAGGAAAAGGAAGGATCAGAGAACATCCCCCAGAAACCCACTCCCTGAATGTCTTTCCTGTTCCTGTGTGTCAGCGTGGGGAGGCTGTAAGACGAGGGAGAGATGTCCTGGTTAGCCAAAGCCATGTTAAACTGCCTCTGCATTTGCTGCTAAAGGCCATTTTAAATGAGGTTATTTGACCTGAAGAGGAATCTGATGGTAAAAGACCTTTTTTGCCATAGTGTGGACACATGTCCAAGTAGCTAACTGTGGTTGATACTGCACCCTCCCTTGGGACTGTCTCTAACAAGCTGCAGCACTCACCAGATCCCTGCTTGGTCTCCATAGGGTTTTACATAGTGGTTTCTGTGTAAAATGATACCAGTTCTGGGAAAACGACACCATCTATGTCTCTTTCAGCCACCACCCCATGTTCTTAAGGAATAGGGTCCTTTTTCCAGCTGCTGAAGCTCTCTTTTGCTGTCTCCCCTCTGCTCTCTCTCTTTTTTTTAATCACAGCTTTCTCCTTCTCCCATGCTGCACCCCATAACCTTCTGTCTGCTCCGAAAGGTGCTGCCCACCATTTTAATTCAGAGGTTAATAGCTTTGCAGCTGCCTGCAGAGTCGTAGCCTAATCCTGCCACAGGTCTTCCCAGAAAGCTGGCTGAGGGGTGCTGGAGCATTACTTCTCTCTGTGCTGCCAGTCCGCCCCCTCCCCCCCCGCCCCCCCAACTCAGGAATGAAGCTCCCGTTGTCATTGAACTCGCTTCTGCTTTCACTGCATCACGCAGCGTGAGGCTCCAAGCTTTCTTGTGTCATGCCACCACTGTTAGTGCATTGCTTGAAAACGTGAAAACCAGCGTGTTCAACCCAGACAGCTTGATCCTATATTGCAGTGGCTCAGGACAAGCCTCGTTCCAACAGACTGGCTAGCAGGCTGCAGCTGAAATCTGGTCTTGTTCCTCTGCTCATTTTCTTTGCATCTTCTTTCACTGTTAAATCTGAAAATACCTCTCTGCCTGTCCTTATACTTCTAACTTTTCTCTCCCCACACAGCTTGACTGCTGACTCCTCTGAGCATCAATCCAGCCATGCAGGCTGCCCGGCGAGGGCACAGCCTCCTCCAGCAGCATCAGTGCCCAGCAATCCACCACCGGCTGCTGTGTGGTTTTGGCAGAGCAACTCTGCAGTAAGGACCTTCACTGGAGGGTTTGCAGCTCTGCTGCAATTCCAGTCGTGCCCATGGCTATGGGAAAGCAAGTACTTGGATGGCAATGATGAGTTTTGGGATCATGGGTGATACCACCCTGTCTCTGCAGCCCCATGGCGTGTAACACCTGTCCCACATTGCAACCGCACAGCCCCCTCCCGAGGACCCCTCAGTGAGGGCAAAGCCAAAGTGCAGCGGCAATGAGCCGTATGCACAGTACTGCCCACCGAGGGCTCGGTCCTGTGCCCAGCAAAGTCAGCATTAAAACTACTGCTAATTGGGACAGGCTCTCACTGGATGGTAAGAGACAGAAAGTGCCTAACTCTTTTGCTATGTTTTGGAAAGCAAAATAAAACCAGTTTCTGACAATGACAGTTGTTTTACATCCTGGCTGGTTAAAGAAACCATGTTAAAAATGCACAGAAAGAAATGAGGACACTGCTCCAAAAGTCTGACTTTCGTCCAGGAAATGTGGATGAAGACTAATATCTATTATGTAGAACAACATTTTTCATGTCATACCAGATAGAAAACTTTATTTTGAAAGGTTAATACAGTTGTTATCAAACTCCATTCTAGTATGTACTGCTCTTCAGCTGAGGGACCACATAAAAACTTCCTAAGTACAGCAAAAACTTCAAAATGTCTAATAAAACTTTGAAAATCATTTAAATATTAAGTTAATGGGTCCCATTTTCCTTTCAGCTGTGAAGGTTTGCATCAATGGCATTGCACTGCTGTGGCAGAGAAGTAATTTGAGTGGGGTGTTTCAATTATCTTACAATGGAATAGAAGCAGAACTAGTTAAACCACAGAATCACAGGAAAACAAAATATATTTTAAGTCAGTTGGGTCATTGCCAAATTAAAGCTAATGGGAATTTTTTGATCCACCCAAGAGGTGTCTCATCTAAATGATTGCTGTCCTTCTCCACATCAGAAGAGCTTGTGACTCATACCCATTTCCATTCTTCATCTCATACATACGCTTTAATTGTTGGCTTCATAGTTCATAAATAGTTGCTAATATGAACCTATTTCATACATTTTAAAACTGTTTCAACTTGTACAAACTTTATACAAATCCCTTCACATGCAGCACACAGTAAATAGAATCTCAATGACTATAATACTCTAAGGAAATCTGTGACTATAAAAAGTTCCTAAATTTATTGTTGGATGGGATACGCCAAAATATCTAAGTTGTCAGGGAACACATATTCCACCAACTCTGAAATAACAAGCATGTGTTATAAAGTTCCATTTCTTGCCAAGAAAACTTTGAAATGGCTGTCTAAAAGCTATCTACGTGTCCAAAGAAATACGACCCCAAATTTCTCTACTCTGGTATCCGTAATTTAGCAGTGAAATCATAGAAATTTCTTTCTTGCAATAATGCATTTAGAGTAAATATAGAAAATAGGCATATTTATTGCAGAGTGAATCCAGTAATTTGAAAAATAATAGTAAGTTACTTGGGCTACAGGAAAATTGTCCAGTTTATTAGCAAACATTTCAGTTGTGACAAAATACTGATCTATCATTTGTTTTTAATAATATTTTTTCCTGTATGTTTAAAATGGGGGGGTGGGGGGGTGTTGGGGTTTTTTTTGTTCTTTGACTTGCCAGCACATACCTAGTAAAAAAACAACCTCAGAAAATTCAAATTAACATATCTTAAATAATTTTTATTTAGAAATAAATGTAAATATAAATATAAATAGAAATAAATTATATAAATATAAATGAGTCATACACATATACATATACACATACATATACGTATACATATAAACATACATATAAACTGGCTGACCCCAGGCAGGCCAGAATCAGAGATTAACATCACAACATTGACAAAGATCAGCAATGAGGTGGTTCCAAGAAATATGGAAAAAATATGGAAGAGATGAGGGCAAAATCATGTCTCACCCACCTTTTCACCTGCTGTGATTTCTGTGGTGGCTGGGAAGTGGGAGCCTACAGGGACCATTACCGTTCCCTGAAGAGTATTTGCAAGGATGCTGCTGACAAAGGGACATGTTTTGGTTAACATCTATGTGAATGCCAGTTTGTGTGACAGACACTGAATGTCATCAATGAGAAAAGAATTGGCTCAAGGTTTCATTTTCTCTCCCCTCTTTCTCACTGTAAGAGACCGTTAGTGATACGTGTACACCAGCTCCTGCATCAAAATGATGTGTATGCAAAGGGTGTTGGTGGCAGTGCTGCTTGCTCGGGTGGGCAGGGTCACATCAGAACAAGCAAATGCTAAGGAGCTGTATGGAGCACCTGGGGCAAAGTAGGCCAAGGCTCTTTTTCTTCTCTTCCTTCACATCTTCATGTTTGTCGGGCAAGACTTTGCTTCAGTATTTCTGCATCTCATCCCAGCAATGGCCAGGCAAGATTCAGGAAGGATCCCACTGAAATTAACTTCTAAATCATACTGACTTTGGCGGCAGTCAAGCTAGACCTAAATGCAAAGAGGCAGGAAAGCACACGGTGATTTTTCATGTTTCTATAAAGTGTTGGACCCAAAGCTTTGGGATCTCAGTACTTTGGGCTGAGCTGAGCAATCCCAATTCCCACTCCCAGTTTGGAGCTGGGAGGGGTCTCTGCACTTCTCTCGCTGGGCAATTACAGTCCAATCGAAACTTCAGTGTAGGGCCTGAAAAAAGAAGATATTCAGGGTCTGTTATAACAGTTACAGAATCACAGAATCACAGAATCGTATAGGTTGGAAAAGACCTTTAAGATCATCGAGTCCAACCGTAAACCTAACACTACCAAGACCGCCACTATACCATGTCCCTAAGCACCTCATCCAAACGTCCTTTAAATACCTCCAGGGATGGGGACTCAACCACTTCCCTGGGCAGCCTGGTCCAATGCTTGATAACCCTTTCAGTGAAGAAAAATTTCCTAATATCCAGTCTAAACCTTCCCGGGCGCAACTTGAGGCCATTTCCCCTCATCCTATCACTTGTTACCTGGGAGAAGAGACCGACCCCCACCTCGCTACAACCTCCTTTCAGGTAGTTGTAGAGAGCGATAAGGTCTTCCCTCAGCCTCCTCTTCTCCAGACTAAAACAACCCCAGTTCCCTCAGCCGCTCCTCATCAGACTTGTGCTCCAGACCCTTCACCAGCTTCGTTGCCCTTCTCTGGACACGCTCCAGCACCTCAATGTCTCTCTTGTAGTGGGGGGCCCAAAACTGAACACAGTATTCGAGGTGCGCCCTCAGCAGTGCCGAGTACAGGGGCATGATCACTTCCCTAGTCCTGCTGGCCATACTATTTCTGATACAAGCCAGGATGCCATTGGCTTTCTTGGCCGCCTGGGCACACTGCTGGCTCATATTCAGGCGGCTGAATAGTTGGCGTGTATAGAAATGTGTGTACATGCAGTTGGCATGTATAGAAATGTGAAATGGAAATGAAATTAGTTTTGGTGGAAGCAACCACTGATGAACTATACTGACAACGCGTTGCTGGTTCGTGTGAATGGAACCAAAGCTAACAGAGAAAGCCCAGGTCTATTAGTGGAGATGGCCCTTTCCACATGGGCCTTGTACCCCTGTTATGGGAGTGGTACTGGTTCATTTCCAGGACTTTTTTCATTCTTGGAACTACTTCCTATCATCTGTTGCGTTCATGCACCAAACATTGGTAAAAAAGAAGCATTGCGGTCTGTTGAGTACATTATATGAGTTTTAAGAATTATCTACTGTATTTACACATTTGACCTGTGTGAATATAAAAGCGTGGCTCTGGCTATGGTCTGCTGGATAAATAAATGTCAATGTTTGTATGTTTTTGAAAGAGATTTATTCTGGCCCTCTGCTAAATTTTATGCTAGTTAAGAGGAATATCACACAACAAGAAAAATCTTCCATATCTTTAAAGTACAAGCACAGATTATCTTTAAAAAACTTTTCCTGCCATTAAACTAGGCAATGTAAAAATGATGTAGTAGCTTGGTGGTCTGAGCAAAGTTCTGGGAGCTGGGAAGCTCTGAAGCTTCTGCTTTTGGATGTGGCTAGGATGCTTTTATGGTCCTTGGTTTTAGCTACCTCGAAAATCCTTAGGCTCCTAGTGCAACTGTGCTACACCTGTGTAAGACTGAGCACTTTTTACCCAGGATAGCACATTTAGAGGAAAACTCATGTGTTTTTATTTTGGTAACTGGCCCTCCACTCAGTCAGCAGGCTGGTCTGACACACTTCTCCACAATTTGGTTGCGAAATCTGATGGAAGAGATGCAGTGGGAACACGTGTCAGAGGCAAGGAAGGCAAGAGGGACTACTTCCTTCACTCACTACATGCATTTGGAACACCAGAGCACTTTTAATGTGTCCTAATCTCCTGCTTTTAGATTTGCCGCATTTGTTGGAATAGGAGCAGGAAGAATAGCTTGATTTTAATCAGCTGTGTAAAAGTCATGCTAACTCAAGTCAAATCACGTAAAATTCAAGTAAAAGCTTTTATTTCCAGTTTCCAAAACCATCAGCATGATTTTAAAAAAGGTGATGCTGGAGAAATGAAATAAAATTACCCCTAGTTTGCATATCCCCAAGACCAAAGCTCAGAGGTCTCCCTTAATCTAACTATTCGGGAGGCAGTTGATGCTCCTCCTGATGACAGTCCTTACAGCACCTTAGAACAAGGGGCAAATGTCCCCTCAACACTGGTGATTCACCATCTGCATTTCACTATCAACTATCTTTATCCATGGAAACTTTAATTCAGTATCAGTTTGTGCATTAGCAGCCGGACACAAACATCTAGATAGAGTGTGTTCATTCCACTCACTACTGGCTTTCGATTGAAGCTAGACATGATGGTGGCCCACGGTTCTGTGCGATAGTAAGTTTGGGGTGATTGAGGTACAGCAGAAGGGAAATGGCAGGTCTGAGCCTGAGACAGAAACAGCCTGGGGTCAGCCGCACTGTGTGGGTAACCCAATAACTCAAACGAGCCTGCTTTAACGAGGCAGGCTTGCTCTCTCCAGGTTGCTCTGCACACTGACGTTGGGGCACATGATGAAGCTGAGAGATGGTGTGGTTTGGGAAGCTGGCTCAGATTGTGCCCATCTGTCCATCGAGGTACTGACAAAATTAAGTAGTGCTGCTGCAAAAGGTCTCTGTGTGAGGTCTGCAAGAGCCCTTTCCCTGGGATCACGTCCTACCCACCTTCTCATTGGGATTACCTCTGTGTCCAGCAGCTCTCACTTCACCTCTCCACAAGAACGTAAGAGCTGATGCTCAGTGACAAGCATCTGACTAGAAATATGGGACCTCACAGTGAATCTTCCCAGCCCTGTTTTGTAGAAACCAGTGAGGCAGGCAAACAGTCAGCCCCTCTAAAACCTCCTCACGGGCATGAGCATGGGCTTTGCTCCTTCACCACAGGCACCACGCCATGCAACGTGTTGGCCTGAGTGATATGAATGCTGTAAGGGGATCTAAAATCCATAAAATGACAATCTCACCTCAAGACAGTGGGCTACGTTTTGTTTTTCATCTCCTACAGTGCAAATCCTTAACTTCATGGCGAGCCAAATATCACACCTCGTCCTGTGCCTGTTGCAGATAAGGCAAGACGTGAGAGGAAAACTTCCCTGTTTAAGACACCATGTAACCGAAGGAAAGTTGTATTGGGCTGAAAGCCAGAATTTCTAAGAGTGTCTCTTCCAAAGGCTGTTGCTAGTATTTCCACAAGGCACCATTGTCATTACTGAGCTAGGCTTTACGTTCTTCTGCCAGGGAAGAGAACCTAGGTCTCTAAAGTGACATATCTAAGTCAATTCCCTCTGCATGCCAAATTGAAATTCACCATTACACAATCTGCAAACCCAACTCTAATCCCTAGACTGAGAATATAACCAAGGTATCCTGACACCCAACATTACATGCGGCTTCCTCACAGCTGAATTACCTCTAGGATGCAGCTTATGTTCTGTGGGTTTATAAGGACTGTTGTGCGCTCTGCATAACCACCTAGGTGCTCTTCCATGTGGTATCTACGGTGTTTCTGAAAGCTCCATTACTCCCATCAGATGGAGCAGAACCTCATGGGCCTTGGAAATTAAGCTATTGCTTTTTTGCCCAGAGGAATAGTCCCTAATTTGGAGTAAAACCTCTTCATCTCTGTATTTGGACTGAGAACTTCATTCAGCAGGGCTGTTACACCAATATCTTTCATCCAAATCTCCTTGTCCTGGCCCATCTACAAGGCCAATCTGCAGTCTCTGGATGATCACCGGTTTCCTCTGCAGCTTCTCAGGATGAGGGGTGCTAAGCAGGGCACCCTGCCGAGCCCTCCTGCTGGCACTGGGGTCACAGAGGTTCATGTCTTTCACTGTTCTCCAGCTGCCACCAACTGTTTCTTGAAGTTGAAGGTAAAAAAAAAAATACAGCAGACGTAACTGCCGCAAAGTTCTGCAAACACACGAGTCAGCTTCTTGAGTCATTTGCACCAGACACCGCACATGGAGCTGCAGGAGGCTGGCAGACCTCCCTTTGGATCGGTGCAGGCATAGGCAGCTGCTCGCCTGGGCCTGAGCACCGTAAGGCACAGAGGGAAGGGCCTGAAGTTACATATCCCCAAATCCTCAGTGACAGAGCAGTCCGGTGCGAGTTAAATAGAGAGTGTCAGCCGAGACACTCAGCTTTTACAATAATTTTCCTTGCTTTCATGGATCTAAAGTAAATCAGACGTTACAATGTACCTCTTAAAGTAACTTTAATACAGTTTTTGTGCATTAATTCCCTTCAGGTCCAGTCCTTGTCATTAATATTGTCTGTTGGCAAACAAAGAAGGATTTCTTAGAAGGGAACCTTGCCAGCTGAGGAAAATGTTTGATTTGCCTTGGTGTTGCCAAGCATTTTTGTTTGCATTTTTCAAGGACATTTGAACAAACAAAAGTATATCTCTGCAAATTTAATTTTATAGCCAGTGTCCCTGCTTGCAGTCTTGCACAGTACCTATTAATTTCAATATCTGTAATTAAAAATTGCGGGGAATATGTGCAGGATTAATAGCTCCTAATGTTCATTGATGAGTTCTAAACACTGATCAGTAAAGGGTTCACAGAACTGACTTTACCTATGCTTTGTTCTGCCTACTGCCAGATTTTGTCTGAGAACCTCGTTCACTTGTCACACACATTGGTGTTTATAATGTCTGTATTGGCACAGACAAGATACAGGCAGCGTTTCAGAGTCCTGTGTCTGTGCTGATTCATTGCACAATGCTTGTACCTCTCACAGATTCAGACTCTGGGCTCCTGGGAGCTGATTACAGGAGAAGATTAAAAAGGTTGTCTTCCACACACATGTTCAGAAGCAATAGATAGCATCTGCAAGACTGAACCAGCACACATCTGCTCAGAAAGGAGAAAAATATCCCCCAATTAGAAGGGCATCATCATTGGTTACAAGGGAAAAACTTTGGAAATGCTATGTATGGCCACATTCCCATACGTATATATATATATACATACATATACACACACTCATATGCTTATATGTGTGTTTATGTACTTGGAGACACGTATTTAAATATGCGAAGTTGTGTGTTTAAGAAAGACTTTGTTGACAGGGAAAAGTGAGGCACCTTCTTCATTTTAGGAATCCAGCAGCTGGAAGAGGCACCCAAGCTGTCTGCATCAGGTCATGGGGAGAAGCAGGCAGCCCTGCTGAGGCTTAGCATGCCCGGCAGGATAAGGGGAGCAAACAGTCATGAAGGTCTATGGGCAGAATGGGTTACACAGGTGGGAGTCGGGGAGGGAGGGAGAAGGCTGATGCCCAGTCCTCGTCTAAAGGTTGTTTATGCATTTTATGCACTGGCTACATAAAATTAGTAAATAGTGATAGAAGAGGAATAAGAATGCAAGGTGTTCTTATCACAGACCATGCCTTCCCTGTAAGCGTTCATTATGGTAACCTCCTCTCCTGAACCTTTGGCCAAAAAGACCCTAGGCTGTGCTAGGCAAGGCTCACTTCTCAAAAGGAAATGAATCCTTTAAGGCAAAAGTGGAAATTATAACTGGGTCTTGGGGAAAGAACTAATCACTCTGCTAGGACAGAGAAGATAAAGGAGTAACTCCTTCCTCCATCTGTTTTATGAAGCGGAAGCTGCCTTTATGTGTGTGTGGAAATGACCTCTATAGGTTTGGGTCAGAAGTTTGGAGAAAATCTACTGGATATTGTCCCTGGAGGTCACAGGGGCTGGGCAACTGCAAGGACTCTCTGGAAACTGCCATGGCCTTGCTCAGAGCAGGGTCAACTTCACAGTTAGATCCAACTAACTAAACCCTGTCACAACAGAGATGGTTTTCTGCAGATGCAGAACTTCTAGGAGGATTTTAAGGTTAAAAAAACTAAAAAGGCAGGTTGGCACAACAATCACTGAGGTGAATCTGAAAGCATCTCCTGTTACTGGGAGAAAAGAAAATCTCTTTGTATTATAAATGCATTATTATCATTCTTACATTCAATCTGCTTCAGAAACAGTGGTCCAAATGCTGCTTATATTGCTCAGGCATGTGAAATCTCACAGGCACATTAAGCTCTTCATGAGTTAAATGAGATTATAGCCAATAAAATAGTCCCCACAGAGTTGCTGCTCTCTACCTGAGGGTTCAGTGTTGCTTTGAGGTTGACTTTTTTCTGTCCAGCAAGGACAAGGTGGTGACCAAAGCTCAGAGGGGACGCATGTTGAAAGAAACAGAGCTGAGTGTTCAAAGCTGGGGACATGGAGACTGAAAGTGGGTGGTGGTGGAGGCGGACAAGACAGCAAAGCAGGTGCCACCAGCAGAGGCTCCTCAGAGCATGTCAGCCAATTAGTAATTAGCAGACACAAGCTGGGGTATGTCACTTCTGTCTCTTGGTTCAGACAACTTCTGTTACTCCCTGGGAAACAACTTCTGTAACTCTCCTGACAGTGAGATGTCCCAGATGGATGGGATGACAGATGTGGGTGTGATGGAGGTTGAGCTGCAGTGGCCAGACATTGACTAGCCCTGGCACAAGGCACAGGAGTAGGTGCATGGGACCACATTTAGTTCTCCTCTCCTTGGGTAACTCAACTGTCATGCTCCTGGGAAAGGGTCCTGCTGCTGCAGGTCATACCTGGGACCCCCATGTTCTCACGTGTAGCCAGGTGTCTGGAGCCAGGTGGAAGGAGCCACCAAGTGACTGGTTCTTGAAGAACTGCATATGGTGCCCTGGTGATGAACAGGCTAAGCACCTCTGACGAACAGCAAACAAAGAAACTGAAGGTGACAGGATGCTGGACCTGGGAGAAGGGAGCTTGGTTTGCATGTTTAATAAATTACTTCCCTATGCCACTTCATTGGCAGCAAGCTGGGCAAGAGAAATCCTGTCAGGGTCAGCAGATTGGCTGCTGAGGCAAAGAGTTTGCATGTTAAAAGCTTCAGCAGCTGAAAGATATGTTAATCTGCATTACACGTGTACATGCAGGTAAACTGCACAGAGGGCAGGAAGGTCGGCTGGTCCCAGCGCGACGCACACGCTGCGTCGCTGGGGGTTCTGCGTGTGGCTGCAGGCCCAGCATACACATCCATCCACATGCATATGCATATCAAACACAATTAACGGTAGATAATAGCAAAACTTAATGAGCTTTCCACCTCTTCTCTTGAAAGCATTCTCATTTTTTTAAGTCAACTTCCCATTTCTTTATGAAAAATTTTCAAAAGCTGCGTTCTTGTGTCAAGCTCTAGGTTTCCAAGTAAGTTCAAAGTAATGATTGAACTTGGTATGTTTGCCAGCTGTGTTATTGCAATATCTACAGAGGAACATCGGAGGTCTGTGTTAGTTTGGGACTCACAAAAAGTAATTCATTATGCCTAATGGTGATGTTGGCAGTGCATGCCAAATGGTTAAATCTAATGTAGCATACAGTTTCATTAAGGCACAACAAAATTAATCTATCCCTTCCCACCAGGAGGTTTAAACAAAAGCAATGGGGAAGGAGATGCATGTAAAACGCAGCAATTCATTAATGAAATGAAGACATGTAAAATAATTAGGCTTATAACAATAGATTAGAAGACTAAATTAACCCTTTTATTTTCCGTGAAATATGCACAAGTCAGAACCCTAGCATTGGGCGTTATTATGTAAATGCAATCTTAAGTGTCTTCTGATTTCCTTCCAGGCAGGAGATGCACAAGCAGATCAAAATGAAGCCACTAATTCCCTTTAATAACTTTATTCTGGTTTGCAGAAACTGCCCATGGTGACTATTTGCATTCAAAGTCAGTGACTTGACTTTGGATCTCCAGTGGGAAATTGCAAATGAAAGAGTTAAAGAATCAGGGATAAAGAGCTGCCACTAAACTGGCGTACAATAACTCGTGTAATTAATAGTACTGAAACTAAGGGACCAATCTAAATCAACGGACGGATGGAGTTTTCTCGTGCCTGATTAGTAATGATAGTTAAAAGGGACAATTGTCTTTCCTTAATAACTCCTATGTCCCCAGTAACACAGGAGAATTTTTTAAACAACAGTATGTCTAAACAGTATAAATGCTGCTTGCTTAAAGGTGCAGAGGAAAGAGAAATGTTTAAAAATAGGCTACATCCATTCAGGATAAGAAAATCCCCAAATGCACAGACCTTTGAATTAACCAAGTAATCAAGAAATTCCTTGGCCTTCTGTACTTTAATTTTCTAATTTAGCTGAACACAGTAGGAGCTTTCCCTGTACTTTCTGTTTATGGCTCTCAGCCCTGTCCCAGAGGGAAGAAATCCTCCTAAGCACCCAGCAGTGCTTAGGGGACGAGTTGAATTCAGGGCACGGGGAAGCCTTTGGGGAAGCTCTGCAATGACTTCAACCCCAGGGAGCACGGGACTCCCACCCCTCAGGGCTCTCTGATGGACCGCACCAGGCTGTGGAGCTGGAGTCTAGTCTGCATGCAGCGTTGCTCGGATGTGAGTAATGAACCATGGATGTCACGTGCTGACATTTTGTCCCACTGAGCACCCAAAGCTGGAATGCCGGCATGCTTTGAAACTCATGAGAGTCCATGGGAACTAGCGAGTATATAAGGCGACATTAAAAGCCTCAACATGTACGTTGAGAACCCAGTGTTTCTCTCCACTTTCCAGAATTACTCTGCCAGCATCTAGAAAGGGGAACAAGGTTTGCAGACAGCAGTAGTATCGCAAGAGGCAGCCTTGTAGGCAACATGAATTTATCACCCCAAGGGAAATATATCACACCAAACTTAGCAGCAAGTCCGTACCCCAAAAGAGACGGAGGATTCAGAAGGCCTCGGGTAAGCAGCCACAATAGCAGAGCAGGTGGCCGCACCCAGCAGCCCACCATTGCAGACCAGTGCAACAGTGCAGGGCACACCACAAATCAGGTGGATACAGCCGATAATATGCCTCTGCAATGAGGCATTGCCCATAAGGTTTTATATTAATTACAACTGTTAGTCGTGGCTGAAGAAGGAAGATTTTGAGAGCTATACATTTAAGAGGCTTTGGTCTGAGCCATCTGGAGCTAATTATCTTGTTCAGGAGCCCCTTGTCTTCTGTGCTGATCACTTCTAACTCCAATGCTCAGCCTGTGGCTCTGAGGGATTTCTGGGCAGGGGAATGGTACAAAGATGGGGAAAACGGTTGGACTCAGTCTAGACTGAGGTAATGTCATGATTTAACCCCAGCTGCCAACTAAGCACCACAGAGCTGCTTGCTCAGTCCCCCACCCCAGCAGGATGGGAGGAAGAGAATTGGAAGGGTAAAAGTGATAAAACTCATGGCTTGAGATAAGAAGAGTTTAATAATTGAAATAAAATAGTAATAGTAATAGTAATAGTAATAGTAATAGTAATAGTAATAGTAATAGTAATAGTAATAGTAATAGTAATAGTAATAGTAATAGAAAAGAAAATAACAGAGAGAGAGACATAAAACCCAAGAAAGACAATTGATGCAAATGAAACAATTGCTCACCACCAACCAACCGATGCCCAGCCAGTTCCTCAGCAGTGGCCCCCCAGGCAATCTTCCCCCCAGGTTATATACTGAGCCTGACGCCATATGGTATGGGATATCCCTTTGGTCAGTTGGGGTCAGCTGTCCCAGCCATGTCCCCTCCCAGCTTCTTGTGCACCCCCAGCCTCCTCGCTGGTGGGGTGGGGTGAGGAGCAGAAAAGGCCTTGAATCCATGTAAGCACTGCTTAATGGAATAGCAAAATATAGGAATAACAGGAATAACAAAAACATCCCTGTGTTATCAACACTGTTTTCAGCACAAATGCAAAACATAGCCCCATACTAGCTACTATGAAAAAAATTAGCTCTACCCCAGTCAAAACCAGCACATTCTCCACCCTTTATTCCGTACCGTTTACATCATGCTCGGGTCCCACACTATCCAATAGCTTCTCGTTATCCACCACCCCCCTTCCCATCCTTTGATAAAATACACAGATATCATTGCCTTAGTCTATGGACCACCCCTGTGAAATATCTGTAAAATGTCCATAAATGTCCACAAATGTTCACAGAATGTCCACTGAGTTCCTTTAGTCCATGACTTTGGGCTCCATCTGTTACGGTGGTCACTCAGGACAGGAGAGGTGGTGTGTGGCGTGGAGTTATTGGCCACCAAAGCCAGCTCAGGTTGGATCAATGCTGCACTTGCATGGCTTCTTGTAAGGCTTCTCCTCCATTGTTTCAGGTGGTTCCTGCTATAGTAATTCCTATAACACATAACGCAAATCGTAGGTTACAACAACGTAAAGGTATTTCCATTACAGTCTCCACCCTTTGGGGCAGGTTATAGGGTTTAACATTGCAATGAACTCCTCCCCTTGCTCCTAGCCTGGCTAGCAACAAGGGATTCCTGCTATAGTAATTCCCATAGCATGCAACTCAAATCCCGGATTATTTTCACCCAGGATTAAATCACCCTGAGGTACACATCGGACTCCCTCATGCTTCTGTATTACCCACCAAGTGCACCCAGGTCCTTGAGCAAAAACAATCCCACGAATAGATTTACCCTTTCCTGAGGAAGGAATAACCCAGACTGTTTTTCCCAACAAGTTCCTTATATGTACTACGGGTATCTCACCTTCTTCCACAGTGCACAGGGGTTTTGATTGGGCAGGGCCAGGTCAGCTGGCCAATCCTCTAGAGTTAACTAGCCAAGTGGCTTCTGCTAAATGTGTATCCCAGAGCTTGAATGTCCCAGCACCCATTGCTTGCAGTGTAGTCTTTAACAGTCCATTGTATTGTTCAATTTTCCCCGAGGCTGGTGCATGATAGGGGATGTTATACACCCACTCAGTGCCTTGCTGCTTGGCCCAGCTGTTTAGGAGGTTGTTTTGGAAATGAGACTCATCTGATTCAGTTCTTTCAGGGGGGCTGTGTTGTCATAAAACTTGCTTTTCAAGGCCCAAGATAGTATTCTGGGCAGTGGCATGGGTCACAGGGTATGTTTCCAATCATCCAGTAGTCAATTCCACCATTGTAAGCACATGATGCTTGCCACGGCGGGTTCGTGGTAGTGTGGTATAATCAATCTGCCAGGCTTCGCCGTACTGGTATTTCAGCCATTGTCCTCTATACCAAAAAGGCTTTAGCTGCTTAGCTTGTTTGATTATGGCGCACATTTGACATTCATGGATAACCTGTGCAATGGCATCAATAGTCAAGTCCACCCATCGATCATGAACACATTTGTATGTTGCATCCCTTCCTAAATGTCCTGATGTGTCATGGGCCTATCGAGCTGTAAATAGCTCACCCTTATGTTCTCAGTCTGATGTTCTTCAGTGGCATGACTCTTGGGTATGTGAGCATCTACATGACTTACTTTTACAATCAGGTTCTCTACCCAAGCAGCAGTATCTTGCCATAATTCAGCAGCCCAGATGGGTTTACCTCTGTGCTGCCAGTTGGTCTGCTTCCATTGCTGCAGCCACTCCCACAGAGCATTTGCCACCATCCATGAGTCAGTATAGAGATAAATTACTGACATTTTTCTTGTTCAGCAATATCTAAAGCCAGCTGGATGGCTTTCACCTCTGCAAACTGACTCGTTCACCTTGTCCTTCAGCAGTTTGTGCAACTTGTCATGTAGGACTCCACACAGCAGCTTTCCACCTTTGATGTTTTCCCACAATACAATAGGATCCATCTGTAAACAGGGCATATTGCTTTTCATTTTCTGGTGATTTATTATAGAGGGGCCTCCTCAACATGAGTCACCTCCTCTGGTGACACTCCAAAGTCTCGGCCCTCTGGCCAGTCCATGATCACTTCCAGGATTCCTGGGTGGTCGGGTTTTCCCATTCGAGCCCCTTGTGTTATCAGTGTGACTGACCTGCTCCACGTAGCATCAGTTGTATGATGTGTGGAGGGGACCCTGCCTTTGAACGTGCAGCCGAGCACAGGCAATCTAGCCCCATACTAGCTACTGTGAAGAAAGTTAACTCTACCCCAGCCAAAATCAGCACAGGTAAGCTGAAATCTTCCTTTTGAATTGTTCTTTCCACACCAGGATAGAAAACACCCTTATGTTTTCTACAGCCGCAACCATTTCTACAACCACTGATTCTCTTCAATCCAGTGTCCTTGTACCTTCATTGATTTCAAGGGAGACATATAACTTAAAGTGCCTACATACTGATGCCTGAGGTAGGAGACAAGGACATTTTATTGGGGCAGCGTTATCTTGGAAAGCAGTAACATACGTCCTCTGAAGTCTCCAAGAGGAGAAGGGAAGTACAGCAGGTATATTCATTATTTAATGGGTCTTACTTAGTGAAATTGGTGCACCTCTTTCTGTCCTGGCCATTCTCTTATCAAGCTGCCAAAGTGAGGTATACCCATATACTTGATGAATTGAATTTGGTGATATTGTTTCAGAGTTAGCTGACAAGATTTAAAATGAACGGACTCCAGTGTAATTCCTTAGGTAGTCACTATGTTCATTGTTATTGATTAAGTGGGTATTTAAAGATAAATGTGAAAAAAATATTTTTGTTTTATTATTTTTTATTTTATTTATTGAGCGGTGGTGGCCTGTCACTAAACTGGCTCTGTGCCCTCTGTATAACTCATTAAACTAAGTGGACACTCCATAGCTGGTGACTTGAAAAGTCCTGAACCTAGAGGTAAATGTTGCTAGTTTGTGGCTGCCAGCCAGAAGTCCTCTTTGTCTGGAAAGCTGAGATACATCTAAGCCATTCTTAATTTTTAAGGGTACAACTCCTCTTAACCTCTTAATTGCAAAGATTTGACAAGATGTACCTGATATATCTTAGATAATGGTGACACTTGTGTAAAGATGCCCTAGTTTAGAATAAACTAGCAGTATAGAATAAGCAGGACTAGGACTTATTGCTACCCTGACCAACCTAGTGGCCTTCTATGATGGAGTGACTACATCAGTGGACAAGGGAAGAGCTACAGATTGCATCTATCTAGACTTCTGTAAGGCCTTTGACACGGTCCCCCACAACATCCTTCTCTCTACATTGGATAGATATGGATTTGATGGGTGGCCTGTTCAGTGGATGAGGAATTGGCTGAATGGTCACATCCAGAGAGTCAATGGCTCAGTGTCCAGATGGAGGTCAGTGATGAGTGGTGTCCCTCAGGGGTCCATATTGGGACCAGTACTGTTTAATATCTTCGTCAATGACATAGACAGTGGGATTGAGTGCACCCTCAGCAAATTTGCAGATGAAACCGAGTTGAGTGGTGCAGTTGACATGCCTGAGGGATGTGTTGCCATCCAGAGGGACCTGGACAAGCTTGGGAAGTGGGCCCATGTGAACCTCAGGAGGTTCAACAAGGCCAAGTGCAAGGTCCTGCACCTGGGTCAGGGCAACCCCCAGTATCAATACAGGCTGGGGGATGAAGGGATTGAGAACAGCCCTGCAGAGAAAGACTTGGGGGTACTGGTCGATGAAAAACTGGACGTGAGCCGGCAATGTGCACTCACAGCCCAGAAAGCCAACCGTATCCTGGTCTGTGTCAAAAGAAGCATGGCCAGCAGGTCGAGGGAGGTGATTCTGCCCCTCTGCTCCGCTCTGGTGAGACCCCACTTGGAGTCCTGTGTCCAGCTCTGGAGCCCTCAGCACAGGAAAGACATGGACCTGTTGGAGCGGGTCCAGAGGAGGGCCACAAAAATGATCAGGGGGATGGAACACCTCTCCTATGAGGAAAGGCTGAGAGAGCTGGGGTTGTTCAGCCTGGAGAAGAGAAGGCTCCAGGGAGACCTTACTGTGGCCTTTCAATACGTAAAGGGGGCTTGTAAGAAAGATGAGGACAGACTTTTTAGCAGGTCCTGTTGTGATATGACAAGGGGTAATGGTTTTAAACTAAAAGAGGGCAGATTCGGACTAGATATAAGGAAGAAATTCTTTACAATGAGGGCGGTGAAACACTGGAAGATGTTTCCCAGAGGGGTGGTAGATGCCCCATCCCTGGAAACATTCCAGGTCAGGTTGGACGGGGCTCTGAGCAACGTGATCTAGTTGAAGATGTCCCTGCTCATTGCATGGGGGTTGGACTAGATGACCTTTAAAGGTCCCTTCCAAACCAAACTTTTCTATGATTCTGTGATTCTAAGGTCCCACACAGCTGCAGGACTCCCCTTCCCCCTGTACAGCCTTGAGCAGACCCTGTCCTTTTCTGCTACTACCCTTTGCTGCTTCATGTCTCGTATCCTACCACCAGTGTCAGTTCATCTCAGCTCCCCATCCCAACTGTCCCACTCTCCTCCCAGTGCTGGTCCTGGCAAGGCAATGGTTAGGCTATTGGTTTCAGCAGGAGTAGGACCAGGGGCAGCATCGGCCACAGCTCTGTCCTCCCTTGTTCATGCATCTACAAAGTCCTGGTCCCTGGTGTTGGTGACTCCCAGTGTACAGTCAGCTTCTCAGTAAACTCCCATGTTTGGCTATGTCTCTAAATGAAGGAGGAAAGTAAAATATGTAACACAGCATCTCTGTGGAAACTTTTGAATTTCCACTTTCACATGTCATTACCAGAGCAAAGAAAAAAGAGCCCAGACTGGCTGTCAAATTCCCTTGAGCCTTCAAGGCTAGGACTGAGGGAAGGCAGGGTTTTATTTGTACACCAAGCAAATTGCATCTGGGAGCCAGCGGGATGTGACAAACCTGGCAGCCAGCGATGCTATTCTCAGGGTGCCACTTCGGAAGAAATCCTTGCGGGATTAGGTCCCCAGCCAAATGAAGGTGGTGCTCTGGGCAGCTGAGCAGACACAGAAGAGCTCCTTGTCCTCTTTTCCTGTGATTGACCTTTCCTGTGGCCAAAGCAGTGTGACGTAGTTTGCAGCAGACTATGGACTTCCCTAAAAGATATGTTTTGCCATGATGACCCAGTGCTGAAGTACCCACCAGGGAGACCTGGTGTGCCCTTTCCATTGAAAGGTGAAGACAGGAGTGGGAAACTGGTGGAGAACATCCAAGCCAATATGTGTGAGGGTCTTTGGAGGCCTCTTTAGACTCTCTGGTTGCTCAGTAAAGCAAAGGAGCCAGAGGCTGAGGCTGTGTCTCTAAATCTACTTCAAAATCACGAGTCACCAGCTGGCAGATGATTATAGTGTATGGCCTTTCTTCCATCAAACTAATGGAACTTTTGAAATTAATTAATAGGATCCTGAAAAATTCCCAGAGCCTTGTTTTATTTTTAAATTAACACATTTTTCAGTGAGATTGGAGATACAGGCCTAAATACTTGCCCTCAGTTATACCCACATATCCCCACTGAAGACAGCTGATTTCCCTACTGTTGGCAGAATATGACATGCAAGGGTCTGCATGTTCCCTCTCTGTAAGATGGAAAAAGTCTGCAAAATGGACATTTTTAATCTCTTCATATAAAAGATAAGTCTGACTCATTCAATTCCCCTTTAAACTCCTTTATATTTACTGTTTTATATAGTTATTCTGGGCATCAGTGTCCTCAACAGTTACTTAAAAGCTGCACTTGCCAAAACCTGTCAATTATCGCTTCAGTCACAACTTGCACAGTCACTGGGACAGCAGCAGAGAAAGAAGAAATTTTAAACTCATTTGGATGTCAGAATTTCGCAGTGGAAACCTGTCTTTGGTGATATCAGTGTCACCTTTTCAAGCAATACTGTGTAAGGTGGTTTGAAAGAAATCCTGGTTGAGCAGCTCATAGGACAAGGGAGGGTAGCAGTAGGTGTCATCAGGGGAGTCTGGCTGACGGCAGGGAAAGGACGTTGCAGACAAGGAGCTAAGGAAAATGAGGTACAAAAGCACATCACAAGTGGGTCTCTTGGCATGCGGGCAGCTAGATCAGTCAACTCAAAAAAGAGCCACATGTTGCTTAACTTGCAGCCCCTGGTGTAAAGATATCTATGTTGTTGGCAACAGCCAGAACCAACCACACAAGAAATGGGGCACCTGGTCTTTGGGCACTTTGAGGAGGGATGGATCTGGCAAAGCCATCAGTCCGGACAGCAACAAGCAGCCAGCACTGAGGGGTGAAGGCTGATAAGCACACAGAGGTGTGCGGGTCCCTGTGTAGTCCAGCTGTGAACCCCAGGGCCAGGAGCAGGCCACTGTCGCCATCGAGGGACCTCAGGACCAACTGCTCAGCACATGTGTGGAAGAGTGCGCTCTCCTGGACATGGTACAAATCCCAGAAAGCTGACACCAGTGATGGGGTGCTGATGGTGTAAATGAGGTCATAACCTGATCTCAAGGTAATGTCTCTTTTCTACCTAGATATTTTTAACTTGCTCAGTTAACTTTTTATCCTGGAATTACATGAAACTGCTGTTATACCATCATGATTAGTTTCTCTTTGCAGTCCTCTGTCATTTCAACCTCATGCACTTTTTGGACTGCAGTACCTGCAGCTGGTAGGTTACAGACCAATTCAGAGAATCATAGAATCATTTAGGTTGGAAAATACCTTTAAGTTCATTAAGTCCAACCGTTAACCTAGCATTGCCAAGTCCACCACTAAACCATGTCCTTAAGCAATGCATCTACATGTCTTTTAAATACCTCCAGGGATGGTGACTCAACCACTTCCCTGGGCAGCCTGGTCCAATGCTTGACAGCCCTTCTGGTGAAGACATTTTTCCTAATATCCAGTCTAAACCTCCCCTGGCACAACTCGAGGCCATTTCCTCTCATCCTATCACTTGTTACCTGGGAGAAGAGACCGACCCCCACCTCTCTACAACCTCCTTTCAGGCAGTTGTAGAGAGCGATAAGGTCTCCCCTCAGCCTCCTTTTCTCCAGACTAAAACAACCCCAGTTCCCTCAGCTGCTCCTCATCAGACTTGTGCTCCAGACCCTTCACCAGCTTCGTTGCCCTTCTCTGCACACGCTCCAGCACCTCAATGTCTCTCTTGTAGTGGGGGGCCCAAAACTGAACACCGTGTTCGAGGTGCAGCCTCACCAGTGCCGAGTACAGGAGCACAATCACTTCCCTAGTCCTGCTGGCCACACTATTTCTGATACAAGCCAGGATGCCATTGGCTTTCTTGGCCACCTGGGCACACTGCTGGCTCATATTCAGGCAGCTGTCACCCCCAGGTCCTTCTCTGCTGGGCAGCTTTCCAGCCACTCTTCCCCAAGCCTGTAGCGTTGCATGGGGTTGTTGTGACCCACGTGCAGGACCTGGCACTCAGCCTTGTTGAACCCCATACACTTGGCCCCAGCCCATCGATCCAGCCTGTCCAGGTCCCTCTGCAGAGCCTGCCTACCCTCCAGCAGATCAACACTCCCGCACAACTTGGTGTCATCTGCAAACTTACTGAGAGTACACTCGATCCCTTCGTCCAGATCATTGATAAAGATATGAAACAGAACTGGCCCCAGCACAGAGCCCTGGGGAACACCGCCTGTGACCAGCTGCCAGCTGGATTTAACTCCATCCACCACAACTCTTTGGGCCCATTCAGCCAGTTTTCACGCAGCAAAGCGTATGCCTGTCCAAGCCATGAGCAGCCAGCTCCTCCAGGAGAATGCTGTGGGGAATGGTGTCAAAGCTTTACTAAAGTCCAGGCAGACAACATCCACAGCCTTTCCCTCACCCACTAGGCGGGTCACCTTGTCACAGAAGTCACATCAGGTTGGTCAAGCAGGACCTGCCTTTCCTAAACCCATGCTGACTGGGCCTGATCACCTGGTCGTCCTGCACATGCCGCATGATGGCACTCAAGATGATCTGCTCCATAACCTTCCCTGGTACCAAGGTCAGGCTGACAGGCCTGTAATTCCCCAGGTCCTCCTTATGGCCCTTCTTGTAGATGGGTGTCACATTTGCTAACCTCCAGTCAGCTGGGACCTCCCCAGTTAGCCAGGACTGCTGGTAAAGGATTGTAAGTGGCTTGGTGAGCACATCTGCCAGCTCCCTCAGTACCCTTGGGTGGATCCCGTCTGGCCTCATAGACTTGTGTGTGTCCAAGTGGTATAGCAGGTCACTAACCATTTCCCCTTGGATTATGGGGGATTCATTCTGCTCCCCATCCCTGTCTTCCAGCTCAGGGGTCTGGGTACCCTGAGAACAACTGATCTTACTATTAAAGACTGAGGCAAAGAAGGCATTAAGTACCTCAGCCTTTTCCTCATCCTTTGTCACTATGTTTCCCCCCTACATCCAATAAAGGATAGAGATTCTCCTTAGCCCTCTTTTTGTTGCTAATATATTTATAGAAACATTTTTTATTGTCTTTTACAGCAGTAGCCAGATTAAATTCTAGATGGGCTTTGGCCCTTCTAATGTTCCTCCTGCATAACCTCACGACATCTTTGTCCTGAGTTGCCTGCCCCTTCTTCCAAAGGTCATAAGCTCCCTTTTTTTCCTGAGTTCCAGCCAAAGCTCTCTGTTCAGCCAGGCCGGCCTTCTTCCCTGCTGTCTAATCTTTTGGCACATGGGGACGGCCTGCTCCTGCAACTTCAAGATTTCCTTCCTGAAGAATGTCCAGCCTTCCTGGACTCCTTTGCCCTTCAGGACTGCTTCCCAAGGGACTCTGTCAGTCTCCTAAACAGGCCAAAGTCTGCCCTCCAGAAGTCCAAGGCAGCAGTTCTGCTGATGCCCCTCCTTACTTCTCCGAGAATCAAAAACTCTATCACTTCATGATCACTATGCCCAAGATAGCCTCCAACCATCACATCACCCACAAGTCCTACTGTGTTCACAAACAACAGGTTTGGTGGGTTGCCTTCCCTCGTTGGCTCACTCGCCAGCTGTGTCAGGAAGTTATCTTCCACACACTCTGGGAACCTCCTAGACTGTTTCCTCTCTGCTGTATTGTATTTCCAGCAGACATCCGGCAGGCTGAAGTCCCCCACGAGAACAAGGGCTAGCGATTATGAGACTTCTCCCAGCTGCTTATAGAATATTTCATCTGCCTCTTCATCCTGGTTGGATGGTCTACAACAGACTCCCACCATGATATCTGCCTTGTTGGCCTTCCCCCGATTCTTACCCATAAACACTCAACCCTATCATCACCATCATTAAGCTCTAAACCAAAAACTCCCTGTATAATATACAGGGCTTTGCCACCACCTCTCCTTCCTTGCCTATCCCTTCTGAAGAGTTTATAGCCATCCATTGCAGCACTCCAGTTGTGTGAGTCATCCCAACATGTTTCTGGGATGGCAACCATATCATAGTTTTCCTGCTGCACAATGGCTTCCAACTCCTCCTGCTTGTTGCCCATGCTGTGTGCATTGGTGTAGAGGCACTTCAGTTGGGCTATTGATCCTGCCACCTTTTTGGGGGAACAAGCCCTAATTCCTTCATGACCATTCTCAGGTGCTTCTGTGGTTTCTAACACATCAATAAACACTACAAGGCAAAAAAGAGAGTCTGTTCTTACCCATGTTGATTAAAATTAATGTTTCTCAAAGGTAAAACACAGGGACAGTGTGTCTCAGGTTAGATCTAGAGCTGGGGGGAGGTTGGAGGCCGGGTAGGCACGGCAAGGAGGTCCCATGCATCCTATGCCTCTCCTGCAGGCTGCAAAGTCCCCCAGCTAGCATGAGCCCAGCTTGGGTTGCCTGTTGGACATGCACCCCCTCTTTCCACCCCTCCTGAAAACCCCACACAGGCAAAAAAGCCCTCTCTGTGTTGCTTTGTTTTCTAGGTGGGGAGTTACATCTGAAAGCTATCAATATCAGTCTTTCTCCTGCAATACATAAGGGACTGTGCAGAACCAGAAGAACAGTTAAGTAAAATGAAAGTATGCACAGCCTTAGATAGGAGATAAATATAGATCACACTACATAGATATATAACTCTATGCTTACTAAGATGCTTACACATTTAAAAGTGCAAACGATAATCAAACTTTTAAAACAGCTATTTAAGGAAAAAAAAGCCTTTGTAGAAAAGCTAGTAACCAGGCCCAAAACAACATAACATGAAGAAACTGGCAGCCATCCACTATTTGGGTAGCAGCATGAAGTAATAAAACTCAACCCAGCAAAATAATCTGGAATTCTTTGTCCTCAAGGAAACAGTGCTATGGATGTAGGCCAGGGAAATACTACAACATTTACCACTATGAATAAATAAAATTCACAAATCTAACAGTTTTAAGGCTCTTCACTTGCTTTTAGTTTACTTTGTAACACATCTTCTTTTATTGCTTTCCTATTTTTATTGGCTGAAATGTTTCCAGAGAGAAGAGATAAATGTTGATCAGAGCAAGACAGGTAGTGTTAAAATTTTTTCCAGTGTAATATAAAGAATATGTCAATCTCCTCAACACATGATTTTTCTTAAACGGTCAACATATGGTTATTTTTTCAAGTTAGAAAAGAAGCAACACTTTTTCACTTTTCAAGGTGTGTTTTTTGGTCCTGAGTTCAAGTGAACAGTTTCAGTAAACCCAAACCTTTATTTTATTGAATAATGATCTGTCTAGAAAATAAAAAAGTCTTTCTGGAAAGATTCAGTTATGCAGTGTATCTATATGTGCTCAAACAATTAAGTGATTCTGTTAAATATTTTCCTGGATCAGGTCAGATAGTTCAATAGCATTCAGGATTAAGGGTCACATCTTCTGGCCAGCACTGGGCTAGTACAGATGTCCAAGTAAATGTGAGGCATCTGGGAACTGAGGTCAACACTGCAGCTTTTTCAGAAAAAAATAAGAAAAAGAACACCTGCATTACAAGAGATAATGTTTAAAACAATTTGCCTTTCCAACGACCTTTGATAGACTGGCAAGCATCAAGTAGTAAATGGGCAGTAGGCATGCCTCACTGCCTCCAAGGAATTTATGACCACCAAAATGCTACGAGATATTTTGGTTTACAAAAAATGTCTCCAAGGAATTTATGACCACCAAAATGCTATGAGATATTTTGGTTTTACAAATAAGGCACCTCAGAAATTAACTGCATTTAAACTCCCTATTTGGAGTTTGGTTACTGCATAATTGTAGAGTGAGATGATGGTTACTGCTGCTGAAAGGTATGTAAACGAATGCAGATTTACTCAAAAACTTTCCTGCTAGCAGAGATGGGTAGGTCTGCTCAGAAGAGACTTCCCACTCTCGCCCCACCATCTGTGTTGCTGTGCAGGGACCTTGCAAGAGATAAGATATTACCCAGGGTCAGATAGGTCCCTTGGCACCACTGGGATGTCCGACAGGCAGCAAGAGAAGATGGACTGACATAGACATCTTCTCGTTAAACCAGCTCTCCTTTGATTTAGCAGCAGATGTCTCCCTGATTTCAGTGGAAACAGGTCTTTGCTAGAACTCATCTTAGAGAGAAGAGTGATTTTTTTTAAATGGTTTCAAAGATTTCTATTTCATTTACTCTTAGCTAGCCCATCTCAATAGCTCTATAAGCTGTTGTTAAAATCACTGCAATTTTCCTATAAACTCAGTAAGGAGCCCTGGGAGGGAGAGCTACAAAAAGGACATGCTCCCAGGGTCACTCTGACACAGAGCCAAACACTGGGCTTTACTTTTGAACCTGTCTAAGGCTGGTGGTGCATCACCTGACAGGCCTCTGCTGCCCCACTTTGTCTCCTGGAGCTTGCTGACCATGCATGGTGGGAGCCCTTTGGGACACCGAACATGTGAGCTGGTAGGCAGAGGATTTTTTTTATTACAGATTCCAACATGTTGAGCCCCAAAATGCAGGATGAGCAAAAGCAGCTACACAAAGTAACGTCAGCCATAACTCCCTTGCTTTAGTCAAATCCTCCACTGAAACCTCGAGTAGGAAAGGGAAGACGTAAGCCCATCACCATCCTGACTTGAGGCTCACCCTGTGGCAGTGTGACTCTCCCGGGCTTCGCTACGGCTGCCCGGAGAGCAGCACTGTGTTGCACAGTGGGGCTGGAGTTGCTCTCACAATACAGCTGCAAGTCTGCATAGGGACATGCTCCACAGACTGGAGTTCCCTCCATGACAGCTTTCTCTGGAATTATTAGGGAACAAGATAAAATAAAAACATCTGTGTCATGTGAAATAATCGACCATGTTGTTGGATGGATGCAGTTCCAAAGACAGCGTCCACCAGCAATAACAGAAATGACATTGCCACCCCATATTCTGGGCTATCTTTCCTCTTCCAAAGAGTGCAACGTGCAGCTTTACAGGCTGCTGCACAGAGATTTACTCAGGGTAGCACCTTACCGTTGTCACTGCTGAAACATTTCTAAGCCCATGGGAATCCCTGTTTGTTTCTAGTAGACAGTATAGCAACCATCAATAGACAGGCTGCAAGAGGACTGAGACAGTCACGGAGGGTTCAAAATCTGTGGTTTTTTCCTATATAACCATCAGCATAGTCAAGTAAGAATAAAAATAAGAATGGGAGCATCTGGGACTCAAATCCTAGCAATTTACTAGAGACTGTTCTGGGGAGAGCACAAAAGACAAAGGCATCAGAGAGATGGGTTTGCCTAATGTTAATAAGAAACTGGAGCTCCCAGTTGATTTTAAAATTAAGCTGGAAAGGTTTCATTGCTTTATTCCCTTGTTCTCCCACCACCACCTTTTTTTCTCCCTTTTTATTTGGACATCCCTTCACCACTTCCAGGCTCTTCAAAGAGATCCAGAAGTGATCCCCATGGCTTTCCTTACAGTGCATCCTAAACAGATCTGTGACCCTGAGCTTCAGACCTGGAGCCGTCCTACACAGGATGTTAATGTCATTCTCAGGATCACGCTTTTCGCAAGATCTTATTTTCGATTAAGACGAGTGCCCTGGTACAGCAGGGTACCTGCTACATTCCCCTGAGTCCTATCTAACAAGCAGTATGGTGCATGTGCAGGAGCATTTCCACCTCCATTCTCCTGCTCTCCTGAGCTCAAATTTTGGTACATGCTGCACATGCTGCACAGAGCTGTTCTCTAATTCAGTGATGGTCTGCAGCCTTTCCAAGTGAGCACGGGCAGATCTGCGATTCTCTGAGAAAACCAGGCACAATTCTCAGCTTCACATGGCTTATATGAAATCAGCTGGCCTTGATAGTTTTGGTTCAGCTTTTAGCTTTTCCGCTTTTTTAAATCTGCAACTTAAAGTGAAGCTCAGCCCTCTGAGTACACACCACACAGACTGAAAATGCAGAGGTAGTCAGTACAAACCTTGAGTGCCTTAGAAAAATACATATTCCTTGCCAATGCTGTGGCATTGCAGAGGGCTTTACAGAGGACACATCTGGATCTTATCTGCCCAAAAGTACAGAGGTACTGAGATTCTAAGGTTTGTTTCTTTATAATAAGTAAAACCACATGCAAAGTAGGTATCTAGCCTTGGATTACCTCTCAGCTCTGGAGATCTTCTGATTTAGCAGGCTTTTTCACTCTTAACATAAATCATTGAGAACTGACTTCTGTTTCTACCCAGGTATTTACTGTATTAAATTTATGCTCTAGGAGCATAATAATTACTAGCAGGATTGCCATATATGTGTACATGTATATGTGTATTTCAAAACCCATCTAAGAAGTAGAAAGGAAAAGGCAAGGGAAGAATTGTGTCATTTGTCCAAACAAGAGCTGGTTAGAATGACCTAACTCAATTTCTAGAAGTCTGGACCTAATGCATGAGCGACTGCAATGATCCTGAGAGAACTGAGAAAGCAGGTAAAGGATTTGTGGCAAAGACGACTTGTATAGGGCCAGGAATGCAAAAGCTGATGTTGATGCATGACAATGTACCTTTTTAATTTTATCAAAAAGGCAATTAAAAACTATTCAGGGAATGTGGTGTAGAGATTTAGAGCAAAGCACCTCCCATTGCCTACTGCTTGTGGAGCTGCAAAATGAGTGACTCTACGACTTTGAGTTTTGAATGCTTAAAGAAAGGGTCATAGTTGAAGCCACCTCCCGATTCAAACAGTTGGGAAAAGTCATCACCTGCTACAGGTGTTCTTTAACTAACCTTCAACAAAACGTCACTGGGGACGAGACACGAATACTGGGCAATGTTTAAGACAGGAGTTGACCTATTAGGAGAACTGTAGCCTGTTCACACAGGAGCTCAGTATAGATAGTGTACTTTGACCACTGGAAATGCCAAAATTGCACGTGTCCTGGGAATGAGATCTTGGACCTCAAGTCCAGCTTTCCATGGAACACAGAGTGAGCACCAACACCTATTTTGAAGTAGCAGGAATATTCCTTGCATATTCACCAGAAGCCTCAGACATGGGCACTGCGACGGTGTCTGAAATGATTGGGTGCAAGTGAAAGTTGTAACATTCTTTCCCTGAAGACAAGGAACAAGACAAAGTGAATTTGATTGCCTGTGGACTGTGCCACAGACATAACGTGGAAGGCTGAAATTTAAAATCTCCTCTTTACTCACGGAGGATGTCCTCTGCACTCAGGGATGTGCAGCTGCTTGGCACTTCCAGTCATATGCCTAACCTCCACAAGAAATATATCTATCTATGGAGCCGTGATGGGAGCTTTTCCTCAGGATTTTCAACATTTCAGCTGTGTAGACAGTCACGGGTGCCCAGCTCAGAGCCAGTCCCAACACCAACAGGACACTTCAGATATGCTAGGGAGTAAGCAAAGAAAATCAGCTTCCCTTGCATGATGCTTCAGACACAAACCACTGCTTCATCACTAGCAAATGGGCATACCCTGTTCCCAAACTACTTGTGTTCAACATGGCTTGATAAAGAAGCCAAAAATTGTTAAGTGATACATGCAAGGCACAATTTAGAAATATTGTTGTTTCTCTAATTTTGTTATCTTTTAAATGGGTGTTCTCAAGTTTTCCTGTCTTGCTCGAATAAGGAAAGAATAAGTTGTGTGATTGCCATTGCTTATACAAAACACTTGTTTGTGGGAACTTGCTGTGCTTGTATTTCTCCGATAATTGCTCAGACTCTTTCACTGAGCACAACCAAAGACCTTTGCTTTCTCTCCTCATTAGGAAGCTGCAGTGAATATCTGAGGATGGCAGCTGAATACAAACCTTGCTAGGGCAGCTGCCACACACCCACAGGTTGGTCACAAATTATTTTGCTCCTGGTTTACCTCGTATTTTTAACTCAGTGAAAATACTGCTGACAGTAGCTATTAAACCTATTAGCCACAGCATGGAAGAAAAGTTGGGATGCTTCCCCAGGATATCTTGCTCACATTTTCATACTCCTATTGAGATGGTCAGGAGTTGTTTCGTGAAATCTCAATAAAAGACTAATGTAGGTTTTATTCCTGTTCCAGAGAGCTGGAGATGGTGTTCCAGTTCTCCCCTGCCAGCCAAGTGCCCCAACCGTCCAAATCACTGCACTAACACCAGGTCCTCTTCTGCTCACCTGAGACTCACGCTCTTGGCTGGACCTGGGTGCAGCTCCAGGCTGTGGGACAAGCTCCTTCTTGCTGGCACGCTGCCTTTCCCAGGTTGTCATACCCATTGTCTAGTAAAAGCTACATGATAGAATAATGAGCACGAAAACAACAACAACAAAAAAATATTTTTTAAGATTGAAATATATCCTTTTTATTATTTTAACTCTACTTTTCTTCGCTTTGGGTCCCTCTGGAACAACACTGCTCCCATCAATATCCCTTCTAACTAAAGAAGGCAGATAGTTACTCTGAGTTCACTCCTACAGAGGATATATCTTAAAATCATTCAATCACAAATTATTTTTTATGACTGCAGCATTTGTCTGCCATGTTTGCAAACAGAAGATCTGACAGCTAGAAACACATTAAAAATTATGTCTGGTTTTCACTCTTGAATGGTAGATGTCTGCTCTGCCACCCTCATGCACAAGCAGTTGATTGACAACCAAAATGGAGGAAAATTAATATATGCTGTGAGCATGCACATCTTTGTGCTTTGAGCTTAGATGTCTAACTTCTAGAAAATTAGGTGATGCCTGTCTGGTTTTTAGAGAAATTGTCTCTTAGGCAAATATAGAATACTGGTTAAAAAAAAAAAAAGACTGTTACAGGCTTTATCTGGCTCCCATTAAAATCATTCAAGCCATTTGCTTCAGTTGGAGCTGGATGGAGCTCTGTGGAAGTATTTTCAAACCACATGGCATATTCTTTCAGAAGTAGCTGTATCCCTCTTCTCTTGCAAGTGTTTGTTGTGATGTCTGGCTAATCTTATATGAAGATGCTGGAGATTTATGAGTTGCCATTGTTGTTTTTGTCTGTGCTCTCCAAAGGCCACAGCCTCTAGAGCTCACTTGTCTAACATTTTTGCAGTGTGCATTTCTGAAATCCTGTTTGTTAAGAATACTACATCACAACAAAAGCTTTGAAATAGCACCAGGAGACATTGCTCTTGCCTAACCTCAGAGAATCACATGCTCTAATTCTGCTTAAGGAAAACTAATCATATTCAGCATATGAGAAAAAGAGCTGTATACAGTTGGAGTTGACATGATCATTTGCATTGAAGGTAAAAATGAAGGGTCATTAATTTTATAGCATTAAATGAAGAGAAGCGTTAGACCTCTATAATTAGCTTCAATGAATACATTTCAAAGACATCTTCACAAATGAATGTAGGAAGTGTGTATCAATATACACTGTTGAGAGAAAATTATTATATTCAATCCAACCTCATATACTGTATCTGCAAATGTAAATATATATACCTTGACAGACTTTTCATTCTTTACAATTGGTTTAATTGCTCTGATCTACTAATGGACATAATTCCAAAAATGGCAATCTAAAGATTTCATTGTAATTGTTGTTCTCCAGTCATCTATGGTCCTCTGAACATAAGCTGTATTTTAAAACCCATGTGAATTCGTCAGTACTGGTCATATTGTCCAGCTGTATAACAGTTTATCAGGCACCTTACATGTACTTAAACCATTTTATGTTAAAATTATATGCTTGGTTTTAGTTTCCGTTTGGATATTATTATTATTATTATTATTATTATTATTATTATTATTATTGTTGTTGTTGTTGTTGTTGTTGTTGTTGTTGTTGTTACTATTATTATTACTATTATTATTACTATTATTATTACTATTATTATTACTATTATTATTATTATTTTCAGGTTTCTTCTATACTGGGAGAAATTTACTGCAATTGGGATCAGTCACTTGCAGTGACTAGTTTGGTGCAGAGGTGCTCCAGAAAAAACAAGTGAGTTAACCAAATACAAAAGAAACATGAAAGACTCTCCACATTAAAAATAATTAGAGGAACGTGACACTCTACCAGCTGTAACACTGGGAAGGGGTGACGAAAATTCTCTATGGAAGGTATCAGTGGACTATGGGAAGCCAATGAAATATGGAAAGCAACAAGGCCAAAAGCTCAAAACAAAGTCAAGAAAGCCCTGTCACCCTGGGAACCTGGGGCTGCCATGCAGGGTCGAGCAAAAGTTCATTTCACCTACTACCCTTCCTCTGATGTAATGATGTCTATAAAGGTGTCATTACAAGCACATTTCTATTGGATTAAGTGCCCCTTCCAAGCTATTTGCTGCTATTATTTTAGATAACTCTATTATCCAAGGAAATTCTTGATATCTGCAGAAATACTGGTCCTTTTAAAAGTACTGTCCTCAGAGGTTTCCTTAGTCCCATTTCCACCTTTACTCTAGCTGAATATCTCTTTCTTCTCTCTGCAGGCTGCAGAGAGCACAGGTGCTCTTATTTCCCTTCAGCAAACCAGTCACTGACTCCTATACTGTTATCTTGCCCCTTTTTAGTCCCCTTTCTCAGTTAAGAAAACGCAGGTCCTTTGAGCACCCCCACCATGAGGTATTTTCAGTGGTGTTGAATGCACACTACTAAAGCTGGCGGTTGCTTTCCAGCCTGTATTAGCCAGCAAATCACCTTCAAAAATCCAGTTTGTTTAGGTCCCACTGAAATCCCAGCCTCAATGCAGCCAGCAGAGATGCCACTGAGGTTTCTTCTGGCATGTATTTTACAGTCAAGGTAATACCTTGCAGGGGCACTTTGTGTGCGTCCACTGCCTGACCTTTCCCCATCATATCAGACCTTCCTCTCTTTCCCTGTCTCCTCTACAAAGGCAGTGGTGTTGACCTTGTGCCTGCCAGACCTGCCTACTGCAATCATCTCTCTTTTTGTTCTAAAGCAAACAGCCAGGTATTTCCTGTCATTCTGCCCCTGGTGCTGCTGGGGAGAAACTCCCCTTAAATATCCATTTTTCTCCTTGGAGTCTTGCCTCCCTCCCCTCCTTTGCCATGACTCGTTCTTGCTGAAGGTCACACTGTGAATGTCTGTGAAGAGCCATGCCACCCGGCCAGGCATAAAGGTACGGTGGACAGCCCAGAGCTGAAACCTTCCGTGCTGACGCTGCCCTTGGCTCCGTGCATGCCCATGGGCTGTGAGGCAGCTGGGGCTGTGGTGCCCCATAGTACCCCGGTCCCTCCAGTCCAGATCAGGGCTTGGTCTGCCCTTGGTAGTGGTTCCTTCATATTTCCTTAGCTGCCTGTCGTCATCCACCGTCTGTATCTGGTTGTATGTTTGGCTTCAGTGGGTGTGAGGAGTGCCTTTTCAGTCTGAGCTTGTGCAGAGCTAAGGACAAGTGGGCTCAGCATCTGAGGTAGGCTCTAACCCTGGCTGGGCTAATACTGCCACAGCTAGAAACAGAAAAAAGGCATGATGCAAACAAAACCTTACGACAAATAAAACACCACCCATGAAACAACCAGCCGAGTTCCCAGCTGCTCTGTTGTAGCTGAAGTTTCATTTAGATCAGTGAAGGCACACTAGGGACAAACATGATCCAGAGCCTAACTGGCATGAGGGGGAGGTCTCCTCAGGAGCCCCCTGGGTCTGACTCAAGCAGCGCTGTATGAATACAAAAGACTTCGTGTGAGTGGCAATGTGGAGACTGAGCAGCAGGAAATCTGGGGTCTTATCTTAGATCAGCCACTAACAAAACATGTCACTTTGGGCAGCACCGCACATCTCTTTTTCCCCTTACACCTTTATCTGGTCTCCATGTTTAGACTGTAAACTCCTCCGCGCAAGGATTTGTTCTTACAGCTGTACAGCACTAACAGAACAGGTGACGATTGCCCAAGTTAACAAAGAACCCCCAAAGCCATGGATCACCCAGTCCTGTGCTATCTGATAGTCCTTTTGATGGACCTTTTCATGATTCCTTTGATTTATGATTTGAAAAGCTGGTATGACATGAGAAAATAAGAGACAGTCATGCCTACCAAGGAGCTAAACAGGCATCAGATGAGTGTAAGATCCAGCGCAGCGGGCTGGGGGCCTTGTCAGCAGGACCCAGCACCCAAGGTGTCCCTGCTGGGGTACCTCACCACCCTGGAGGAAGCAGGACCTGCTACTGGAACCACAAATCCTTCCCAGCACACTGGCACAGGATGGCCCCAGGTAAGGGAAAGGATGGGCCTATCGATCTTTTTTTTCTTTTATTTTGAGGGAAACAAAACACAGGAAGATCTCAATTTGCAACTAAAAGACCAAAAGTATTAAGCAGAAAAAACACAGATCAAATGCATACTGATCTACCAGCTACAATGTGAAAAGCAAATAGTACAGGACTAGGAATGTGTGACATTACAGCATTTTTATACAAACTGTCTATATGCCAGAAATATATTAAAACAAAAGGAAAAAAAAAGAAAAGCAAAACACTATAACAAAACCCTGAGCTCAGCAACCTGAGAGGACAGTCCTGGGCACAGTTAACCAATTTAAAATTAGTCATCCATATTTCTCTAGCTAGATGTAAACCAAGGGGCTCCAAACAGCCTGACCTCATAAAAACAGGGTGCAGGAAAACAACAGCCAAATAATCCTTTCAACGTGGTCTCAACAATGCAGCATAACATAATCGCACCTGATGTGAATAATGGTCCTTCCCGCAGCCCCGTCCCCCTGCGACTACGCGCTGCCTTGCTGCTTCGCTCCATGCGAGGCAATTGCTAGAGGCTTTACTTTGCTCCAACTTGTTTCTGCTGAGCACCTAGAAGAAAAACAGAATTGCAGTTTTGTCTGCTTTTCCATAATGCTCCAGGTCACAAAGATTTCTCAGTTCCACAGTGGTCTTTTTTACTGTCTACTCAGAAATAGGTAACTATATATATTTTTTTCTCTTCCCAAAATTTTATATAGACTTCTGGCCAGGGTGAGGTGAGGATTTTGAGGGGGTAGCAGAGCTACAAGAGTGGAGTTTCCAAGGCCCAGAGATCCTTTGCTTTTTGAAGACATATTTGTCAGAAATACCTTATTGCTAGGGTGACTTTTAGGTTTTTGTTTCACAGCAGAGATGCCAGGTATGTCTGTGTGGATATGCAGGCTCCCCAGGAAGGAAGATTTCCCAGCTCCTCCTCACATGCCAGTGCACTGAAACTGCACAAGGAACTGCTGTTTGCTGTCAAAGTTTTGATGCATCCCTTTGCATTTTTAGATTCTGCTTTAAATAGGTAGCTGTGAAGAAAATGCTTCTCAGTAGAGGTGAAGCTAGAGGTAGGCAGAACAAAGAGTGTTTTGGCTTGCTCTGGAAGTCTGATTCAGCTCTAAAGCTGGGCAAGGTAGCAATGCAAAGGGGGACTGGTGGAGCAAGTGAACAATCTGTCTTCTGGAGTAGGTGTGCACATGAGCTTTGCGTGTTTAGGAGATGCTTCTGTGCAAGACTTGAGTCCTGGCTACCTTTTGCACCCTTCCGGCACAATGTGGACTGCCAGGGTGCCTGCTCTTGACCACTTGCTCCTTGCACCCAGAGAGCCAGAGCTCGGCTTGTGAAATGAAACCAGGAGCTTAAAGGTGTGGACAGGAGGTTTGTTAAGACACTTTCTAGCATCTGAGTGTGGTCTGATCTGTCAGTGTAGAAACAGCCACAATTATTCACGTCTCATCCAGGGAAAGGATTGCTAGAAGATACATTGATGCCTGGCAGTGATATTGATTTGCGTCTGGTGAGATTACTCCCTGGGCGTTCAGCCACATCAGGGTCACGGGAAGACGTGGCTCCCCAGGCATGCGCCTGCCGTCACTGACGGGACCAGTGGTGGGGGTGGCATACCCCTTCTCCTCATGGCCTTCCAGCTTTCAAATGGGGCCCCATTTGTCTGGCTGTTGAGTGTCTGGGGGCTTTGGACAGTTGAATGATGTTTGAAAAGTGTTTGTAAACAATTTAAATGAATGATCAAGTTGTTGAGATGAATGAGGTTTGCACAGGTGGATATTTTGTGTGTGTGTGTGTGGACTTGTTTGGAGACTCCTTGAAGTAAATTGGGCTGACGTAGCCTTGGACGCATTCCTTTAAAATTTGGGTCTCATTTTCTCACTATTTGCCATATTTGGGTGAACATTTTTCAAGTCAGTGGTTCATCTGCATGCACAGAACTATGTGCAAAATCTGGATTAAGGTCTAGACACAGTATACTTTGTAGTGTCTCTTGAGAAATTTCTGTCCAATGGCTTCTGATTTCTTTGGTTTATCATTCATCGCATGCATACGGAAAAATGTATGTCTAAAAAAATGGTGGTCTGGAGGTTTTGGCTTATCAATTATGTAATGATTTATCTACGCAGAGTTGTAATCATAAAACCTGAAATACACCGATACCTCATATCCTCATTATTACAACGTGCCACCCCCCACTATTACTGAGGGAGAAGAACAAAAGAAACCCCACTCCTGCAATCCCAACTAAAGACACCTCCCTCATTACAGTCAGCTTCATCTCTCAACCCTTTTCGCATCATTCCTAGGAATGAGCAACAGTCGTATATATTTTACCACATTTAGTAATAATTTTAAATTATTTTATAACTCATGTATGTTTTCTTTAAACTGGGAGATTATAATATTTTACCCCTCCAAAAGCAAGCCAACACTCTGCTCTTTGCTGACGTATGCTTTCTTTTATGCTTTTATTATATAAGACATATATTTAGTTAAGTCCTTTCTGTTTGTTTGTTTCTCCAGTTAAATTACATTTAGGTTTCACATTCCCAGGATTTCACTCCTATTTCTGAGTGGAAAGAAATTGGTCACTAGAAAAACATGATCTCTTTAATTAGTTGTGAGAACCAGAACTAGCATATGCTTTTGGATAGAGATGTGGGACTTGGTATTACCAGGGCTGTTCAGATACACTGACTGACACCAGTCCTTGTTGCTGATTTTAACCTCTGGGGAGATATTAGCCATGTTACCCCTTAGTCAGAAGTACCAGATCTGCCAGGAAACTCAGCTTTTATCTATGCAGTATTTAGATGGCTGCATTATTCACTAATTGCCTGGGATCAAGGGCCTGACTAAGCTCGCCCATTCACTGTCTCAGCCCTAGATCACCAAATCTGTGTAACACAAATGTCTCTGTCCCTTGTCTCAGTCAGGTGCTATTGGAGCCTTTCAAGATTCAAGTCCCCACACTTACCCCTTCCAGTTAAACACATAATCAATAATAGTTAACAATCATTCCGATATAACATTTCAAATTCTTATAACCAATGTATTAACTGAAATAACTAGAGATGCTAGCCACTGCATAGTGGTAACCCTCCCCTCGTGTCCAAACCATTCTCCTGTTGTCATCTATCTCGAGCAAGAATGGTTGAAGCTTGTGTGACATCTTTCCTTGACAAAAGACTTAATTCTATATACCATCGCTATGTGGCTTCTGGGATTGGGAGAACCGCTCAGCTCCAGTCCATAGTTTGTGTCCATTTTAGGAGACACGCTGACACAACAGCAGCCTTTCCTTTTCTGGCCCCAATGCTGTTTGCAGCCAGAATTTCAAATAGCATTGTTTTTCTCAAGTGGACATAGTTTCTTGGATCCCAATTTATCTTTTCTTTTCTTTTCTTTTCTTTTCTTTTCTTTTCTTTTCTTTTCTTTTCTTTTCTTTTCTTTTCTTTTCTTTTCTTTTCTTTTCTTTTCTTTTCTTTTCTTTTCTTTTCTTTTCTTTTCTTTTCTTTTCTTTTCTTTTCTTTTCTTTTCTTTTTCTTTTTCTTTTTCCTTTTCTTTTTCTTTTTCTTTTCTTTTCTTTTCTTTTCTTTTCTTTAGAAATTCTTTCCTTTAATAGGAGCAGTAAATAGTTATGACAAACAAATGTAAGTTTAATATTTTGGTATTGTTTTCAGCCAAACCAAATGAAAGGTAACAGAGACTAGTGATTGCCTTGTCTATAGAAGGCTTCCTTGCTTGAAAGTCCTGCTCTACAAACATAAGCAGCCTTTGTCAGACATTACAATGTCAAGGTTTCTACGTCTAGTAATAATAGCTATGATATGCATGATCACATCTTTAGTTATATTGCCTTTTATGGTGGAAACAATCATCTGTGACATGCCTATGTTATTTAGCTTTTTCCAAGGGATGTAAACACATCTACAGTGACTCCACTTTTCATGTCCCACCACCCATCTGGTCTCATTTCCAGTTGTATCTCTGGCAGTCAGAATCCATATTTCATTTGCAGTATTTTTTTAAGCTGATTGATACATATATGAAATCTTTTCCTGCTCCTGTTCTACTGCTATTGTCAAATGCTCTACCAAGTGCTTTTGCAATAGCCAGATCTCTCCCAATATTGCATTCAAACAGCAAATCATAAATCTTCAGAGAAAATGAAATCCCTTTAGTCTTGGGTAACATTTGTGAAGCTCATTTTGGTCATCATGCTGAATGTTATACCATCACTCTCCACTGACATTGGCCTCAGAAATAAAGTTCTGAAACCTTTTACATGTAAGGACTGAGCATCCTTGCCTATGTAAGTGTACTGGCTTCCAATTTTTACTGATAACTATGGCATATACATTAAAACTCTCCACATACAACCTGACAGAGATATGAGCACAGCACCAGCATGCTCTTTGGAAGCACCTGTGAATAAGACAGAATTTAGCTCAGACTGGGACCTCAATAGTTATCTCAGTGTTGCAAAACACTTCTTAAGGTTTGCCTTCATGCCTCTTTGATATCCTTGACCAAAAAATCCTTGTTCAAAAAATCAGATTACTCTATAAGTTTTCAGTTGTATTAGTCACCTTTGCTCTCTGTGCTTTCCTTGCCATGCTCACATCACAGTTTCTAGCGCTGTGGACACAGGTTCCAATCCTGTTGTTACTACTGAATGATCTAGCTGAGATCAGCTTGACAAGGTGGGCAGCACAGCCCTGGGGCAGGTTACTGAAAGATACTGGTGGATCTGCATCCTTGCAGGTTTTCAAGACTGGAGTAGACGAAGCCATGGCAGACCTGATCTGGTGCTGGTGAAAGTCCTGCTTTGAGCAGAAGGCTGGACTAGATGTCTCCTGACAGCCAGCGTTTCTGTATGTCTAGTATAAGTTAACAGTCCATTCACCCCAAGCCATGATACTGGTGAAAGCTTTGTAGAGGATTTTCTGTGAGCTAACGGTGCTGTTGTCATCCTCTCTAAGCCGAGCACTACGCAAATCCTTGGAAATTTTTTGAAGCTGTATAATCTATTGTAACGCCTCCTTTTTGAAATGCTGGGCACTGTCTTGACTTGTGTACCTCGCTGTCGCGTTTTCAGCTCAGTGTTAGTTTTTATCGATTCCAACTTGGATCCTGGTGACTTTTTCTGCCACTTGCTTTTTTTCGTGCCATTTTGGATCCCCCAGCGCTCACAGCGTACAGCACTATCTGCTTTCCCTCAGCTTCAGGCAGAAGCAGCCGACTACCTTTGCCTGGCAAATTCTGACTGTCTTGTCAAAAGTTATTTTGGGGTCCTCTGGTTGTTCCCCAGAGTGTCTGGCACAAGGACCTCATCCCTAACCAGGGGCATGGTTACCCCCTCTAGTCTGACAGCGAGATTGCCCCCTCGGGGTTCAATCATTCAGAAGACTTCTGTTTTCTCCCTTTCTTCCTCTTGTTTCTGTTTAAAAACATATAAACCATTGCTGAAGAGTCTTAGGAAAGCCAATACATCTATACAGAGTGCAGGATTCCTCAAATTTATGTATGGCAGTTCCATAGTTAGCCCTCTCTTCATGAGTTAACTGAAAACTATTAAGAACATCAAGAGTCTGAGAACCACTGATTGCCAGAAATAAAGCTGCTTTCTGATGATCTGCCCCCTTGTTGGTGGTTACAGCTTGCAGAGACAGGGTGAAGTCCTGTTTAAACCATTGCTAGTTGTCCTTGCCACATCCAGCAATTTCATGATGCAGTTTTTGACTGATCCCTTCTAACACTTGGGAATTTTTCTGAGGTTCGCTTTATAGGTAGCGGCAGGTCATGTTCAGCAACTGGCCAGAATCAAGGCATTGACAGACTCCTGCTTCATTTGGCCCAGTGCATGATGCAGGAGCTGGTCCCACTGGTGCATTTCAGAGCCCCTTGGAGGTACTGCTTCCCATGGGGAAACACCCTGGCCAGTCAGACAGTAGCTGAGCTTCCCCTTTCGCCAACTCTGCGATGGCTTTTCTCAAGTACAGGAGGTTAGGAGCAAGCTGATGACTGGCAAGGTCCCCTGACAGCCAGGCTCCTGAGGCAAGAAGGAAACCTTTGGGGACGAGACTTGGGCATCCCCTATGCTTCAGAAGGTCCCCTTATGAAACCTGGCTTCAGCTACCTCTGCCTTGCCTTTATGCTTAGTTACTCATCTGAGTACGTCCCTTATTATGGCTGCAGAAATACTGTGTACAATCATATTTTATGTTTGAGGTGATTTAAACTTATTTTTCTGCTGCAGGGTTTGGGGTTTTTTTTTTTCCATTTAGATGTTGGATTATGTTGTCAAATTAGATCTGAAAATAATCTCGTGACCTTGTTTGGCTCTTCTGGTAGAAACGTCTCTTTGTAATAAAGTTTTAATTGCTTTATGCTACTATCCTTAGTTCAATCAAGTATTTTTGAAATCCTTTTGGCCCTGGAATTTACTCTACAGGTCTGAACTTGGTGCATCCCATTTCCTATATTTTTCCTTGTTCAAATCACCATCTTTGCTTTTTGCTGGCCAAATAACTGCAAGATATTTCTTCTGATTCATTACTCAGCTGAATGCCAGGAGTGTCCCTATAACTAGCATACAGTGCATATTAATAAGACAGTGTACACTAATGGCAGTATTAGCGTACACTGTCCTGCAGCCTCTGATGACAGCCAGACTTTATAAAAACTGCATTATCGCTTAATGGAATGTGTCACCAAGAAAAGGAAATGGGCCCACAAACAGTGAGACCACAAAGTCCATAGTTCCTCTGCTCTTTTTTGCTTACACAAGACAAGAATTAATTTTGCCTAGTGGTATACTTAGATCCAGATCAATCTGCTACAGTGTTGAGCAAGCACACTTTCATTATTCCATCATCCATTTTTCTTCCAAAGATATTTTTTAAAGCCTTGAAAGCATAAAGTATCAAACTGTTGAGATTCTATCAAACGATAAAATGGGCCTGATTCATTGCTGGTGTCACACAAATGATCTATGGAATTACATCAGAGATCATCTTGGGTCCTTATGTCATTATGGTGATTACATATTAGTTTTACCAGAACTAAAATAAAATTGGAAGCCTAAACTATGTTTTTATAAAACATAACTGCTTTACTCATTTTTATTAGATGTGTCCTCTAGCTTGCAGTATACTATAGAGTAGTCATCTTATAGATAGGTAAGATGTTCTTCTGCTTACACTTGGTTATGTGCTATGTTGACATTCTTTTCTTAATATTTGCCAACATATTTGCAGCTGTACCTAACGTTCTTCATTAGAATAGGAAAAGGTCCTATATAAATCAATGAATAAAATAACTACTTCAGGGTTTATTTTATTTTATTTTTGAAGACATACTTAAACTAGCAATGTGATAACAAGCACATATGTGAAAGCATATTGACGTAGTACTTTACCACAGATATTTTAAGAAATGCAAGGAGTATTGGAATAGACAAAATGGCATATATGCATATTATGCATACATCATAGTGTCTATATATGTATATATAACTCAAATTAATTATTTAAAGAAATTGCGGAAATCATCTCACTTTATGGTAGCATTGATTAGTTATTTTACTTGATGGTCATTATAAACTGAATAATGCCCCCAGATAGTTCAATTTTAAAATTATACATCTAATCATGGAAGAAGTATTCCAAAATAATTTTCTTTTTCAATTGGTAAGGATTAAATAACAAAGTCTGTATTCTTTATTGCTGATTTCTACTATTAAACCAACTCCATATAAGCAGTGCTGATTGCAAATAAAGAATTATTCTCCTGGGTCCTACTTGTATTCATTCTCATTCTACACTTTAAAAACCCATTCATCAATTACTCTGCAGTGGCACCAGAGCTTAGCATGTGCATATTACCTTTCGCTCATATTCCAGTGCAGTCTTCTGGAGAGGAAGAGAGAGACTGCAAGTGCATAGCATGTGTGACTCCCCTGCCATACACACACGCACACATAGATCTGTGTATACATTCCTAGCGCATCACACGTAATTGCCGAGAAGCCCTTCGCAGGGGGTGGGTATAATGGTCTTCGTTCCCCACTCCCCAGAATCTGTTTAATGTTTGGAGTCTTAAACCAAACCAATCTTGTAAACAGCTAGGTGAGCATCAGCACCAGGAGTTTTTTGATATGCAGCATAAGTGAAATGCTGCATAATATAAAATGATGGCGCTATTAATCCTACAGCACTGGTGATTCCCAGCCCCCTCTGCTATTGATACCAACACCATTGTCTCTGGCTTTAAACTTCATCAGTATGCAAACGGAGTGTCACTATGATGGGTGGTAACTTGGTTGGATGCACTTTCTACATTTCTGGCAAATGAGTATAATTATTTTCAGAGCTGCGGGCAACTCATGCATGTTTTATCCTCCATCTGGACCTGCATGGTACACAATAGTGATAAAAGATGATTTCCCCCCTTGGATGTTCATAGGCCATCATCGACACCGTCCTGATGAAATGGTCATGTATCCCCTAGCACTTCTATATCTGCCACAGCTTGACAACAAAATTATTTCCCTATAGTACTAAACCACTTCAAATATTCAAGCCCTCTGTGCATATATTTGTGTTTTGAAGCATTCAGCATTAATGTAATGTGGTAATTTATAAACTGACAAATTAACTATGCAGAAATCTGAGCAGGGCCTTATGAGGTCTGCAAAGCAGCAGAAAAGAAAGCAAAAGCTTTTTGCACTCTGTAATAATAATCTTATCAAGTGTTGGAGGCAGGTTTTAGTCTCCCATTGTTAGTGCTTTTCAATCTTGGGCTTAGTTACTGTATGCTGAAGCTGAGATGCTTTGAATCGAACTACTGTCATGATTGCAGCTCACGACAAACTGTACCGTCATTGCTTGAGCAAAAAGGGGAAATACGAACTTCCATCGCTGACCATTCAAAAGGGAAAAAGATGAAGGCAAAAAGGCTAAAACAGAATTTACCAAAACTAAACATTCGTGTCCATGATAGAAAATAAATGAAGTCTATCCGAGCAAGAAGAATCAATATCGGCAAAGCTGAGATTGCTCACGAGAAGGAGGAGAAGAAAAGAAAGATCAGCTTCCTTTGTTTCTGTGTTATAAAATCATTTTAATGATTAAAATCCATCACTGCAATCGCCCTCCTTAGTAAGCGCAGGCTGTCCTTACAGGCTTGTCATTGATCCCTCAACAGCCAGACGCTGGGATTCACACCGCCCGTACCAGCCGAGGCAAAGGACGCCCTTCTCGCTTTTACTGCAGGAGCCTCGTTCCCCCCGAAATAAATTAAGGACTGATTTTGCCGGACCCCGGGAGAGGACTCGGTGTCTTCTGCTGGCCCATCCGCCTGGCGTGGCCGGGTCCCCGCCGGGGCAGGCGAGGCGGGGTGCGTGGGCGCTGCGCCCCTCGGGGTGTCCCCGCGTCCGGCTGCGCCGCCCGTGCCACCGCCCTGCGCGGAGCCGCCGGCATCAGCGCTCCTCATCGCGGCTGTGCCAGGGTCGCCATGGCAACACTGTAATAGATTTGCCCTTATTCAATCCCAGAGGCCACATTGAAGCGCGATGCAAAATTTGCTGGAGCCTGAATTCCTTTCAAGTCATGGCTCATGTGTCAGGAAACAAGTCAATGCGCAGACAGCGGTAAAAGAAACCTTCACTCTCCCGCGCCGCGTGCTCGTGGTGACATTCAAACGCCGAGACCCCTCCAGACCCCATTTCTGTCTCGTTTCCTGGTTATTAATTTGCTCTTCAGACGGGGGCGGCAGTGGGACATGGGCGGCCGCGGTGAGCAGAGGGCAGCCTGGCAGCCCCGAGATGCCCACGCTCCACCCCTGGTCCCCGAAACCACTGTACCCCTGAGGAAGGCAACCCTGCCCCAGGGGCACAGAGCATGCCCGGAGGGGCCAGGGCTGTCTCAGCAGCACCCTCGGTGCCACGCAGCACGGGCAAGAGCAGCTTGTAAGTGAAAGCATCCCCTCTGTGAAGTTTGACTTAGTTGTTAGCTAAAGTGCAATGCGTTAGTTAACAGCTTGCTTGGCTGTGGTAACGCGAATGAAACAGCCTGCAGTCCTGATGTCCGCAAGCCCTGGCCAGGCATGGGGCTTCTCTACATCACCAGTACAGCTGCGCTCCCTGCCACACCAGGGATATTTCTTTTATTTCAAAGTCTCATGCTAATACAGTTGGTAACACTTGTACAGGCTTGCTCCTTATCTTTGACCCCCACAGTTGCTCTGGACTCAGGGAAGCCATCTTCATGTCAGTGGAGGCAAGCCAGCCCTGACTTGGAGCTGTGGAGAGAAGGAGGCGTCCCAGAACAAGAGCAGGTGCTGTTACTGCCGACACCTAAACACACGCGTAAGAAACTCTCCAGTCCTACGACTACACCTCACTTACTCATCTTTCCAGACAGTGGCCCCAGGTGCCTTCTGCACCTGCCCCTCACTCACGGGGCGCACCCCGACAGAAACCTGCCCAGGAGGAAAGCTGAAGGCTAGCACGGTGGCAGAGCATCCCATGCTGCCTCACTGTGCTGTGTCCTCTGTAAACCGACAAGTGCACTGACCACGGTCTCACAGCCCTTCTTAGATGGCTTCTGATGGGACTGGGCTGCTTGAGGCATTTGGTGGCAAATTGGCAGCCAGGCTCTCTGCAGTGACACGGCAGAGCTGGCAAGGGACAGCCAGCACCTCCTCCGGACTTCTTCCATGACTAGTTGCTTTTTTCCTCATTTTGCTCAGCTCCTGGCATGCATGGCTGTTCTGGGAGCCACACCATTTGCAGGGTGAAGACCCTCTGGCGAAGGACTTGCAGTGTCCGGCTCACGGGCTGTGGCTCCTCTGCTGGCTGCCATACATTTGCCGCTCACCCCGCCGACGGGGCGCGTCGGGCACCCCACAGTGGGTGCAGGTGGGGCAGCCCACCCTGGTGGGTGCAGGTGGGGCAGCACAGGTGGGGCAGCCCACCCTGGCCCTCCTCACTCCCCTCTGCCAAAGACCAGTGCCCCGAGGTGCAGCCGGCTGCTCCTCACCGATGGCTTCCCAGAGGGGCTCGCATGGAGCACGGAGGGACAGCGAGAGCTTCTGCAATGCAGATTATTCATTTTAAATGTGTTTTTATTTCTTTGGCTGGTAAGACAGTTTCTTTTCTGTTTTATTTGTAGCTTGTCTTCCCTAGCTTGTATGCTGAAATTGGCACTTCATTTTCACTTCAATCCCAGCCTAATATTAATGCAGGCAGCGATGTAAGAATGTGAAAAAAGAAATCCAATCCTTACGCTCCGTGAACCCACTGGTGATGGATTAAATACAACATTTTTCCTTATATATTATGGAAATAGTTCTTGCATGTCTGAAGACACATGGTATTATCTAAATCACCCTATTCAGACATGCAAGCTGAGTTGCCTCTGCTGTACTCTGAGCAAACAGGATCGGGCTAATGGTGTTTTGTGTAAATGAGGCACATGTTAGATTGAGTGCATTCAGGTTCTGTTTATCTAGTTACCATTTTTCTTTGCAAGAGCCTTTCAGTCTCCAGTTTCCTTGTACAAATGTCTCTTGCACTGGGTATCTGGGGGATGGGGGAAGGTCTAAAGAAGTTCAAGATTCTACAGCTGAATTGAATACTGAGGAAAGTGGTGACCAAGGTCAGGCTAAGAATAAAGAAATTGATTCCAAGGGCAGTGGCACAATGGAAAAGGCCTAGGCTCCAGCAAAACATTTTCCTTATAGTTGTTCTGCTATATTAAAAAAAAGTCAGTTGTAATAGAAGGTGACGATGGAGGGAAAATGTTATGGAAACTGAACATAGCAAAGTTTTGCCAGTAATTTATTGTATATATATTTTGATTGCTCCTATCCCACTGTTCAGCTTCTCTGCACAAAACTGCGGCGTGGCAGACCCTGGTAATGGATTCCTTCCAGCAGACCCCTGCCAGTTCTGGTCATTGATCCAGACATATATGCTGGCTCAGGAGCAAGAAGCTGCATCTACATCCTGCCATGAACAGTTTCAGGAGCAAGCTATTTCACGCTTTAGTGTTATTATAGTTTTGAATATGTGTATAGTGCAGTACTGTATATCAAACAGTCCCCTACATAATACTGCAGATGTGACCCATTCTGTTTCATCTGTGGTACTGAGGAATGGGAGGGTAGCAGCACAGAATTAAGAAGTTTTCTATTGTGGCGCCCCGCTAATTATTACAATATTTTCAAGACACTACCACAAAGTGCCACATGGAATGTATTTATATTCAGATAGGTTTCGTACTGTGTTAAAAATAGGCAGCTTCACTTAAATCACATGGTTATCTACTATATGCTCAAAAAAGCCTCCGTATGCAGCAGTGCAGAAGAAATTATGTAATTTTTCTTTTTTTTTTTTTTTTTTTTGTTATTGCAAGAGGCTGTGGAGTTTTTCTAATCCATAAGGAAAAACTGAAATTGTTAAGCAGTGGTTTGGGACATCTGTAGGCCAGAAAGCAGAGTCTAAATTTGCACAAGGCATACACAGTCATTTGCAGACCAGCTGATTTCACCTAAACAAACATGGGAACACTTTCAACTAGCTAAAAAGATATTCATGAAGCAGAAGGGGTTTTTTTAGAAACAGATAGAGCTGCCCAGGCATTAGATCAAAGGTGACTCTAAAAGCAACGTCACCGAACCGGGCAAGGAGCCTCCCAGCTGCCCATGGGTATTATTTTCCCACAGCTCCTTTCAACTTAGTTTGAGTTGGTTGGTTTAGTTGCAGAAAACCACTGTGGTTTTGGTAGTTGTTTCAAGTCATGCAAAAACTTTTTTTAAAAACACGCTTGTAGAGAAAAGCAATAAGATGTGCTTAACAGGGGTGGAACCACAAAGCTTGTCTAGAAGTCACCCCAAAAAGCTGGAGGATGAGGTTTCATGGTGCAGATCTGAGCCAGCAGGAGGGGGGCAACCCCACACCCTGCCACGGGCTGGGCTGTGGCATCGCCTCTTCTCCCACCCCAGAGTCACCCAGAGAGTTCCATGCCTCTGAGGGCTGCCGCCCACCCTTGACCCCTGCAGCCGTGTTCGAATGCAGTTCCCTTGCGCTTCTGCGGGGAAAATGCCCTCGGCAAACCCCCAAGGCTTTAGGAGCCCTTCCTGCTATAATGTGAGAGATCCACAGCTGGGAAGAGGAGCTCGCCTGCAGAATCTGTGGATGGCATAAAGCCCTATGGAGTGTTTGTACCAGTCAAACCAGTTTCAGAGAGAAACTATCAATCTTTATTCTTACCTCTACAGAAAACAGTTATTGGGCTCAAATAAAAAACCCCTTTATTATATAATTAAAGTCTGTTTGCGAAATTCTTCAGATGGTATTGTTCTCTCAAGGGCATTCCTTAAATTGATTTAACAGTTATACATTGGGTATAATATTCTCTATGAACTAGGTGTTTGCCACCATTTCCAGAATTCCACAAAGCCCGAAGACTTTCAGTACTATATAAAATACCAAAATTCTGTCTTAAAGATAATTGACTTAATTTTTCTGTCCAACCTTCATTGCAGAAAGACTATACCCGAATGCAAGACCATTTATGATTACAAAGCACTGCTGAAAACTATTTACCACTTTACTACTGGAAGTTCCTGCACTCTGCCTCTGCTCCTAATTCTGTTCTGAATTCTGCTAAATCCGGTTCAGTTCTGCATGGTGGCCACGAGTTCTGTAATCTGGGTTACGTGCTGTGTGAAAAAGCAAGTATTTCATTTTTAACGTGACACCTTTATCTTAATTAAATACAGCTTTATTGATCCTTTATGCACCTTTTCTGTACCATTTATTATGTGACGTACTTTCATTGTGTCCCTTTCACTTCAGTGCTTTGCCTGCAGGATCAGCCTGTGCTGGGAATCTCCAGTGAAGCCGTTTCTCGAGGCTGGAGCCATGCACATTCTTTGCACAGGCTCATGTTCACACATGCCTCAATGCTGGTGCTCACTCGGGGGACAGAGCTTGGCATCCTATCGACCTTGGGGTGCTCCTTGCAGGGCAAAACACGTACATGAGTGCTGCTGGTCTTTTCCACACCTCACGGCACGAGAGCTTTTCCAGCTCTCTAAGCCTTTATGGTCTTTGGAGTTGTCCCTGAGTTTTTACCGTTTCTGTCACATCTGTGGGACGGAGAGGTGAGAACTGAACACAGCCCTCCAGGTGAGAGCATATGTTTGATTTATATAATTGCATTGTGGTCTCTTGTGTGTTATTCTTGAAGCTATTCATGATGGATCCTTATGCCCTGGCAGGGTTGCTGACTGTTGCTGTTGCTGAGCTAAGGTCTTCATCCTTTTGTCCACAGTGATGACTCCCAGGTGACTTTTACATGCTTTGGAAAATTATACTATTTTCTGAATATCTGCACTTGACTACTGATATCTCCACGCAGCAGTGTTCATGAGCACAACGAATGAGCTCTGTTGGGTACTGCATCAGTAAATTCATTGTGGGTGTGCCTTGTAGACATGCCCTTAGCATCCGAAAGATAATGTATGCACAGGACAGACCGTTCCCCCCTTACAGCTCAAATAGCAACACTGAGCCTCACCTGCCAAACTGCTGCCCCGTGTTCATCTTGCTTGTCTCAGCCTGGGAATTTCCTCTAAATCTTTTCAGTGTTTGGTTAATGTTAACGTGAGGGTTATTGCAAGACCTCTAACTCAACTTCCCAGCTTCTTTTTTCGATTTTAACAAATAGGTTAGAGAATGCTTATTCTAGAGTGAGACTTGGTCCATCTTTTTTATTATTAAATGCAACAAAGCACTGCCTTAAAGAAAATGTCACTAGTTTGAAGTCTTGCTTCTTTTTCTTTTTTTAAATTCTTGTCCAGAAACAAAATTTCAATTTCATGCAGAACAAAATTCTGGGGAAAAAAAGGATTTAAGACAATTGAGATATTTTTTCCTCTGTAGTTTTGATATGTTTAATTTCAACTTTGCCCAAATATTTTTGCTTTAGCATTTTGATTTTTATAGTAAACTGTAAATATAAGTAAAATAGTAACCTTAAATGTTCATGTGATGAAATGAAATTCTAGTTATAATGAAACGTTACAACATGATTAAAACTGTAAAGTTCAGATGACTCATTTTAACCTTTTCCATAGCAAATTTCATTGAAATTAACATGTTCCTATGACACAATGTGATTTAAATGTTTGCTCTTTTTTTTTTAAGCAGAAACCTGTTCTATTAAAAATGCATTCAAAAATTCCCACTGTTAACCCTTGCCATTTCAGCAATTTACAGCCTGTTCTTCTTTTATGTCCCTTAGCCACTTTCTGAAGTGGGAGAGTTTTTCCTCTGTGTACTTGGCCACTTTCTTTTGTAGCTTGTCTTGGTGACTATACTAAAGCTATTGAAAGTTGAAATAATTTTTATCCCCTATTAATTTATTAGTGCATTCTAGGAGATTAGAGAGTCACCGTTTTCCTTTGAAGAAACTGTGCTAATTAGACTTCATTGTGATCTTTCTTGCTTTTTTATTGTTTTTAACTATAGTTTCGACAATTCAAAAAACAGCATGCCAGATTTTCCACGTCATTCACTTCTGAAGGTAAATACAGGATTTTCCATGCATAAATTTTCAGATAAATTTTCCAGTTTCAGGGAGGTTGTGTTTGCTTCAGGTCAGCCATTTCATCTTCAAGCCTTCCGGCACTGCTGGGTGCCTTCCACTGAACCAGGTGGCTTACTCCTTTACAGTTTATCACTTTGCTTCAGTATCAAGTTTTCTGGGACACCCCTCCCTCCAACAGCACCTCATTCTTAAAATCAAATATGTTTTCTGAGCCAGAAACCAGTATTATTTTTATCATTATTATTTTTGTGGAAGCTGGAATAAAGAAAACTTGGTAGAACAATTTTGCCTATCCAGGTTTCAGATACCACCAGCTTTCATACATACAAAGACTGAGCTCTGCTGTCCTCTTGTCCAGTACTGTTTTTCAGCAGAGTAGGAACACTCATAGTGAATCAGCAGCCTGAGTGTTGCTGGGCTTTTATAGACACTCTGGAAAAAGGGAGGTAAGTGAGGTACGAGGATAATAATGATAGTGTCTTGCAGAAGTTTACAGGGAGCTTCCTCAAAGTGTCATGGGAAACCTGGCAATAAAAAAAATATATTAACCAGCAAATAGCATGAATAGCACAGAATTATAATTAGTTAAGATGGGAAATCATCTAGTCCAGTCACTTCCAACACTAGTGCAGTACCCTGACAGCATGTCTTACTTTGCACCTGTGTAAGGGACTGGGCAATCACACAGGGATCACACGGGGAGGTGGCAGAAGCAATTGCATGTACACTACAGATGTAATTTTTAATTAATTTCATTATTTTATAACTTTAAAAATACGTGCATTCCTACCTATTTGTTAACGTCTCTTTGAGAGCAGAACTGAGCTTCATGGGAAGAAGCATCCTTTGATGAGAACCAGAGGCCCATCAGGTTAGCTCAAGGAGGGAGCTGACAGCAGATGATAGGAACACCTGGATGAAGGCAACACCTGGATGAAGAGGTGGCATCACCTCTCTACCCATTATATCCCAGGAACAAATTCAGCACTGGCCACTGGTTATAAAGACACTGCAGACCACTTGTTTCTGTCCTGATATGACATGGGGTCAGGGCAGGGTCCATCTACATTTGCATGTTTGGTTTGGAACAGCAACGAGCTTGAGAGGTAAGTAACACCCAGGCTGTCCCCAGTTCAAAGTAAAACCTCTGAAATGCCTGTCATGCAGATTTTGGGCACTGACTGCTTTGATCTATTGATCTTCTTGAGTTTTTTGTTATGTAGGCAGAATCAAAGGTGGCTTGAATCAACTTTATTTCAAGGACTGATCCAGTTTTGTAATCCTGTAGTGCCTGCAGCCTGGAAAACAAGAAAGTCTCACACAAAATTCAGGACTCCCTGCACACCCAGCCTCCTTCTGAACCACTGAGTGTTTAAAATAAGGGGCACGGCCTCAAGTCCCAGGTTTTGCAGGGCTGCATGAGCCAACCATCTCTCCCTTCAGCAGCAACTGAGTTAAATAGAATTTGCATAAATTGAACACTTGCAGCAAAACATGGCAGACAAAGCTGTGATCCAATGACAGGGAAGGACGTAAAACCTGAAAGCAGGTATCTCAGAGAAGAGTACATAGGTAAGCAGCAAAAGGCATCACTTTGAAATGTTTAATACCCGTATCGCCGTAACCCTCATAAGGGCTTCAGAGATAAGATGAACCACCAGTTAAGGTCCTGATGTCAGGTGGAAACCAATTACACAGCTTTTACAGTAAATAAGACAGTACATAACAAGGGCAGGAGCAGACCCGTGTTAATTGCCACCCCATCCAGGTACATATGAGGAACACTGGGACTGAGTTTTGGCAATCTCCTACCAACGAAGTCTGCCATCGGCTGATGAGGAACAGAAGATTGGAGAGCAGTCCTGTCCTCCATCGCAGCAGAGAAATGGCATCCACTGTCACTCCGACATCGCTCCTTTGCCTTCTTCCAAAAAAGCCTTTTTACCCTTGTCCTGTTCTCCATCTGCGCTGCTTTGTTGAGGGTCACAAATACTGAAACTAATCAATTAAAGGAAAGACATACCTGTGTCTCATTCTTTTTTGTGATAGGTTTTTCAGTATTTCTGGCAGGTAGATTTTTCTGGGCACTGGCCACATCACAGGGCAATTACTTTGGTGGAAGAATAGATGCGGTATCAAGGAGGCTGGCAGAGTTTGTGGTCTGCACACTCTCACCTTGAGGATTTGTTTCTGCCCACCCACCCGATGCACAGACCGAGAGGACCCCGAGAGGAAGAGAAGAGCGACTGCAGATTCGCATCCCTCATATCGTGACAATCACTTTGTAAACAGACAATCCAAGCAAGCTTACCAGGAAAGGCTGTAAATGGCAACACTTGACAATATTAAAGGAATGTGTACAAATTACATATATCTGAGGTTATACCCACCCGTTGTGCAGACCAAATCCTCTGGCTCTTATGCAGCCACCGGTGAAGCCGTTCCTTCTCAGAGGGATCATCACCGACCTTGGTAAGGTGTTTGACATGCACCTGATGAGGCGTCTGAGCACATGACAAGGTGCTGGAGTGGACCAAGCCCCTTGCACTCCGCATACCACAAAAAAGAAACTGGCAGAAAAACGAAGAAGAGATTAAAAGCCAGTTCTCTATTTGTCAAAATGTTAATTCAGGGCATCAAGCCTATTCCTCTTGTCTTCACAGGGAATGTTTAGAATTTATTTCAGTGTAATAAGAATTGCTGAAGTGCCCTTTATCTAAAGAATAACTTGCCCAACTTAAAACCATTCTGGGGCTGATTACTGTTAGAGAAAACATCAAATGGAAAAATTAAGGAATATACATTCAAACAAACCATGGACAGCTTTCAGTTATATAGCTTTTATTTATGTGAGAGATCACCAGAACAATTTCCAATCTTTTTTCCATGTTAGCAGTGAGCAATCCCTTCAGACGTGACTCAACAGCTACCCAGTCACATACATTTATATGTTCATATGCGTTTATCATCAGCTAATACCTGCCATTTCCTTGGTGTGCTAATCCATATACATGAAAAAAATGATTTTTAGAATGCTATTTTATCAGCAAGTTTTGACATTAGGGTGATTTTTTCTTTTTAATTTATTTTTCTGGTGTTCTTACATGGTGTTGTCAGTCATAATTTACAATATAGGGTAAAAGAAAAATATCTCAAGTTCAGAAATTTGAGAGTGGGAAGAGAAACAGTAAGGAGGAAGAGAAACATTTTTGCTTTTTTTTTTACATTTTTCTTTTTTTTTACTTTCAGCTATGCATTTGCCTAATAAGCCCCAAGACAATTGGGATCTGATGCTCTGCAGTGTTTTTGTAGGGCCCGCCACAAAGCCTGCCGGAGCTGGCAGAAAGAGTCCGATTCCCTCAGCCCCTGCGTCGCTGCGTGCGGGGCTGGGGAGGTGCCAGCCGGGGAAGCTGCCGCTCCTCTCCTGCGTGCTCCCACCTTTCCTGTGCTTTGCCAGTCAATACAGGCAGCTGGGAGGAAACTTGCTCTCTTTTATTGCTCTGGGGAAACCCAGAAGACAGCTACAGTCAGCCCCTCTGTGCTTCAGGATTAATATGGACACAGGCATCTTTTCACCACAGATTCCGGGCATTTTCCCTTTTAACAAATGGAGAGCTACTGCAGTAAGAGGGCAGCTCTTTCTTATCTCCCTTTTTCCCCCCTCTGCCCTTCCCTCCTCCCAACAAAGCAAGAGACAAAAGGAAGTCTCCCTCTCTGCTCCTGAGACTCTCTAATAAACCGATTAGTGCGATGTTCTTTGTGAGATGTGCTGCAACACTCCACCACAAAAGAGTTATTTTATTATATGGGGGAAAATATTAATTTTCTTGCTTTGTGTGTTTAATGGTCATAATGATTATGATCTTTCATTTCTGTGGTGCCTCTCCTCCCAAAAGACCACAGCTTGCTCTATAAATCCACACCAACACACGGACTCTCCACGGGGATGGCTTCCTCTCCTATTAAAGCGCGGTCATCTTTGCGAAGCATTACAACCCAGCCCTCTAGGACAGAAAACACAGCCCGCCCGGTTCAGCTAGGAACAGCGGCTGGCGGGGCAGGAGATGGGGACGGTGGGTATGGAGAAGATTACTTCCGGCTGCCAAGAGGACCCAGGTTCAGTCTCACATGGACCAGCATTACTCTGCAAATAAATATGGTGCGACTCACCTCTGGAAGGGGACAGGACATCTTCCTCTACAACTTAACGAGTTGTCTCTGTGCCTCCCACCATGGGACACTGAGTTTGTTTGGGGTACATCACTAGCAACGACAGGACTCTGAGTTTCTAGAGGGGCGGGAAGGAAGCAGCAATGATCAAATAAATTATTCACCACCAAATATTTGCTCAGCTTTGATTTAGAAAGAAGAGCAGTTGTTCAGTGTGAGCTGGCATCCAAAACTGAAGAAGTTTCACCTTAATGTTCAGGGAAGGACTGGGTTTTTCCAGATGGGAAATTGCCACTTTCTAGATGCCTGACAGAGATAACACCAGCCCAGCTGTCGCTGCACTGCCTGAACGTCAGTTGAGGGAGCACAAGGAGGTAATGCTGGTAACAAAATTTAGCAGAAACCCTCTCCCAGCCAGAGCACTTTTTGGAGAGGGGGTTATAGTCACAGGGATCCTTCAGTTCACGAGCAAACCCTTGGAGCCTGGGGGACAGTAAGGTGGTTAAGAGCTGAAAGGAAATGGCTACCATAGTAACCTTATTTTAGACATTTATTTGCTTTGGTTGTGCTCCAGATTTTTCTCTGGGGGCAAGCATGGTGGTGTGCTGTGGTTACGCCAGGTGCTGGGCCTGTTGTGTGGCACAGGCACATCCACGCTGGCTCCCAGCAAGCCAGGCCAGGTAGTGGGAAAGTCAAGATGGGACAGCACGAAGTTCAGTGCGGGATGCCAAACTGGTCCAGGCAGCAAGTCAAATATCTGGGCAGTTTGCAGGCACTGTGCTTCACGCCGCTGCAATTAGACTGCTGTCACGGCCTTCGTTAGCCCCTGGCAGCTGGGGTACAGCAATACTATGTTGTAATGTAGGTGCCACGCAGCGGCAAGTTGCTGACGCGCTCCTGCCGATAGGGAACCGGGATGTGATAAAAGGGAGAGAGGGACTTGGAAATGAGAATTCTGCCCTTCCAAATCCTTCACATCATCCCCCTTTCTCCTATGCAGACAACCCTGGGCCCCTGCATGGCTTCTTGCCTACCCACAGTCACTCCTCGTCTCTCTGCACAGCACCCTGCCCATGCAGCTCACTGGGAGCAGGCAAATAACAGCAAGTAAAACAACATAACTGACTTTGCTTTCACCTGCTTGCACTTTCGGTAATATTAAATAAAATTACTTCAATCTTCTTTTCCCCACCCCACCTGCTAACTGTTTTGTGCCCTGTATGCGGGGATGTGGTTTTTCTTTTCTGTTTATATTAGCCCCTAAGTAAGATTTATTTTATCAAAGACCATGAGCTTGGCTACTGCTATTTAGAGTCAATCAATAGTGGGATATAACCCTCAGGGAAGTGTAATTCTGAAGGGGAGTTGAGGATAAGAACTATACAGCCCTGCAAATAGCCTGTTGTCATTTCCCTTCCTACAGAGCTGTGCAGCTGGGCTGGCGAGGATCAGCGCAGCCACAGAAAGAGCCAAAAAAGCCAAATGCACAATGTCTTGTAGTGTCCTGGAATCTACACCTCGTGTAACTCCAGTGTCCTGCGCCCCATTTAACTCTAGGGTCCTGCTCTGCTCTCGGGCTGGAACCAGTAGACCTTACATCTATTGTGAAGCAGCCCAGCTGCACGGCACGAGCTATAAGGAGCAAGAAAATAACCAGTGAAATCATTCAAACCCCACCCTGCACCTCCCCTAGTCGACCTCGGCTACATCCTCTCCCACACAGAGTGCGCGGCGTGCAGCTGTGCGACACCGAGCCCGGCGTCCCCGGGGCTCTGCACCACCCGCCCTTTGCCTCCCCGGGGACCAGATGGAAAGCCCGCCGGGGCAGCGCGAGGAGAGATGCCCAGAGCATTTGCAGTGAAAGCACAATTTCTGTGGAAAAGAAAATACTGATCTGCTTCTGTAGTGTCAGAAATGAGGTAATCCCTCCCCCTCTCTTGGTGGGGAGGAGTGAGGTTATCCCGCAGAGGAGGGGAAAAATCACTCCTTGCACTTTGGAAGATGCCGCACAGTCGCGGGTTTTGCCAGGTTCGAAATTTAGGGGTCAAGATTATTGCAAAGACCTGGTTGGAAAAAGGCAGCGTCTTCAAAGATTGTTATCCACCTGCCGGCAGCTGAGCACATCAAGGCATTCCACAAAGCTGATCCTCACCTCTCTGTGTTAAATCGGGAGGACAGTATTTACCTGAAATATCATCCTCCCAGTTACGTATAAAACAGCTCTCAAAAAACACAGACTGCAATGAGAAAAGTTTGGACTAGAACTCACTTAATTCTTTCAGCATGCAGCAGATCAGCCTCTGGTCTTACAATTTAGCCACATCCTAAGGTCCTCCACAAGGACGGCGAAAGACACCTGCCTAGTCGCTGGATGACTCTTGCCAATTTTCAGACTACTAGAGGCCATCAAAAATACAAAATAAACAAAACCCAGGGCTGTTAACAAAACTGCCTCTTGTTTGTTAGCCTCATTCTCGGAGCTCGCTAAATGCTTTTTGCTGAAAGTTCAAAAAATACTTTTTTTCTTCCTGGAGGAGGAAGCACAGAAATGCCAGACCAAGCCATGGCAAAGTCATGAGAGGCTGAAAACTGGTACCTTTGCTAGGAAGTGCTAGGCACCCTCCGCTGTGCCGGTGCTTCAGCTCTCGGGGTGATACTAGGCTGAGGCACAGCCTCTGCTGTAAACATTTTTCTAGTGTTTTTTCTCAGAAAACTGAAAACTGGCTGTTGTTTTCAAGATCCAGAGCTGAAAAGCAAGGCAGCAAGTTGCTTCATTGATAGATTTATGTTTGGACCTTCAACTACTTTCAGAAAAAGCAAATATAGTGTATATGACAGCGAGTCCTGTCAAGTAGCAAAGAAATCTTAAGCCCAGAACAAAAAAAAGCACATACTCTCTGTGTTATTTTTTTCCCCTTCGAAGTTCTGTATTGATTTTATTAAGCTCTCCCAAGACAGAAAATTGCGGCAAGGACAGAGGGTGTGCTCAGATACGCAGGTATTTTACAGGAACATATCCACCATGCTCTTTTCTCCCCCCGCCCCCCCGCCCTGTGTAGTCTCACATTTAACAGGTTTCGATGCTGCTGTTCTGTTTGGCACTGGTGGATAGCAGCGGAGGGTGTGCTCGGTGAGATGGGACACTCCAAAACTGCCACAGCTGATTGAACTGTGAAACTGGGCAGGCAGGAAAATAGGTGTTTCCTAATGCAAACAGAGTAGTCACTCATATTTTAAACTGAATTGAGCACTGATATTGGGAAGGAATTTTTTATTACATGAGATTGCCACAGGTTTTGCAAATGACTAGGAACCTTGACAACTGGCTATCTTGCATCTAATACATTTTAAATTAAAAATCCAATGTGAAAATGTGCCCTGAAATTAATGACCATTGTATGCCCGGCAGTTTATCTTACCATTTGTAATGCAATAAAAGAGAATCAGATAAACACAGGCATAACCTCTGCCACAACTGATAATGTAAAACATCCCTTGTATCATTTGTCTTTCCTTTAGGCAGTATACAAAAGACATAAAAATGAACAATTCATGCCTAAACAAAGAGGAGCTTGAAAGCAGTGCATGTCAGATGTTTACTCTAGGTCATTATTAGGGGGTTGAGTGGATTTGCTTATAAACACCGGTTACTTTGTGGGCAGGGAAATGTGAGAGATAAAGTGTTTTCAGAAACAAGACATCTCTTTTAAAGGCGCAATGTTGCTTTTTCTAGCGTGCACAGGAAGTTACAGATAATGTTTTTTTATGGGATATGAAAGGCCGTCTCATGAGTGGTGTAAAACATAATGTGCTGTAGAAACAATGCTTTTTCTCTCTACTTTGTGCAAATGCCATTTTTCATTACACAGTGAATTTGAGCTTGCCTGGGATTGAAATGAGATCAGAAGACCACCCTATGACAGATGGATACGCAAACCTCTGATGTGCTGAAGAAAGATCTACTTGAGACCGCTGGGAGGTGTTCCTTTGGTAGCTTTCACTTGAATCTAAGTTTGAAACATGGGATCTTTCAAGAATGTCACATCTTTTTACGTTATCCATTTTAACCATTCTTATTCATTGCTGAGTTTACACCCAGCCCAACCAGAGCAGCAGAAGAAAAAGTGCCTAAACAAACAGGAAGAGCCTTGGGGATTCAGTAATGGGTACAGAGCGTGCGTGCCGTAATCATTCTTTTGATTTGTGTTCAGGTATGTTTTCTACTTGCCTTGCAAAGAATGCATGCTTTCCCTCTGGACTGCAAATAATCTGAATCTGGATAAAACCATTACAATGTGCCCTTCAAAACACTGAGCCTGCATTTGAAATGGACGTGTGATGGAAACGCTTGACATGAGGATTAAAAAACTTCAGTTAAATGCAGAGGAGCCAGAGCATAGCAAACATCCTGCCGTAGATTTTCTTTATTCTGTCCCTTTCCTGACTTCTCAGCCCTTCCTTTAAAGTGAGTCACCACCATCCATAAGCATGAAGATGCAGTATCTGTCTAATTAACCAAACAAAGCCAACACACACCAACATAACCCCTCCAGAGAGAAAATCTACTTCCCGGCAGCCCCTGCCGCCCGCTCCCGGGGGTCAAGGCGCTCTGTCCTTCCCACGCTGCAGCACTTCCCAGGTCTTCCCAGGTGGCTTTTCCATTCCCCCTGTGGCCCGTGAGACTTCTCGCATGAATACCAAGCAAGGCACATGGTGCAGTCACGTTGCTGTAAGTATACAAGCAGACTGAAATGAGGTGATTAACATGGTTGCTTGGCAAATATTCATTACTTCTTGACAGGTATTCTCGCTTAGTGATCTTAGAGTGAATGCAAGCATCCCAGTTAAAGGCACAGGAGGTTGAAAGTAGAAACGGCAAAGGTGCATTCAACACCCTCAGGTGTTGCAGTAAACGCAGGTTGGGTGCATCTCCAGGTTGCATGGGCAAACTTTTATCCACAGCTGGTAAGTAGGACTTGGCGGTGGCATGTAAATAGCACTAGACAGCAAACCATTTTGTCCTTGTTAAATTTATTTATTGGTTCTATAAATCAGCTTTACAACCCTGCTAGCCTCGCTCATGCCCAAGGGAAGAGAGGGACTAGGCACTATGCTTGGAAGAGTCACTTTGGTGTCACGGTACCTCCGGAAACTCTCCCTCTTTTCACCTTCCCCATGCAAACAGCAGTGCCCAAGCCACATTAGCCATCGTAGGTGCCGGTTGATGGGCTGCTCTGCACAGCTGGTCCCTGGGCATAGTGCAATGGGCCTTCAACCTGAAAGCACACCCAGCCTCTCCAGATGGATGCAAAGGAATATCTCAAGTGTCCCCTTTGCAACTGCTGCTGTCAAGGAAAAGTCCCAGGCTGAGGAAGGCTGGAGGTGTTATCAAGCACACAGGAGGGAAGAGCAAGGTTAGTGAGACAGCCCAGCTGAGAAATAAAGATGAATGTGCAATACATTGCATATGGGGTTTGGTTTGTAAAGGACCCTACCAGCAGCCATGAGAAAAATGCAAGTTTTGAGTCTGTGCCTAGCACTGGATTTTTGGTCCCCAGGGCTCCTAAGGAAACCAGTTCATACAATTTAAAGGGTTAGAAAAGGTCTTGTCCTGGCAAAACTGATCATATGTTTAAAAAGATATGATTTATTTGTAGATTTGTTTCTATTGCTTTTGTGATTTAGATAGATATTTGGCCTAGAATAACAGTTTTCTCCCTGAGTTCATTCTCCAGTAAAGTTATTATCCTGAGGCTATAATATTCAGTGTACTGAATATTACAGGCATGTCAGAAATTCAGCTTTACTCTTTCGCAACAGGGTGCGGTGAGAGGGGAAGATGGGATGAAACCAATAGAAGATGGTGACACATAAAACCTCTTAATCTTTTCTGCTAAGCCCTTTCTTATCTTTTGATTTCCATGGCTGTTGATAACACCGCCAGCCTTCCTCAGCCTGGGACTTCTCCTTGACTCCTCTCCTTGGCTCCTGCACTGATGCTGTCCTGTTTCTCTCTCTGTCATTTGCTGAAGTTCATCTCTTCCTGTCCCTCAAGAGCCCACACTTTGGACTGTTTGTTCCTATGCTTGCCGTTATTCCTGTGTTACCAAGAGATATGCTTGTCTATGGATCAGATCATACCTTGGAGAAAAGGCCTAAACTCGTCAGCTGGATGCCCTGCTTCTTCCTGGTCCATTCTCACTTATAGTTACTCCCCACCCTCCCTCCTGTGGAAATCTCACTGGACGAGGTCTTACTCGTGGCCTCCAAATACGATCTTCACCGTCCCTGGAAGAAATCTATTACTGCAGCTGAAACACACATACAACAGTCTTGCTTTGGCTCAGCCACAAGTCTCTGAAGTGACCTGGCAGAGGCCAGCGGGAGTGGCAGAGTCTCGGCAGAGGCACAGACAGCCCAGGACACAGCCCCGGCGGAGTTGTGCCGGAGTGGGGATTTATGGTATGCCAAAGAAAGACTGCAGGATTTGATGCCTCATCCAGTTCTCATTAACACGCACCAGGAGTCCTGTCACTAGCTCAGAGAGAAACTGGGCCAAGTCTTACACCCTTTTAAAGTTATTTAAAGTCTTGTCACCATCGACATCCATTCGCCATGCTTCTAAATGTCAGGATTTAAAGTTGTTTTCCTCAGATGTTATTCAGTAGTTTTCCATGGTATATTCTATTTCATACCAAATTAAATTGTGCTATTCTATAAGGATGTATATTCTATAGGAACCATTGTCATATTCCCTTCTAATGGAATCAAGCACAAAATTCAACAAGCTTTTAAAATTCTATCTGCTAAAAAATGAGCTAGTAATATGAAATTCCTCCCACATACTCCCACTCTAATGTTTCTCTAAAATCTATTTATCTTAGTCACGACCTTATGAGCATGAACAGAATGTGGCAAACATTTCTCAGTGTAAGAATGTGTCTAAACTTTGGGAAAAGTTGTTATAGCTGAAAAGGTATAATTTCCACGCAGCATTCGGGTTATATACTGTGATTAAAAAAACAGATGCCAGAAAAGTTGTTCCTTTGTGGTTTACACTTTACTTGAAATCACTTCTCTCTGTTAATTTTATGGAGTACTGCAAGTTACTGAGTGCTCTCAGCCCCCACGGACATCAGTGGAAGCTGAACGTCGTCAGGCCTTGCTAGCAGATATTCAGTAACTCACAGGACTAAGCCCTTTAAGAAATAAATAATTTCCAACTGACAAAACTGCTCACTTAGGGTAATTTTCTGCTGATAATGCAGCCAAGGGGAGTTTTTCATTATCTTCAAGGATAACAGAACAGTGTCTTCAGAAATTGGTAATAAATTAGTAAGCAACATAGAAAAGGAGTGTTCTTAAGTGTGTTTTGGCATTTCAGGAAAAATCTGAATAACAATGCATAGGAAGGATTAAGAAGTATCCAAAACAAATGGTTTGGTTGAACATTAGCTGATTCTACTAGAATTGCTTGGATTTTTCTAGAACACTCTTTATTTTTCTTGAGGGATGAACACTAAACAGGCTTACATGACAATACCATTAAGGATTAGTTTGCATCCAAAACAAAAGTTGAACTGCCCAAGGAAAAGAAGAAGACTGTCCACAGAAACATTGGACCATCCCTGTGTATGTTTTGGGATAGATCCAAGAACAATACGTTCTGGAAAAAAGATGATGTGCCAGAAAAGTTCACCCTTGGTCAGGCATTCCCTAAACTCTAGAAATGTGTAATCTGAGATACCAAAAATATGTCACAGGCATGTTCAGTATTTATGGATGCCATTTAGCAAGCATGAGGTCAGAGGCAATGAACTTGCTACATAATATTGTTCCATGTTACTGCATATGATAAAAATGAACGGACATTCTTCTACACTAAATGGCAGTATTTATTACACCATATACCAACGCTGAACCAGGGAAAGTTGCCTACTGTGTTCGTGTTTCTTGTACTAGTCTGGAAGGTGAGACAAGTTACTGTGCTTCAAACTGAGAAACGTTTTTAAAAAAGCATTTCTTTTTAATTTATAATCGTCACTTTGAAGAGTGTTCCATGGTTGGGTGGCCATATAGAAAGTAATGTAATTCACACTCCTTTTGGGGGAGCAATATACTTCAAGCACATTGAAATCTTTTCCATTGACTTATGAGTCAGAGAAAGAAATGCAAGTCAGACGCCTCTCACTTACCCAAAGTCTACAGCACCATGACTCTGCTGAGTTCACTCCAAGACGTCTGTCCTGAGAAAAGGTGTTGGTTACAGATGAGCTGTGAAAGAGTATCGTGAGGGAGGTTAGAAAGACTCCTCCTAGGACTACAGCTGTCCCTCCAGACTGAACAATTGGTACTCTGAGCTTTGTTTTTGCAGGATAAAAACCTAGAAGTTTACTTTGAAAACAACCAAACAAGACCAATCCCTCCCGAACAACATCCGAAAGTTGAGGTTTCCTTCAGCCATCCATCATGCTGTAATCATCATCCTCATGTCAATGTCTTTCTCGGAAAAAAAGAACTTGTGTAAGCAAATAAATTTTGGTTCCAGGTATTAAGTCACAGCTCAAGAAGTCCAGTGAATGTTCCATCCAATAAAATTTTTACCTCTCCTCTAGGTATGGTTTTCAATCAGATCTATTTTTTTTTAAATTCCATTTCAGGATATTGTGTCTGATTTTTCACAGGTTTTGTAGACAGGCTAGACCTGGCGTTAGGAAAACCTGTCAAGGTTGAGATCAGCAAGTCCAGGGAAGGAAGGAATATAATTAGGCTTAAAATGGAAATTTTACTAGTTTTTTGTTCATGAAGTAGCTGCTGGCTTTCCCCACTCTCTCTAAGCGCCCAAGTCCACCAGCCAGCAGCCCATAGAGAGTGTGCAGGACACACAGCCATGCATCCTTTTCTGGGACGACCTGCCTCATAGCTCAGTCTTTCTGTTCCACTCCTTCATTATCTTTCCAAGTAGCAGGCTTTTCCTAGTGTCTCACCTGAATTTCAATTGCTCCAGCCGAAGCCTAAGACTTGTCTTGGTCACCATGGATATGGAAAACAAATCATCTCCTTCTGCAGTTTAGTATTGCTGTATTTGTTAGGGTTGATTCCCCCGCCTTTCCTCTGCAACGTAGGCTAAAATAACCCCAGGTGGTTTGTTCACTTCCTTTCTAGACTCCTGGTCAGTTTTAGTGGTCTCCTCTGGACTTTCTACTGTTGATCCACGTGTTTTTCAAAAGGCATCACCCAACACATGACTCAGCCCTGCAGCTGTGCAGGCAGTTCAGGCTCACTGGGGCTGAACAGCGTGGAAGGATTTCTCACACGTCTTAAGTTTCTGTTTATACTGCTATAACTTTTACTGGGTTTGCAAGTATTTCCTCTTCCTCAGCTCGTGATTCACAATGGTCCTCCAACGGTTTAATGAAGAACCTGTATTTTGCCTGCTGGTCTCTATCCTATGTTTATTTTATGAAGCCTTCCCAAGAATAGTACCTGGCATTTTACATTATTGACACGTTACTTTTTCAGAGCATCTTCCCCAGCTGTCAGGATAATTTTTAATTTTAGCTTTATCTTCCAAATTATCTGTGGTCAGTCCCAGTGAGGTGCCTTTTGAAAATTTAATAAGCATACTTTATTTTACCCCATATACCTTGATATTGAAAATATTGAAGAGAACTGGATGAAGGACTGACTCCTACAGAACCTTATCACCTACAACTTGTTTTAGTAGTACATCCTGGCTTTTTCTTGTCACCTAGATAATATTGCCCCCCCCCTTAGAGGCTGCCCCATCCAGGCTATTCTTACTTACTCAGGTTAGGAAAAAGTCATATGAAATAGCATGAAAATCTCCCTAAAATCAAAACATTGGATCACTCCTGTTTCTCTGTTTGAAAACTGTTTATCAGGTGGTGCTAGACTGATTGGCATTGTTTATTCTTGGGAAATCTATGCTTGCTTCTACTCACCTTGTTTTCTCCTAGATGTTTAAAAACGGCCTGTGTTAATTATTTCAACGTTTTTCAGGAACTAAGAATAACCTGGGAGCACCATAATTCTGAACTACTCTTTATTTTACTCCACTTCATAGAGGTAGGCACTTTGTTCTTTCCTGCTGGCTGACATCTCACTTTTCCAGAGCAGGCTGTTAACGATACTACTAACAGTGCTGAGACTACGTACAACGGTCCTTGCATTGCCCTGTGAACGAAGGTCCCTGAGCCCAGGAAGTGTGAAAACATCTGATTTACCTGCAAAAGATAGATGATTTATCTGCAAACTCCTTCAGTATTGCCTCATGGCAGTTCTTCATAAGGTGAAACCTGGTGGACTTATACCGGCTGAGGAAAACAGCGTCCTGCAACAGCCAGCGTCAGTTTGCTCTGGTGATTGACAAATTGTCCTGCACAGGAGGCCTCTAATACTAACACTACCTGTAGTTTGATTATGATCAATAGATATTGTGATAGGCCTGCGAAAAGTGCTGTTTGATTACTTTTACATGAAGGCAGTACAAAAATGTCTCTTAATTCAAAGTATCAAAATATGAGCTGAGAAGACGGCAGATAAATTATTAGAATACAGTCTTTGCGCTGATAAACTTTTGAACTTTCATTGAACTTGTATATTAAGAATAGGCAGTTTTTCCAAGAGGAAAATTCACTAGACAACCTACAATTTTTCTTTCACATATTTAAGGAAAATGTTCGATCTGGTAAGGAAATAATAGTAATTTATGTCTTTGATAATTGAGAAGGATTATAGTTCTATACACAGAAAGAAGCAGCCGTCACCTGCTCTCTGAGTCACAGTCCTGTTAAAGAGGTAGATACCACCTTAACTGGATGAAACCTCAATATTTTGGGTTGGGAGATCAAGGAAGCTTGCATCTCCCCGTGAAATGAAAGCATCACTATCAGCCTCTTTCTGTGTCGCTCCTGCCTTAAGACTTGGCACAAAATTGTTAAATCCTCCTTCTTCCTCATGCCCTTTTCCTTAAAACGAGACAGTCATTTCCCCTCGTGCACGCAGAAGCAGGCTCTAGGGACAGCTGTCCTAATAGTTACAAACCCGCCTTCTTCAGGCTGGGCAAATTTGCAATGCTCTGTCCAGCATCCTGCTCTGAACAAACTGGTACAAACTAAAGGTTTATATATAATTCATGATACAGGTGAATTTTTTACTACTCACCCTGCTGCGAAGGAAGACTGAATCCATTAAAAAGCATCGTCTGCCGTCACTGCACAGGGCACAAACTGTGAGAATTCCTGACCGGGTTTGTTTCATCCTACCTAAAGTACAACTCAAGGCAATGAGATAAGCAGGAGGACACACCTGAAGGACTGATTTGCAGACAAGCCACCTCATTCAGCCATTCGGGGCATGGAGGTCATGTCTTTTTGACTCCCGTGGAGTAAGCCAAATCCCTTAAAATCCTGTAAGCCACGAGATCTGCAGTTGGGCAGTGATGTTCAAGTAAAGGTGTCACATATAGGTGGTGTGAGCATGGAGCACCTGTTCATCTCATGAAAAACAGCACAGATTCAGGAAAAATGGGCTGCCAGGAATTCTGCTTTCCCCACTTCCCCTGCGTCCAGCTCACCTGCACAACTCAGTGAGTTTAGATGGGATGGGGAGAATCTGAAGGAAAGTGATTGTAACCACAGCCCTCCAGACTTTCATTGGCCTTTTTGGGGGAGAGGGGTGGTGAATGATCCCACCAGCTCCCAGGCTGGCCACGTCAAGACCTTCCCATCTCTGCTGAAGCACCATGATCAAGCTCTGCTCCGGCAGCTTCCCCACTCGGTTCCCTCTGATCTGTTGCTTTCTCGTGCTTCGAATGTGAGCCTCCTACCCTGGATGCCCTGGTGCTCTGGAGCAGCCTTCCATGCGTCTGTCTCCTCTCTCATCAAGAACATCTCCTTTTCCATCCTAATCTTTCTTTCTGGTCCAGTTATTCAGTAATTCCCACTTGTGACCTCAATCCAGACCCTCTCAAAATGGAAATCTCCTGCTAACTTGAACAGGCTTTGAATCAGTTCTATGTTAACTATTTTTAGGGTGCTGAGCACTGTCCTACTTAAAGAAGTCCTCTGTAACAGCATTTGCTCACACTGCTTTCTCCTGTACTTACAAATGAAAATTTCTGTAGTTATTTTCTTTCGTCTTTTCTGTTAACTTATAGAAGTGAGCATTGTACAGGTTTCTGTGAGGTCTGAGGTGTGGGGTGATATTAATCTGGCCAAACACAGATATCTGCAGGTGGATTAGCCACCCTAAGGACCCTTAGCAGAGAAAGGAGAGAAATCAGCACTGCCAATGTGGGAGTGCATGTATCCTAAAGCAGATGTGGAGTTGATGAACTGACAACTTCTGAGATGAAACCCATCTCTGATGAAGGTGTTCCCAAGATGACGATCTTGCAGACAGAGAGCCTTATGTTGGTTTCCTAGGAGGATCTCTCTGAGTACTGATCTGCCTTTTCCAGGGTATTTTAACTTTAATTTCCAGCATATTATCGTAACTCAGTAATCTGCAAGATATAAAACAGTGTGCGGCCAGAAAACCCTTCTGTTCCTAGAAGGCAGACCCACGGGTATCTCACTGCTCCCTCCAGCACTGCAGAAAGGGTTCACAAGCCCTGTCACTCCCCGGGAGTTTCTTGAAAGTGCTCATGTCAGGGAGCAGACTTGGCACGGAGGCCAACAGGCTTGCAACAGCCCACTTCTACCTGAGCAAATGCTCTGACCCACCAAAACTGGGTGGCTGCCTGCAAACCACCTGCAGGGAATGGTCCCTGAATGGTGCTTGGAGTCCAGGCCCCTGTCAGCCACCCTGGGCTGGGGCCATCACGAGGACTTTGCCATGCGAATAATCCTATCCCAGCTCCTGGGAACACTCCCAGGCATGGCTTGTTTTACCCCGTCATCTGCAGCAACGTTTCTCCTCTTTCTTAAAGCCTCATGCCCACTTACTGCCAACTTCTCCACCCTTGATCTCCCCAAAAGCGGCAGCTTTAACAGTTTAATGTCCTCTTTGCTGTTGGTCAGGAGACAAGTTGCAAGCTGTACTGAATATTCCCCAACAAACAATTTCACCGCTGTTAGCTCCAGGGGTAGGATCCCCACTGACAGTACCTTTTCCATTGCTTTTCGTGCCATTTGTTTTCCTTCTAACAGTATCCTGGCAAGGTTAAAGGTTAAAATCACTCACACAAACTGAGGGTTTCCTGCTACGGATAGAAACTGGTACAGATAATTTCTTCCTTTTCGTTCAGTCATGAGTTTAAACTTGGACATACCTTTTCTGTCTAGCGAAGTTTGTCCAAAAGGTTCCCGTACAATTGTTTTTCATTGGAAAATGTGGAGTGGTTGGAACCCAAGTGAGACTGTGAGTGTATGTGCTACCTGAAAGACAGCGCAAGGAAAAAGTCAAACCCAAAGAGAAAACTCTCATCTCTTCAAAATGAAACAATTTTTGTCCTATTCAAATTAAACTATATAGAATGAAGTTGAAATAAAATGTTCTTTCTGTTTTTCTTAAATTTGATTTTTGAAGCCAAATGAAACAAAAATATTTGAAACTGCTGATTTTTCATCTGGTTGCAGTTCTGTTACGGTGTTACTGCCTCTTGGGCAGTGGAGAATGAAGGTCTGGCTGCTCCTTGTGTGGCAGCTGATGTGCGAGGTGCTCAGGAACAGCAGGGTGGCAATATCCTGGGCACAAGTGTGATTAATTTTTTTATTGTCTTATCTGTAAAGAGATTGAAGTGAGGCAAGTCTATTAGGTTTGATTTTCCAACATAAAAAAATGTTACAATGAGTGAGTTGTTCATGTATGGCATCTGCCTCATGAAACACCCCTCACCGAAAACACACTGCAGCCGATATCTCCTACTCCCTGCATTTTATATAGGAATCTCTTTCTCCTTTCTCCCCCTCCCCCCACTCTTTGCCCTGAGGAAATCAGGATTAAGACATTTCTTTCTGTCTTCTTTGAAGTATCCCAAAACCCCAGACCCAAAAGTCTTCTCCCTTTAGCAATATTGGGTACTCTAATTGCAATAGGTACTTTACAGGCAAATTTTAGTGATTAGGTTAAAATTAGTTTCTTCTGGAAGGTGAGCAGCAGTGTCCCCTGAAACAAAAACAATTTCTTTGAAGCAGATCAATACCACATGGGAAAGCATTGTTAAATTGAGTACCTACATTATTGTATACGATAGCAAACTTACGTACAGAAGTTTCAAGTCAAAGGTATACTGGAGAGAGTGATAATAATGGGGTAAAACCAGCATGTGAGACTGTGACAACAACTTTTTTTTTATCAGATTGGGTGGAAAATAAATTAAAATCCTAAAAAATATAGAACTCGAACCATTAGGTTCTCACTCAGCCTGTGTAGTCAGCAGTTTTAGGTCATAGCAGAGACTGTTGGTGGTGGTTTCGTTTCGTAACAAAAAGTTGGTGAATCTCTAGCCCTTAGGAGCCAGCAAAGAAGAGACATGAAAGCAAAGAAGATGCTAAAATAAAAAAGAATTGCCTTTTTTTTCCTCCAGAAGGCAGTTCTAGCTCACTTTTGCAAATCCATAAGTTGAGGCCAAAAATACAGGAGTTTCTGCGCTACCTTAGATGAGATCACTGCATCCTGGAGATGCGGAATGCTAAATAAGACACCAACAACTCACGTGGCTGCATTACGTAACGCCAAACGAAACTCCGTGAATCAGGCACGGAGCTGGGAGGCTCTTTCCTCTTCTCAGCTCTGCCCATAACTGGCCTCACAGCTTTTGGCAAGTTCTTCACATCAGAAGTTTCATCTGAAGGGACGGGTGGCTAGGACCAACATTTTTAAACACAGGAGCCAACAGTTATGCATTTAATTTTAAGTGATATTAAATCTGTGGCATCCAAGAAGCAGAGTACTTCTGAACATTAGATCGTTTATTCAGACATTTAAGTATGGATTTATACAGTGAGCTTACACTCGCTGATGTGGAAGCACATACTTCTGTCTTCCTGTCCTCAAAACAGGGAGAACGTATGAAAGAAGCACTGCTGTGCAGCACACACTGTAAAAGCAAATACCCTACCTAATCCTTCTATGGGGCTACAAGCAAGCTATATAATATCGTTGCCTGAAATAACTGGACTTGCTGGCCTGGGAGTCTTTCCCATCCCTGTATTCTTTAACCAGTCTGAACAGTCTGATGATGCTCACCAGAAAAATCCTGCGCTCCCACATCCTCTGATTTGGGCAAGTCCTCATCCTTGCATGGCACAATGAATCAAGATGGGCACACATATGGAACCCAGACGAGTGCATCCCATTTCACATGCTCCACTGAAGCATATGGAGGACATGGTACTACAACCCACAAGACGTAGCAAAATTCTCCAAAATCTAGGGAAGAAAAAGATCTCCTTAGGACTGATTCACCCTGCAGTTACAGCAAGGGTTTCTGAAAAGCCTCACTTACCTGCCTTATGATTTGTCATTACAGACATATGCAGACATACATTTAGCTTAGCTTTTGTAGAATTAGCCTGTCCAATACCCTTCCTCCACTCTGTTTTAATGCAACATGTGCAGAGGGCAGTAATTGTTCCCTGTTTCAGGCAGAATGACAGAAAAGGAGACATGGTGTTCTCCAGAAGCCGGACTGTAGAAAGTGAAGCACCTGGTGTGAAAGATAGATCAGGAATGCTCCAACAGAAAATATTTTCATCAGGATCCAGGGGAGACCACGTGATCTGCTGACTTATGTGGTCTCTAGCAGTTCGGCAGGTCTTTGTTCAAGGTCCTGCTCCAGTAAGCTTTTTATATTTATAGGAGTGAAACAGCTCCAGCATGAGAAACTGAGAGAACAGTATTTGTGATACAGCTTCAGACATCTGGGAAAGTTTTACAAAAATAGTAGTTGTGAGCAGGTAAACAACACTAATGACATTAGAGAGAAAAGGAATACCCACCTTGGTTAAGCTTAGAGAGTACAAGGAAAAGTTAAATGTCTTCAAATCATGTGGCATGGTGAACTCCAGCTTAAGGTGCTCAGGGGATGGGCTGAGTCATCAGCGTTAGCCCTGGGGGTTCCCTGAGTGATGGGCGAGGAACCAGAAGGCCCCAAATGATGCAACTCTTGAACAGGAGGACAAGTGGAGGGGAGGCAGCTCTGCCTGATTTCAGCATCCGTGAAAAACACTGCAATGCAAGGTTTATAAAGGGGGGCTGATTCAAGCTGTTTTTACCTTGCATTGGAGAAGTTCTTAATGTTCTCGTAAAGACCAGAACAGACCCTGACAGCAAAAAGCTAAATGTGTCCTCAACTTGTCCATCGAGGAAAGCTGCTAACGATTCTGCCATGACTTGGTCATGGCTGCCTGGTTTGTTTCCATCCGCTCCGTGTTTTTCGTTGGGTACATGCCGGAAAGCCGCTACACCAGAGGACACGCTGGAGAGGCAATCCTCTGGAAAGCTCCCCACACGCGCCACGGTCAGCATCCCTGCCGCCCACCTGGCTCGCGGACACGGGATCTTGCACGGGCGTAACAGAGCTGCACCATGTGGCATACGTGTTCAATCAAAACAACTCATATTTTGAGTATTAAATATTTAAAACAAGTAACACAGGAGGAAGTTGTACCTCATGAATTATTCACGGTGATTTGGTGTTTTGAAAAGTGAATATTTGATAAACTGTGACTTGTTCGTGGACAATTTGTAATCAGAAAGAGGTGAAAATCGTCAATACACTACTTACTAAAAATTATTTGTTCGTTTCCAGCATCGGGTTATCTGAGCTCTCTACTCACGCTTACAGCTTCTCTCCGCAGACCTCCCCAAGGTTGCGCCAGCCAGCGCAGTGCAGCCGAGGGACCCCGGGGCCCCCCTTGCTCACCTGAGGCCCTGGCGTGCGGCAGAGCCGGGGAGCCGCCACGGCACAGCCGCCCCTCGCCCTTCCCCAGTGCACGGGTGATGCTGCGGCACCGGCTGCACCCTCTGCACGCCTGCTCTCCTGGGGCTGAGCAGGGTTTGGGAGCCGGGGAAGCGTTGGGCAATGGCACGGTGCAACTCGAGGAGGAGGGCATGTAAGAGCAGTTCCCTTCCTCGCCCTCCCCTCCTCCTCCACAGACAGATGCAGCCCCAGCCTGCAGCCAGGTTAGCAGCACGAGGTGAAACGAGCGACTTGATGGTTCCGGGCAGTTTGCAGGGTCAGGCTCCCCTGCGAGCCGGTGTTTGACTGGTGGTGACACCGGCTGGACTGGCGCAGCCCCAGCCCTGCTCGCAGGGGTCAGTCAGGTCTGTTCCTTCTCCCGCTTGGTTATTACCCATAATTACTACACACAGAACCTGCTGGATTTTTTAAAAGAACTTTTGAGTTCCAAAGAACCTTGGAAATACACCCTTTTTTCTTCATCCATTTTCTTTTTTCTTCAGTGGTAAAATGAAAACAAGAGAACTGTGTAAGGGAGAGAGATACTGGGAGAGACCAAACCTGACATTCAAGTTCCTCCTTCTGCCTATAAAACAGCCCAGGTTCTTGCAACGTTTTTTGATAGACCTGCACCAAACAATGGGATTGACTTAAGAAACTCTTCCAAACTTGCAAAATGGAAAATAAAGCAGTAATTTTCTGCAAAAATATCTTAGCACTTTTTGATCAACACAGGTTATCTCTGCCAAAGCAGGGTTCAAAATGATCCCTACAGCACACAGAAGAAAACCAGTCAAGTCATGTCATGATAACAGTCATAGTATCCTCATGTTCTGCTGCTTTCATGTTGGGAAATGACTTTATCTCCATTCACCTCTGTCTCAACTCTGCCAGTTTCTAAACCATGACAGAACGTTGTCTTTTACCCTGCAATTACTCAGACTTCCTAGTCGGCTCTTGCAATGGATGGTAGCAAGCTTTTTGGAAACCCAAATAGATTTTATTTACCAGTTCTTTATCTGATCTCATCCCTATAAAAAGTTGTGCTATTGTGACTAAAGGTATAATTTTATATTGCATAAAGCTGCATTAGCTTAATTCAGCTGATACAAAGTTGCACTGTTCGTCATTCATAAATATGTAGACACCCATTATCAGTTGAAACCTTGCTTATCTTGGTCCATCTTGCACTGGTGAATTTACAGGTACAAGTTAAATGTATATAACACATTTGAAGACATACAGACATACAGAAGTTGCATCACTTTAACTAAAAGCAGATTCTGTGTGGTGCTGTATACAAGCCCTAAGGGATGCGTGGCAACATTTCTCTTTACAGAATATGCAAGGAGTACAGATCTTGCAGAAGGAGCTAGTAAGTATATAACATTTTAAAATGCTAGCTGCTCTAGCCATGGCTCTTCTTAGTGTTTCATTTCAGGAAGTATTTCATTTCTATTCTCATTTAGAGCAAGCAGAGACTGAGGAGAGAGCCTGGGAAGCTGACACCCATCAGGATCTAGAAAGCCAGTTCCTGGCAAAACCTTTCTGGAAATTTGGAGAGTGAACCCAGCTCTCTTTGTCTTTTGTATATACCATTGTAGGGCGCTCATTTCTGCAACTGTCATTTTTTCTTCTACCAGGTAATCTGTACGTCCTGGCAGCATGCATTGCCTACTGTGCGATGAGTAATGGTTTGTGTGAACTTCAATAGTTAGGTGTCCCAAATGAATACCCCTAATTTAAAGCTGTTCTCCACCAATTCTGGAGTCACTTAGACTCAACACCTGGAAAAGGCTGTACTTCTCCATATACACACCTCTGCCTCATGGGTCTGTGGGAGAATAAAACTTCACTGCAGCAAAGACGTAGCACCAAATTTTCATGGGAGCCAGGACATCAGCATGGCTATAGAGAGAGTAAATAGCGGTTTCATTTTACAGACCATCTAGTTAGCTCTCCTCCCTCGCCTTCTGGGCCCCACCAAGAGGGATGCACCAGTGGTGAATTCAAGGTATCTGACCTGCAGGCACGGAGGAGTCACCAGTCAACCATCTGGGGGTTGTCTCAAACATCCCCAACTGACCACAGCTTGACCACCAGACATGTCTGCCCTCATTGCCCACATTTCCCTGCACAGGAATTTAAAAAGGCTGAAAGTGGCTGACCTACAATTATACACCAGCATTACAAATAAAACAACTTGATCCAAACTCAAGCTGCAACCCTGGAATATTATTTCATCCTCCATACCTGGAGGTATGCAAGGTGGGAGAGCAGCCAGTTCCCCTCCCCTCAGGCTGTGTTCCCAGCTCCTCTTCCACTGCTGTGGCCTGAGTGGAAGAGGAGCTGGGATCACAGCCCCAGAGGAGGGGAGATGGCTGCTCTCCCACCTTCGCCTTCTGGAGGCTCTCATGCACACCCAATGCCCAGCGCAACTCCAGCCCCAGGGATGCTCTTGGAGATTACCTCAGCCGTGGATTTCTTTTTAAAGAACAGGCATTACATACAGAGATGCTCTCAGCAACAACTTAGAATAGTTATGTGCAGTACCTGTGACATAATGATAAGCTGGTAGCTGCCAGCAAATTAATTAAAATAGCCTGATAAATGCACCCATGCTGAGAAGTATATGAATGCTTCAACCCCAAAGAACGATAGGAAAGAAAAGTACCCATTCAGAAATAATGGTGCAGTAGCTGTTCCCTTTCTGAATTAATATTCTCTGTCAGCAGCTATACAGAAGCTGCTCTACCCTTCTTTGGTACCAACATATGTGCCAAAACAATGTGGTGGTTGACGAACAGTATTTGTCCTCTGTACAGGATTTAAACAGGAATAGATACAGAAAGGGATGTAAGACAGGGTGTATTCGGAGGATGACGACCGTGAATTTTTAGGACTGAATGTTAGAAAATACATAATACAAAAAAAAAGGCAGTCATCTTAGATTTGGCAGCTATGCAAGCATTTCTTTCCATCCTAATATTTTCTAGAAAGATAGGGGGCATATTTAAGAGCCGTCTCTCTCTTCCCAAGGCACTGTCCGTTTTCTGTTTCTATCTCTTAGATCCTATGGGGCAAAGAATAGCTTTGTCTGCTCAGCCCTCTGTCATCATTAAACAAACTGTATGAGGACAATACCAATAATAGATGGAAAGAGCTTTTGTCTTAATGGGATCAGAACTGAAATTAAACCATTCATGTAAATAAACAAAATACCAGCTGTCTTCAAAACCAAAAGTATATCTAGGAGGTCTTCAAATTGCAAATATTTCCAGGCTTCCATGCTTTAAATGTAAGTCCTTGTCTAGCACCTATGGGTGTTGGGGATCTGATACAGGCACTCAGCTGACAACTGCAGTAGCTAATGATGTTAGGAGTTCATCAGCTGTTTGCTGTCACTCCCTTCTGAGCAACACACCTTTCATAGCAGGGCTGGCAGAAAGAAACCTGTGACTTAATGCACTTCTTTCAGCAGGTTAAGCAAACGCACAGGTACATGCCCTGGAGCAGCCAAGGTAGGAGGACAAACTCTTCCTATCCGCTCTGCTACTAAGAAGCTAACTTCCAGCAAGAAAGCCAAAAAGACAACTACGGTAGTAACTTCCTAGACCTCTGCAGCAATATTTTCTAGAGCTTGTCTTTCAGAGTCTTAATGCTGTAGATTAATTTCCTAGGTGCCTTTGTTAGAGGATAATGAACCATTATTTATGTCAAGATTATGTGATTTCAAAAGTCAAAGAGATCACCAGAAAACTGAAAAGGTTATATTTTATTTGCACAATTGGTACAATAAAATAGTAAAATTATCATTTATTTGCCATTTTGATGGCAATAATTTTTGAATGTGGCATGGTATAATGATGACTGTATATTTCATATAATCTGCCATGTAGCACAGAAAGGCAATCTATTCTGGGGTGAATTTGAGCCGGCATTCTGCATGAGCATTTTAGACAGATACATTACAATTTGCCTAATGTTGTCTAATTATAACCACTTCTGACATCTCTTTTTGTATTAGTAGTGTCATTGTGTGACACTTAAGCAAGGAAAAAGACTGTAAGATTAAGCTAAGCAGTTCTTACCCTATTGAGCACCCAATGACATCTATGATGTGGCATCAGGACCAATTATTATGCTACTAATTTATTTATATATTTACACAGCAGCTCCCTGAAGAGCCTATTGGATGCTCTGTTGGATAGCTTATCTTCTCATTTGTAAGGTAGCTGAAATTTGGCTGGACATACACATCTGCTTTAAAAGACTTGGAAAGGAAGAAAGGCAGGAGAGAGACAAGCTCCTCTTTGGGTTTTGACATACAAAGACCAGAAAATCAGATTTAAAGAAAAACAAACAAACAGAAAGAATCTATGTGGCAATAGGCCAAGACCCCTCAATGGACGGATAGTATGGAGAAAGGAAATACATGAATAAGAGTGTGAACATTGGTCAGAGAGGCATTATCATCTGTGAAAGGACTGAATTTGTCTGAACTGCTGGATGAGGTTGTTGAGAAACAACTGAGCAGCTTGTGTAACTTTGTTTTATATCAAAGTATCAAATTCCAAACTTCTCCTAGAATAGTACTTGTTGTCAGCTACAGGGTTGGATTTAGAAATGGATGAATATCTCTATAAAGTTATTTTAGAGATAAACACTAGCAGGGATGTATCACCGTTGTGTCATTGACTCCTCAGATATAGATTAAGAAGCAAATGCAACAGCTAATGGTACAGCTTACTTATTCTTGGACATGATAGCTGACAACTGTCTTGCCAAATAACCACTGAACCTACTAGAGATAATCCTATGTTAGACATAGATTATTAGGTACTCAGAAAAGTATAGAACAATCAAACATAAGTGTAGAACAATCAAACATAGAAGACAAACTTGGATTGACTTGACATGAGAAGATTTAGTTTAAATAAAATGGAGGACTAAACAAGAATAGGTCTAGAGCATTTTCTATTTAAAAAGGAAAACTGCAAAAGAAACTAAAGAAGTTGTTGATAAAGTCTGAAGTGCTGAAGAAATTGAATGTGTGGAATCCAGCAATACTCTTAAGTAAAAGATACAAAAACTATTGGAACTGAAAAAAAGGAAAAAAAAATGATGGAAAGACTTTAGAAATGGCTGGATAAGCTGCCATTTTCAAAAAGCTATTAGGAGTGAGAAAAGAACACCCAAAATAGGAAAAAAACTACTAGGGAAAGCACCTCTTGGAGCTCAGAATTCAGGTTTAGCTACACCTTACAAAGAAAATCAGGAGCAAACTATGAAAAAGTTAATCAGTCATATAAATAACAAGGAGAAAAAAGTGGGATAGTGGGTTTGCTTTGCAGTTAGAGAAGGAAGAGACTAGGGAAGTATGACTTCAAATTTAAATAGTTTAGTGTAGTTTCAATAGAAAGAAGATGTTGAGCAGGGAGGTAAGAACAGGATGGCTAATGGAAATGAAGATTTGGAAACAGAGCTCATCGCAGCTGGGATTGAGATAAAACTTAAATAACATAATGTATTCAACCCAGGGTGGCAGGGGTGGGGGGCAGGCTATCCTCACCCAAAGCAGTAAAAGACCTGGCATGGGAAATTGCAGGACCAGGAGCAAGGACGTTTTTATAAAGCTTTCAAGTTAAAGTAATGCTGTATGACTGCAGAACAGCATACACAGACTCTGTATCTGAGGACAGAAGAAAAAGGACTTGACCGAGAAGACTGTTAGACTCACTTCAGTATTATGAAAGGTGTTAGACAGAAGACTGTGCAACAGAAACTTTGGAAAGGTAAATCACGACATTATCTCACTATTAACTCATTATCCTGTTTTACTAAAAATATTAGATTTTTTTAAAAAGAAGCTTGATTAAATCTAAACTGTTTCTCAGCAAAACGTATTATTTACCTATTATTTAATATTGTGCCACATGAGAAACTATTAGTCAGAATGGTGAAAATAGGAGTGAGTAAAATTTTAAGATATGCATTCAACTAGCCAAAAGAGAGATAAAACAACATATGTCTATGAAAGAAAACTACAGGCGCAGAGATTTACCAATGCAGCCTCTTATCAATACATTTCAGAGCAGATATTAATTCCTTCCCTTACCAGAGCACAGAAAGCAGGGCTGTGGAATGAATGTCAACCGGAGTATCGTAGAGGAAATATCTGAAAGAAACTGAGATTGAGACTACAAAACAGGATTAAATTTAACCATCCCAATGCAAGATCAGGAACTTGGAAATAATGTAAATTTCTGCTAAAAACAGGGAGTTCATCAGCTGGAAAAGGTATAACAGGGGAAAGATTCAGATATCCTGATCTCTCTGAGGACGACAGCATGTTGCTCCTACTACTGCGTGGCCACACAAGAAAAGCAAGTACAAACCGAGAATGTATAAGGAGCAGCGATGCTGCAAGACAAGGCCTTGGGGAGACAATATCCACACAGAGTTTTGGCTGCTGTGTTTCAAGGAACATGAGTTAAAACAGAAACAGATATAAGGAAAGACAACGGGCAGCGCTAGGGGACAGGAGACCTTTGGGCAGTGGAGGCAAATGCAACTTGTCTAGTTTAGCAAATAAAGGCTGAAAAGGCTGCCACTTGTAAGTACTGGGGAAGGAGAGGTGCTATTTAAGCTAAATGATATGTTAGAAAGACAGCAAAGGATATCAAATGGCCATAAATACCCACAGGCTGAAAATCAGAAGGAGGTTTCTAGCCATCTGAGAAGTGACCTTTTACAACAAACTTCCAACAGAAATACTGGGAGCAAGAAATCTAACTGCCTCTAAGGTGGACCAGGATAAATTTGTGAAAGGGGTGGTACGAGATATGTTTGTGAGGCCACAGAACTAAATTCAGAGCCCTAGAATGTGACTATTCTATCACGATCTTCTGTCATGGAGGGGACGGAGAAGCAGAGCACAGAGCAAGGTCCTGCCACATGCTGTTAGATCTCCATGAACTGACACACCTGCTGTCAGCAGATGGCAACTTCCAACCCACAGAGTACAACAAGTTAATACAAGGAATTTCGATTTTCTGGTTAGAGTTAATTTCTTAGTGGAGTTACAGAGCATATTACAAAGGCTGATTAAGTGTCAGTAATGTTTTTTCTGATTTATACCTTCCCAGAGTCCCTGATGATCCTTTGTGATTGTGTTTACACATCCATGCATGCAAACACACAAACACTATAATTTTCTGCACTGGAGAAATGAAACTGCTTCAACTAAATTACCACTTGGTGTGGATGCAAACCTTACAGCAGCTGATATGGGGCTCTTGATCCTTTCCTGTTTAAAGCCCAGGGCATCCTGACCTGGCCCTCACCTCTAATGTATTCACCTTCTGTCAGCCGGCATGGCTCCCGTGTCGCTGTGCTGGGACTCTGCTGTACAGCGCTGGCACGAGCCTGTGATTTTCTTCCAGCTGCGGATGGGGAAGGTGATAGCTCAGGAGACGGGTAATGTCCCTTTTACAGTCGCAGCACAGCTGGGGTTGGGTATGATGCCTGCACACGGTGACAACAAACACGACAGCGTGTGTGCAGCGGTGAGAGGCACCAGCTGTCTCACCTCTGGTGACACGTTAGCAAAGGTGGAGGATTAAGATGTGGAGGTTGAACCATCAGTCACCAGGAGTGTGCGCCACTGGAGCGAGCACACTGGAGCTGCATTTGCGGAGGTCGCCTTGCACCTACCCTGCTGCTAAACAGAGGTATCTACAGCTATGTGTTCAGCGCATTTCCTCAATGCACTTAAATAATTAAACACTGTGTTAGTGCATACAGCATTCAGTGAGAACGACCCCGCCACCTCCTTTCCACATACGCAGAACTTCCATTCCTCTCCTGACGTGGAAGTCTCTTGTCATCTAGTTTGATGTAGTTAAATTGACGTATCTTGTTAAGTCTTACCTAGCGGCTCACATTAAATTGGAATGTACTAAAGAGATAATGGCTAGCAATATTGTTTCCTTGATTCGCACAATGACTTATTGCAAAACAGAATAAATCTGATTCTGCAAACCTGCAACTTTCAATTGCCAGACCATTTCTGTACTTTAATTCTTCAAAGAAAAAACTGTCACTTGCATAATGCTTCTGAGTGGGGGAAAAATACAGTTTCAATTTTCATATGTTGTAGCATTGTAGGGAAAGATCTCATTTCTTGTCGTGTTGTATCCTGTCCCAGAACCAATAAATATTTTATGCATGTAATGCATTTATCAACTCTGCTGTATAAAAAGTACAGAAGAACCTATGCAGTGGTGTCAAAGACATCTCATGTATTAAGGGAGTCTGAGCAACCTCTTGGGTGCTTCTCCACCTTGAAATTTAACTTTATGTCTTATCCATCAACTGAGCGAGAAGTGACAACAGTTCCCTGCTCTCCAAGGTAACCGTGCACCGGTTTTGCTGGTGGAAATGCCATTCTTTCAGCAGCTAGACGCTGTACATTTTCTCACACTGTGAATTTTCACAGGTTACTCTTACCAAGAAAATATGAGAAATTATTAAGGATGCAGTATCTCATTTAATGATTCAAACTTACCTTTAGTTACATTGGTCCAGAACAAATTGGTCCAGAGAAATTTGGTCCTTACAAACAATGGCTTGCACTTAGAAATTGCTCCAGTCATTTTCTTTTCTTTAAGAAAAGATTTTTAAGATTAAGATTTAAGATTAAGGTTAAGATTTTTAAGAGAGTGTAAGGGAGTCAGACACCTCAGTATGAAATTCCATAGGACCAAGTTATCTAATTTAGGAACCCCACTGAAAAATCCCATTCTGGATTTGTATGCTGGAAATTCTTGTATTTAAACAGAAGTCTTATTATTTTTCTCTATTTATACAAGAGAGCATATATACACACTCGCATGCACACACATGGACACATATGACACAGAATTTAGTATTGTGTTAATTAAATCCACTAGTATCACGCGGATGGAAGGCATCATCAATACAAGTGAGGATCACAACGTCATCTCGGGAGTCGTGGACCGCAATACAATAAGGATTAAATTTATAATGAGAACAAAGGCCATCTGCTGAGACACCAAAGACAAGAACTTTGGCCAGAAAACATAAGGTCTTGTTGTTTGAAAACACCAGAGAAGAAGAAAGGTCCTTTTGGTATCAGAAAATCAGGGATTGAATCTGAACCACCAGCAAGGTGCATGTCTTTGTGAAATGCAGCAGAAAGGAGCTCAATGCCTTTAGCAGAGCAAATGAAGGCTGAGGGAGATTGTCACCCATATTAACAGAGAGATAGGGAAATGCTATTTAAGTAAAGGGACAATGCTGGGGCAAGAACATATATGTACTTATATGTGTATAAGATTGACAGGAATAGATGTAAGATGGAAATAAGAGGGAGTCTTCCTCAGGGGAGTGAGGTGGTTAAACAACCTTCTCATAAGAATAATGGGGGCAAGAAACCAAATATTACAAGATGGAGCTATTTATTATACAGAAAGATCAACCATGCTACAATTCAGCAAAATTATGCAACGTTGACAGCTGCTATTCAAGAGACATCTGAGACTGGTATAATAAAGGTATTGTACATCAGGAAAGAAACCGTAAAGATCCGTGAGTAAAATAATAGGACTGTTTATTGTTCTAACCTGAGGAAGGTTACCTAGAGGTTTAATCTTGAGTTTTAATTTGAAAAGATAGTTGGGAGTTTCTCATTGATAGATCCTCTTCTATTGAGCATCCTCTATAATGTGTATTGGTGTCTTTTAGGGGCTGGTTGTTTTACTAATAGCAATGTTTTACTTTTCTAGCTTCCAGTCAGTCTTCTGTCCAGACGGAGCAGGAGAGCTAAGAACGGGAAATCGACATCTAAGCTGTATTATTTTTAATTATTATTTTTAAGATCAACCTGTAAGTAGCTTTTCATATTGTATGTATCAGATATTAAAAACAGATCGCATTAGTTTTACTTCTCCATTTTTCCTACTAGTATACCTAATGACATTTCCACTGTTAGGAACGGATTCCATGACTTTGTGTGTCCTAACTGACTCAGACCCATTTTGTCCTTTTTTCTCTCTTCTCTTTTCTTTTAGATCTAGCATAACTTCCTTGTTACTTGTAGCAATCCCTTGCTTCATACTATTTAATTCAACACAGGTTCAAAATCCTTGAACTCTTCCATAGCCATATTTTTGGCCCTGAAGTTCAAGGTTTTGAAAGGGACTCCAGATTGGTGAAGGTCCTTCAGGCTACCCTTGCTGTCATAGCAAACCACAAATATCACAGAGGAGCCAAGTACGATGCAAAAGGTCTCTGCAGAGTCCCCATGAACAGGATGAAGAGGTAACAGGATGGAAATCTTCCACTCTTGCATGCAGGAGAAGCTGAGCCCACTGTCTGATTTGCATAGCCACCAACGTGCCCTCTCGTGCAGTCAGGGAGGTTGGCAAGCATTCATTATGGCATAACGATCCTGCAAAGTGCTGCCTGATTCTTCCTCATTGCTGTGTTTTTCTGTGCTTCTTTCTTCTATGAGGAATCATTTGTTTTAATTTATTTAATAGCAGGAATCAACAAGACGTGCTTATTTAACCTAGGCTTAGCCCAGACTCTGCAATCATTACCAAACTCTTAAACGAACCCAGGCAAAGGCCGTTGGGTGCCGTGTCCTGTCAAGCTTGACTTCTACCTGCACAGCAACCTGCCATCGCGCATCCTCACTTTTCACAAAATAAAATCCCAGCAGGGGACAGTAAGAAAAGGCAAGAGAAAAAGAAAGAGGAGGCCCTAAATGAGAATATGGTAAAGCTGACTTACCTCGGAAGAGATACAAGAGTAGTACAGGCTGTTGAGTAGTTTCTACAGAGACTGCTGTCATTGGCTTTTAATTTTAACCCTCCACATACTTTTGCTTTTTGTGTCCTGAGGCTCTGCAGCTAGAAAGTGTCATTTGGCTGCAAATATTCATCACAGCTTGGTGAAAAGACTATTGTACTAATTAGCTTTACTGGGTCACGTTACATAGTGAAACCTAGGTCACTGGGGACAAAAAATGCTGAGAGGTGACCTTTATTTATCTGAATAGGGACTAACCTTATAGATGGTAAAATCAGTGTTTAATGTCCGATCTCAAAAGCTATTTAGGTGTGCAACTGCTCTTTGCACGCAGTCACTGGGAACCTGCAACAACGTACTTCAGATTATTAGGCCATGGTGCCTTTTTTGCCCCCTGAAGTATCACTTGATTTATTTCTCAGGCACAGCAATGAACAGTGAGCGTCTTCTCCACATCTTCTCAGTTCAGGATCGATCATACCTTCCCTTTCATCCCGATGTGCTCACTACTGCCTGAGACTGCTCCCCTTGTCTCTGCTCCCTGTTGGGGAATGCACAGGAATAAAGAGAAACTGGGTGCTAAGGAGGGGTGGCTTTGCTTTCCCAATCAAATTACTACATTCTTGTTATTTTTACATGATTTATACACGTTGTTTAAGGCGCACATAGGTAGAATGACAGGGAGTTCCTTGTTAAAGGAGATTGGAATAAATAATAAATACAACATTATGAAAATAACCCAGGGGAAGAAGGAAGCTCTAGGAGCTGCCTGCCAGCCCGTTTCAATCCTTCCTGCCTGTGGAAATCAAATAGCAGAAGGACGGCAGCTCAGAAAACCCTACATCCGCTGGGAGCCCATCAGCCCGCGTGTCGGAGGGGCTCCCACGCTGGCGGCGGCTCCCTGTCCCTCGCAGCCTGACGGTGGCTGCGGCTTTCAGCGGTGCTTCGTTATCAACAACCTCGTTACCCACAGACTTGGCGTTTCCATCCGCCTCGCTGCCGTGGCAGGGAGGCTTCCTTGTGGGATGCCAGATCTCGTCTCTGCTCCCCTCTCGGCGGGGACGGGAGGGAAGAGGGTGGGATTTGGGCTGCCTGGGGAGAAGCCGGCCCTGCTGGCATGGGGCAGCGGGGTCCCGCGGTGCTGCACCCCTCTCCGCCGGGCAGAGCCCAGCTCTCCCCGGCACAGCCTCCCAGCTGGCTCTGGCACCGTTAAGTTGCTTCATGCAAAGTCATCATCATCGTCCCCAGGTAAACTCTGATTTCCTCTTTATCAGGCTTAGCTGGAAAACAAAACAATTAATTAAAAAAGCAAAACACAAGACCTAAATATTATTTATGCTCCTAATTATCTCATTCTAGTGGGTATTTTAGTCCCTGTCTGGTCAGAACATCAATTATATTCATAAATACAGAAAAAGTTAAATAATAAGCACCAAGGGCAACAGAACCACTGCAATGATCAAGCTTAAATGAACATATAAATTTTATTAATGGATGCTTTATACAACTCCATATATTATAAATCAAACAAAAAACCTATTTCCATCTTCTAAGGTTCCAATGAAAAAGCTTTATCATTATTGAGGATAATTTTTATTAAGTTTAAAACTTCTTTTTTGCAGTAATGAGACTGTTACGGGGATAATTTAATCTGGTTTGTCATGAGGCACCTCAGCTTGTTAAATAAGTTAATAAATGACTATGCATTAATCAAAGTGACAAAGCTATGAAGAGCTGAGGATGGGAGACAATTCTGGTGATAGTATTAATTAGTATTTAATTAGAAACTTAGGGGCCATAAATAAAAAAATCATGGGAGAGACATTTATGCAAATTGCTTTGGAAGTGTGGTGGAGTTGTATTTGCTTTAGGGAAAAAACCTGCCTTCCTTCCACCCTTCCTTCCTTTCTCTTTTTAATTTCTTTCCACACTGTACATAGCAGAGTTGCAGTGACATCACATGGATAGAAATGAGCTTATATTGGTTTTAATTTTTTCCAATTAGAGGGCTCTGCACTTGAATCATGCTTTTCACTCTCTGGCTCAAATGGAAGGTTTTTTTCAGATTTCTAATTTCGACACAAGCAGAAAGAAAGAAAAACCCCAGGGGGGATAAGGGAGGGGATTTCTGTTTCTGCCGTTTTACTCGAGATGTGCGTCACCTTTCTCTAAGGAAGACTTGATGTCATAATGATGCCGCTGCAATTCTCTGTACACAGCAACCTCTTCTGCTCACAAGCGTGAGCGGAGCAGGGGCCCCGTTCATTCGTTATCTCACGTTACAGAACAGAAGCAGTTTATAATTGTAGCCCTTTTACCATTTCTCCCCACAAGGTGCTCATTTCGAAATGGGCAATTCCTGCTATCAAAAGAGATAATATATCACTCTGTTACATATTTCAGGCTGTTTTCCGGAGGAGCAGACTTTATTATTTGCTGCATTTACACAAGAAGGTTACCCGCAGTAAAACTGCTTTTTCTATTCACCAGTCTATCTCTGCCATGGCTCATTTATGTGTGAACATGACTGACTGAAGCCAACATTATCTACAACTGACAAGTGCCAGACCTACAGTTCAATCAGCCCCTTCCTTAAGATAATGCCAAGGGCCGGCTGTTTGAAGTAGTGGGACAATAAAGTGGAGAGAGACAATCAGGGTCAAATTGATCCAATTCCCTGTGTATAAAAGGGATTCTGCCTAATAACACACAGCTCTTTTTGCTCTCCAAACACATTAGACCTTAAGCAGGGACCTGGCCTTCAAGGAAATGTGTGACTGACACAAAAATGTTGAAGTTTTAAGGTGGTTTCTTTAGCCACTTCCTTTCAAGGTCTTTCGTTAAGAGAATAGTGCAAACTCAAGATAAAATGCACCTGGTACCCAGGGGTTTTTGGTTATTCTTAATAGGATGTTTAGACTGAAGAGCCCAGTGATGACACAGAGTTCATTCTCCTTTTCCTTTTGTTTTATATTTGTTTAACAAATCATTTGCATCCGTTAATAAAATTAAACCTGAGAAACGAGTAAGAGGCAGCTCCTTTCAGTGACGCTCCCAATTCCCATTGCCAATATAGCGAACTGAGTTCCTGAATACATTTCTTTATATTAAGTCTCCACAGAACACAGCAGTTAGCACAAATATTCCTTCAAAATTACCAGCTGCTTCTGTGCTGCAATACATATCAGGTCTGGAATTTAATAAGATATTTTACTGAACTTCCAGAAGATAAAGAGCTGAGCAGTAGTCACTAAAGACTCAAGAGAAATTTTGGTACCTTCAAGCATTAAGATACCAAACTTTTACGTATTTCCCTTCCTCCATCCCCTAATTAATAAGCCCCTGGAGTTGCATGTGAACATCTATCTTTTTATTTTTTCATGGATGGAGACAGATCCACATATTTCAGTAATCAGAAAAGTTTTTTTACCTCTTTGTATAATTTCCCAGCTACCACCTACTTAGCATATTGAATGACCCACAAAACCAGACTTATTACCGTCTATTTCCAGTACAAACCCAAAAGTAGGAGGCCAAGCCTGCTGTGTGGACTTATGAGCTGTATGCTGGCTGTTTGCGTGGTAATTTTAGTATTTTTTAAATTTTCTGTTGAACCCAGTAAAGAGGATAACACGTTCAGTACTAACTTTTTTTTTTTGCAGGTGCTGGTCCACTTGGAGTCTTGCAGCCCTGCCCGGACCCTGCTGGACAGCATGTCCACAGAGCTCATGGATCTGCAAGCGCCTGCCATGACTCTCATCCGCTTCAGTTCCCACCTTCCCCTGTGAGTGAATACAGAGTCTGCAGTGCTCTGGAGGAGAAAAAAACTGGAGGGGAGAGGAAAAGAGCTGGGCTGCCTAGCTCTCTTTTCAGGCCAGCCTTGGCACCCCTCCACACATTCCTAGCAAAACTCTGGTTTATCTGCAATGTGGCCAAATACAGGTTGATACAGCGCGGGCAGCAGAAATGAGGTCAAATGAGGATTTTGGTGCACTTCACTGAGCCCCAGACGCCCCTGAGGGTGTTGGGCTGCAACTGACAGGAGTAGGTGTGCCTTGGTGGTAGGGGTTCTTTGCAGACATGGTATTTTGGAAATTTCCCTCATTCCTTTATGACTTTTTTGGTAAGCTTACATGCTCAGTGAGGGTGCTTCCTCGAAAAGATGTGGTGCTTCTGTGTGCTTCTCAGGGGACAAGGATTTAACCTCTATCATATTCTTCCTCAGTTAATGAAAGGACTTGTAAGATGGTGAGTAATCAATAGCAGGACACGGGGCTTGGTTCTGCAGCTCTGTAGGTAGCAAGAAAATTTCTGTCTCCTGGGCTCAGTTTGGGTCTTTCCATCACATCAAACACCAGAGCGTGCAGCCTCCGGGAGGAAGCACGTTGATCATGGTCACCACTGCTGGTGGGTAGTCACAAAAGCCAATGTGACTGTGTTTGGACATGGAAAGTCTCCTGCGGGGGGTTATACCAACAGGGAGCACAACTGCACTACCCTGAACAATGTTTGGAGAAACCCATTTCTCTCTGTCAATGAAGAAAGGAAACCTCAGGAACTCGGGCCAACCCTTGCAAATAGCATCCAGTCAATAGTGTTCAGTGAAAAACTTAAATAATAATTAGGATAAAGATTATATCTATGCAGGTGATAAGCATTAACTATTGCAAACACCATCTAAAGGATTTTTTTATGTCATATTAGCAGAGCCCAATATATTGGAAAAACGCACTTGCAACATTTGTCTTGATAATAATGCAGCTAAGCTTTCCTATAGAGCAGCATAAGTTTTGAGGATTACACAGAACACACCACATAAACACCATGCAATACTTACAAATTCTATCAAATCCCATATCCAAGGACTTGCTCTGTACGTTATTTTTATAATGGTCTCAGTTAGAGAGGCTCCATGACTTAGGATCTGTGCATAAGCACCACACTTTTGAGGGGTCTGTATTTCTGAGTAGCAGATCCTCAGGGCTGCTCTTTTCTTAAGAAGTACAATGATTGCATCTCATTGTGTCATTAGCAGGTCTTCTCAAATTAGCGACAAGAATTAGGTGCTTAACAAATCTAGCCCTATTTAATTTTTTGTGAAACATTCATTATCAAACTGTGAATCCACAGCCTGTGTCTTTCCAACAATAGAGGGAAATGAAGAAAAATTAAAACAGAACACTCAGCTACCTTTAGGATACTACTTGGGAAGTTTGCAGCAGGCATTATATGATACAGTTGCCTTCAAAATTAGAGAACTGGATGTGATGGCGCAGCAAGTACCTCCCAGTCCTATGTGCCTACAAATTTATGTTGTCGGAACAGCTCTAATTATAATACTATAAAAATTTATACAGACAAATAAATTATACCTTTCCTGAGCTTTATGTATCTGCGCTGATGGCTAGTCAAAAAATTCTAATTACCTCTCTAGTTCCAGAAAACATTTCAGTATAAACTGGAATTTGGCAAGCTTCCATGGTTTTAAAATTGTATTGGGGAGCGAACGCCTCATGTACAAGGCATGTAATTGCATATGAAAGTGCATGTTCTTCCTTTTCATTTGTTAGTGCCTGCTTTGATGTGCTTAAATTTGATTTTCATGGACATGGGAGGATGAAAGCAAAATCTGGAATGCTCAAAAAAAAGCTAAAGCAAGAACCAAGGTAGTCTCTCAAGTCTTGCACTTTTGTTCAGGCAAGTGATGGAACCACATCTGGATACAAAACCAAGCCAAACCTGCTTTTCTGCAGCCGCTCCAAAGTTTAAGTTGACCAGGGCTCATTAACTTAACCAGCCAGAAGATCTGATACAGTCATCTCCAGGCCTTCAGAAGGAAAGCGAAAACACCAGTGAGCACAGCCCTCACCCTGCAGCTGCGACATGAGCGGTTTACATCAGGAGCTGACCTGAGGAGCATTTCAACACGGGCATCCCTCTGCACGTTGATACTGGGGAAGTAGAAATACTCAAAATGGACCGTTTCAGTTCCTCTCATTAATGTCTTTGCATTTTCCAGGTTTTAACTGGTGCACTTCTTACGAACAGGCAGAAGGCGAAGTCTGCACACACGGCTCCATAGGAGGGGGAGATGTAGACAGCAGGCATGGAGGTAGCAGGACTTTGTCACATATCTGGAGGCCGTGTGTGCCCAGTTACACATCTCCTTACTCCAACACACATTCGCATATGTGTATCTACGTCACAGCTTAGAGAAGTCAGCCCTTTTCTCTCCCCTACCAATTGTGTATATAGTCATGGGCTAAAGTGATGTGACACCAGTCGCTACACTAAGCTATTGTGTGTGTTTACTGATTTTGCCTGGTTTGATTATTACTTGTGCTGTGAACACAGTGAACAGTGTTTGAAGGTCGGACAAGAGCACAGAGAGAAGTAACACAACCTCAGAGTCCCAAACCTCAGCTTGCTTTGATAGTTTGCTGATACTAAATATCTTCCCACTATCATATTAGAAGAGATGCTGAGCTTTTTATATATATTTTTTTCCTTACTTCTTTTCAGTTTTAAACTGGATATTAGGAAATTTTACTTCACTGAAAGGGTTGTCCAGCATTGGAACAGGCTGCCCAGGGAAGTGGTTGAGTCCCCATCCCTGGAGGTATTTAAAAGGCATTGGGATGAGGTGCTTAGGGACATGGTACAGTGGTGCTCTCGGCAGTGCTAGGTTAACAGTTGGACTTGATGATCTTAAAGGTCTTTTCCAACCTATATGATTCTGTGATTCTGTTTTCTTTTTACAAGATCCTTTTCTATGCATGTTCTTGAATTTGCTCCCTGAGCATGCACAAAGACAGGAGGGGGAGTCTGCATCAACTCACTAAAATGAATTTCAGACTCCTGTTCCTTTCCATATCACTGCATTCTGCAGCGTGCAGCTTGTACTGCCAGACAAGATGAAACATGGAGGAAAACACTGCAAGTGAGTGCTGACACGTGAAAATACTTGCACTGGAATAGGAAGACATCAGGGGAAAAAAACAGGGGAAAATGGGGAGGGGAGGTGGGTTCCAGAAACTACCCCAGATTGCCTGTTCTGGAGACAGGGGAGCTATTCAAGAGGCCATTAGTAGCGTGGAGAAAAACAAGTATGTTTTTTTAGGTTAAGAAACAGGGGGTATGGTAACGCTGCCTCCAGCAGCTGGCCAGAGGCTCAGGGACCTGCGGGGAGGGAGCACCCAGGAGCCCAGTGAAGTTTGCAGTCTCCACCCAGGAGCCCCGTGATCTCCACCAACCTCGCGTGCATGAGAAGGGGCCTCTGGCACATTGCAGGGCACACCACGTGAGCCCGGCCTGACTCCAGTCCTTCCCCTGCCCGCTGCCGCAGCAGGGGAGTTTGATACTGCATACGTTTCAAATCACTGCAATGATGCGTGGTCAACCACTATTTTAGGGTATGTCTGTGGTGAAGTCACCAGTAGCCAAGCCTGCGCCCACAGTGCCGTAGGTGGTTTCTGCCTCTGTTGGTGCGAGCAGCCAGTTGGGGAAGAAGAGAGGCATCCTGAAGTAGATTCCCTGCGGAAGTATTTTACATTTCTGAGGGGCTCATTAGTGAGAAATGAGAGAGCAAACCATTATTCCTTTGAAGGCAAATAAAGCTTTTCTAAACCACATCAAATGGAGATGGGCTTGAGCAACACTGTTTGCACTTTCTAATTTTGTGTAAACTTCCAAGGTGTCTTGCTCTGGGCCCCTCTCTCCCAATAGGTGGTCTGAGGCCCAGACACTCCCCTTCATTTTGAAGGATAATCTATTAAAGAAGAGCTAGGAACCTCTTCCTTTTCTAAATATTATTCTGAACTCCATTTCTTAAGTTTCTTCATCTATAAAATGGGAATATTATTTTCTTCACAACCTATTAGGGATGATTAATAGATGACTGTGCCTGTATTTAGCTATATAGCACAAGGTCTTGTTACATTAAATTTAATCCTGTCCCATTTTTAGGCTGTGAAAAGTGCCTCTTTTTTTCCAGCAGAGTTACCCAGAGGTGCACAAATAGAGCTCATCCTAGAGTAAGTCAAGACCTCTGTGTTTTGTTCAGCAGGGTTACAGCACACCTCAGCTATGGGCTTCTGGAAGGTCTTATACCTGCCTCCATATGGAAAAGTTGCATGTAAGTAATAGGCTGAGATCAGTAGAAATCCAAAGAAATAATTCCAAAACTCAATAACTTTTGTAAAGAATAATCTCCTTTCTATGTATTTTAACAATCCTATGAAATTCTGCAGTAACACTGTATATTTCTAATGTATTCTACATGGCGGTTAGAAAAAACTGTGTGGGGAGGATCACACATTTTCTCTGCAATTCCAGAGTGCTTTGCCACACACAATCATCAGACCAGCACCAAAAAGTAATAGTTTCAATGCTGGACATGGGATATGAGAATTGATTCAGAAAACTGAGAATTTGGCTGTACTGAACTGGGGACTCTGTCTATATACTAATTCCGTTTGATTTTGTGTGTTTACATCAGTGTGAACACCCGATGTTAGCTACGAGGCTTGCCTGCCTCCTTTCTGCCTTTATCTCCTCGCGGATGACAGTTCTGGCAAGCGGTGGCACTGAACTGACTGTGGAGGGTGATTAAGAATTGACAGTACAGCGAGGTACTTACCTCTGATTATAGGTATTTACCTTACGTGAGCTAAATCCCACCATATATAAAAACTAAATACATCATGTAAGGGTAGATAAGGACAACTGTGATCATCTGACCTGACCACTTTTGTAACAAAAGTCATAGGACTTCCCTGAATTAATTAATAAAGCTTTTTCATAGAAGAATATGTTTTCTTCCCCAGATCAGAGCCCGAGCATGCTGGAGACGATGCCTTTCCAAGGCACATACCCAACCTGCAGTGTGTGAGAGGGTCTTGTGCCCCTGCACAGGAGAGGCAGGAGCAGCCCAACCCTGCTCTGCGTGGTGGGTGCCTGCGGGCTCGGGGGAGGAGGCAGCTCCCTGTGTCCTCCCTGGGCAGCAGGAGGGATGGGCTTAGAAATCCCATGAAGCCTTGGAGGGCTTTCCTTAACGAGTTGAACTTTTTCTGGATAATTCTGAACCTTTTGAGGCTTGGCTCAGCTGTGATCTCTGTTTTATTTGCCAGCCCTGTGGGACACTGAGCTTACCCCAATTCACAAGATAAGAAAGATTTCTCTTTCATGTGTGATATGGAACATCACACCACAGCTACTACCCATCTCTTCCAGAGGAATGAGTGCAATAAGACAAAGCTTTTAACCATTTACAACAGGCTAAGGGCAAGCCATTTCTAAATTTTCAGGAGAAATCACTGCTTCTTGCAGGACTGCATGTACTGGCTGGTATTTCATTTAAATACCATACATGCCCATTGAGAAGGCAGCCACGCAGGTGCTACAGAAGAACATTCTTTTTCAAAATATTTTGTGCTGGTGAGAGAAGACACTACCATTTAGGAAAATGCCAGGGGTCTTTCAGCATATTGACACTTTTCCTGAGACCATCACCAAGGCTTTGAATACTCTGGCGGAATTTTACGGATACGGGCAAGATAAGCAGGTTGAGACATCAGTCCATTTCTCTTATAAGTGTTCAAGAGAGCTGATGTGGCCAGGTCACCCTCCTAAGGGAGCCGGATTTGGACCCTGGAAAGCTGAAGTACACAAAGGGAAAACTCCTATGCTTTGGGAAGCGTGCTTTAGAGGTATAAGCTGTCGGCTGCTGAGCCTAGCTGAGTCACAGGTGGGCTTTTCACAGAGGATTCCCAAATAATTAATCTCTTTTCTGATTCATGGCTGTGTGCTTGCACATGCAATCTTCACCTAGCTGGAGAATGTACGTCACTCTCTTCTCTGCAGGCTCAGGCTTGTCCCTTTGCCATCCCCACCGTAACCCTCTCTCACTGTCCTGAATGAGTGATTCACCCTGACAAGTGCTGCCATGGACAAACCAGTAACTGCTACCTCTCTAGATAGGGCTCAGATGAAACACGTTGCCATGAAGTTACCTGTGGTGCCCAGCCCGCTGCAGCCGGGGTCTGGCAGTGCTCGGGGGGAGCCGTGTGTCAACGCATAGTGGCACAACACTATGATTTCTGGGGCATTTTTTTGCTGCAAATGTTGATAAAAATATACCCTTTCCTCTTTGATAAAATAGTTCTTGGTAGATTCTTAGCAAATATGACTGATGATTGACAGTCTGGCTTTGAGTAAGGGATTGTCTCTTACGGTATGAGAGGAACATATATTCCACTGTTTCTAGGAACAGTTCTTAAGGTTCTGGCTTATAGAAGCTGTCCTCATGCCAGATGGGCTCTAAGCATTACTTAAACTAAAGTCTCCTCTGAATCCAGCTCCCACGGAAAACAAGGCTGGAAGGGACATGGAGGACAGACCCTGCTGCCCCAGGCAACAGTATCAAGACATACTGTTTCATAAACAGATTAAGCAAAATGTAAAAACAGGTTTATTTCCCCAACAGTATGAGTAGGAGATGTTAAAACACCTCACTCATATGGTCAAAAGAAATTTGCTGCTAATTCCTTGCTCAAATTTTTTCAGGGGTGGTTATTATGCAGTTGTTTTTAAGTTGATATCTCCCGTTAGCTGTAACTGTCTCTTTTCCCTCTTGGCATTAAACCACTGTGCTTCCCAAACTATTTACAGATAGTGGCCATGTCCCTTTCTCTGCCAGTGAAGGCAAGAAGCTGGGAGCCTGTCCCCTAGGGCAGGCTACCATTGCCGTGGCAGTCCTCGGAGCCTTTCTCTGCCCAACTTCTATCTGAGTGCTTTCACTAAACACAGGAGGCCAGACCTATATACACATTTGCAGATGGGATCTCTTCAGTACTGCACCCTCTGGCACGTACAAGACATTTCCCTAACTCTGGTGATGCCACCTTGCATTTTTTTTCACAGGCCCATTATATTTATAGCTACTTTACACTCAGCAGAGGGTCTCAGGACTTTTTTCTGTTGCCAGTCAACAACCTTATAGCAGAAATGTTTGCTCCCTGGTGAGTGACCCTGTGTATGCAGCAGCAAATCCCACACCACATCTGTTAGTCCCATCCACAATTTCATCTGTTCCTTCCTCTGAGATCCTCCAACCCCCTTTAGTGCCAGCAATGCTTCCTACACCTCCAGCAGCCACCACCCAGCCCATTGTACTTTCTCATTCCTCATTTGGACAAAGAACGTCTTCACAAAAATAGCATGAGGAAGCCTCGATAGCTGACTGCATTTTTACGCTCCTTTTAATTCCCATTTGCAGCCTTTCCACCAGCACACAGCTCCCCTACCTCCTCCTCTGCCACATTAACATGCATTCCATTCCTCCCCACGTCCCCCACCCGAGCAGACTTTTGTCACCAAAGTGATGGCTATTATCACAGCTCGGAATTTATATTTTTATTGTGTAATCAAAGTCCGTAAGCAATCTCACAGAAACCACTTAGCATATACCAGATCTAGGGAAAAACATCTTTCTCCTATGCAATAGGAAGAAAAATGCCAAAAACCTATACCCAGCCTCTCTGCCTCCTCAGATTTATATTTCAAATATGTATTTTAAAAAAAAACAACTGAAGAATGTCTGCTGCTGAAAACATTAAACCACATTCATCTGGGAAGTTAAGTTCCCAAAAAGTTATGAGCCCACTAGGAATGAAGCAGCCCTGGAAAAGGCGAGGTTACGATCTCACTTACCAAGGTCGGCATTTCTCATACGTGCCAGGTCAGTGGAGTAATCCTGCGTGCTCAGAGCAGAGTGTGAGGAGGGAGGCATGGAGCTCTTAGCAGAGCTAAAGCAAAGGTGAAGGTAAGGAGGATCAACATCTGGAAGCTTTTACAGATGCTATAAAAACGAGCCCAGGATCCGCCCGCTTAGGGCTTTCTTCCGTGCGTACCTTTTTATTGGCAGTACCGCCGTATCCTTCAGTCAGCACCCTGTGAGGGACAAGGCAGAGCCCTGTGGCGCCGGGAGGACAGGGCACTCTCAGCAAGGCCCCACTGCATCGGCCGCACCGTCTCGCATCAGCCCCGCTTGCAGCACCCGGGCTCTCGCCGCCTGCCAGCAAACCCCGGCAGCGCCCCTTGCCGCCTGCGCCCTCGGGCCTGCAGCTACGCTGGGCCGTGCCGTCAGCCGCACGCCTAGCAGCGGCTGCACCCGAGGCAGCGCACCTGAGCTGCTGGCATGCCCCTTTGCGTGCCCGCAGGAAAGGGCCCCACGTCAATGTCACACCACGGCACCTGCCACAGAGGCTTTGGGCAACACGGGTGCGCAGGAATCCAATCAAACACAGAGGCTACAGAGGCTCACACTTGTTCGTCTACGAGGCCTTTGCAGACATGGACTGACGTTCAGCCCAAGCGCCCCAGAGACACAGACGTTCCCCGACGCCTGCTGGGACGCAGGGCCACTCCTTCAGTGACGCTGCACACACACCTTCATCACACGTGAAAGCCAGGCTGAAACAGCCAGCCCTCTTTTGGCACCTGCATCCATCCAGACGGGCACAGCCATACTAGCTGTACCCCCGGCTGCTGAGGGTCAGGGCTTCCCTCCAGGGTCAGTTTCTGCCTCCCAGATGGCGGTGGCGGCCACGTGCTGTCTGTCTGTTTGCTGGACAAGCCAGCAGTGGGCTCCAGGCAAGAAGCCCATCTCCTCGGGGACCCACCCGCTGCACGCTCGCTGCCGCGGGGTAGGTCGACACCCAAGCCAGGGGCTTGCTGTCTTAGATATAGCTGTATGGCTGTGCGCAGCAGCACGCCTGCTGCCACGTACCCTGAGGTGCCAAGTGGGGCCTTCATTAGTTTACAAGGGATTGCTGTTGCAGAACACGTCAACATCAACGCTCTCCCTAGCACAGCTTCACTGCTTCTTTCTTCTTTGATGTGTCTCGAAGCCTAACATGGAAAAAAATCAAAGGGCAAATTGTCGTGCACTGTAAGAGCAGGAGGGCTTTTGGGCCCTGTAGTCTCCTCCTCTGAATAACGCAGACTGTTTCCTCCAGATGTTGTTTCAAGTCTGGAGTCTGGACCAACACATCCAAGCGCCGGGCACCTGCGCACCAGGTACCAAGAACCGGGGCTCCCAGTGCCCGCTGTGCCCCACGGCCGGGGACTGATCAGCTTCCCTGCGGGAAGACCACGCTCTCCAGCTGCTGCTGCCGACAGAGTCATTCCTCTGCACCTGAACCCCAGCTCTGGTGACCAGTGTGAACCCGAGCTTGCGAGACAGACCCACCGTCCCAGGCACGGGGCGAGCGTCTCTGAGTCCCACGGCAGCACCAGCCATTCCTGAGCCATACATCTGTCATCTCGGAGCAAGTCTTTGTGTATGTGGCGAGCAGTCATGATGCTGTCATTTCCTCTCTGGGCCCTTGTAGTTATTGTTGTGCATGTCCTGTTTTTCACAATTATGTGATAGCTGGGTCAGTGGGAACCCCAGTCATCAACAGCAGAGCGGAATATAGGAGGCCGGACACAAAAGGAATCCAGTAATGAGATTTGTGCATTCAAGGTTTAATTGTTTAGCATTCTTTGTCCAGTGCTCATATTATTTTCTTCTGTTACACAATGGTTATCTTCATAAAATAGATTAGATTTCTATCAGACAAAAATGACTTAGTCTATAATTAACCACTAAAATGTATGTATTATCTCTGTATCCACATGTACACAGACGCAACAAACAGCTTGACAAAGAGGACATGAAGCGCACTGTGTTTTCCATTACATGTGCCACTGAAAATACTACCGGAAAATGTATTCCCATGGTACTATGAGAGAAATGAAAGATAATGGCATAGAAAAGAAAAATGAATAAAAAACGCCTGCTGAGCTATGTGAAAACGCAAAAAGTAAGGGACCGATACTGGCCAAAACAAAATTCTGAAAGTACAAACTTACAGAAAAATTTAGACAAATTTTACCCCATTGGTATATTTTTAGCATGAAAACCTGAAAAAAATGCACCATAAGAAAATCGGTGGTGTAGCAAGACCGACTAGAGCCCCTGTTGCTATCATAATTGCGGAGTAGTTATGTACAAAATGAAATAGAGAGGACACCACTGTATCCCATATGCTCCGATATTCAAACTATCTGCCTGCTTATAATTACAGTGCTTGGGAAAAAGACAGAAAACCTTGCAGAAGGAAAGTAGAAAAAAACCTGCCTGGATATTTTTCTCCTATTGTGCGTGGCTCATTTGAATGATGGTGTATTGCGGTTCATAGCAGAGGATTTTGTGCCTGGAATAATGAATTGTGTCCTAGCACAAAATACCTACGCTCACCTTCAACATCCATTGAGAAAAAGATGTTAAACACTGTAGTGATATACTGCAGCAGCAGAAAATTTCATATTAATCATATCACGTGATGCCAAAGGCCCTGCTGGCATTGTCTGTGACACTGCTGTAGAGCTACCGAGTTTTTCATTGTCAGTGTTGATAACTTTTTTACTGAATTCAAATGTAAATACTATAAATAAATTCCGGAATAAAATGTGCCAGGAAAACCTCTCTCCTTTAGAAAAAGAAAGCAGGTATTTAAGTCTTAAACAAGCTCTTTTCTTCCTAAGATCTTCACATATGCTACACAAACAGCTTACCAGAGGCTAAGCTGAGATGTGAACAAGCAGGATACTGCTGGCTGCTTGGGCAGCCACCTATGGGGATGCTCTTATTCCAGGGCAGATGTACACCAGTGTTTCTCCCCGCTCAGGGAAAGAGCTGCTCCACATACACCATGGGCAAGAGCATACTCACAGTCTGTAATCAAGAAACAGCTGACGTGGCCTATCTGCATGCCCAAAATCACTTCACAAGAACTGCGTAGTGGAACCATATTCCAGGCAGAGATTTACCCTGGCACCACGAGGGATTTAATTTCTCCTTTTGTTCCCTGTCTGCTACCCCTTTTTCCCTCCTCCCCCATGGGTGTGCTGGTGTTTTCAGTGTGAGACTGTGTCTTCTTTCTAGTTCCCCAGTTTCAGACATGCGTGGAAGGTGAGTGCAGTACTGGCGATATATGAGACCTGTGCAGCCGCCGGGGAGGAAGAGATGGACAGTGAAGGTACTAACACCTCTTCCCGGCCGAAGATGTGTGCCACCAGCCTTTCGCCTCACCATGATCCATCATGCAATGGCACCCCTAGTATATCTTTCAAAACAAGGTGTGCTCGCCTCAACTCACGTGCCTTCACAATCTATTCACATACAGAGTTATATTAACCCCAGTGTATCAATAGGTACCCAATATACACAATACAGATTTTTAAAAGCAGAGATGAAGATAAATCACTTAGAGCAGCCACATCCTTCTTTGACATTGCAGGGCTGTTCCTTACAGTCTGGAGCTGAAAAGCACCCAATTACGGGCTTCACACACGTTCTTGGCATATTGTTCTACTTTCACAGGCAGGAAATATTTTTCTAATCTTCTTCTAAATTTACTCAAGCTGCTGTTCCCACACTGCTGATAACAAATCTTTGGAAACTAGTACTCTGCAATAACAGCTTCACAGATTACCCCCTCCAAACTGCAGGCCTGGATTGCGGTGACGGAAAGATCCTGCCTTCAAAGCGTGCCAGCACTGCGGGTACGTTACTGTCGCAATCAGTGCTGAGACCAGCTGCTTGTGCAGACGTACGTGGGCAAGGCAGTTTGACAGTAGTTTGACTTGGGTATAGCCAGAAGGATGTTACAGCAACATGAAGCTCGACACAGGCAGAAAGCTTGACCAAGAGCGTGGGTAAAAGCTTTGCATGGTGAGGCTCACAGCTGACCTCGTTAGAGCTCCCGGTTGCTGCCATCACTCTGCTTGTTTCATCCAATCTGATTTAAATTGGTCAAAGCCAGCACAGATATATTCAAAGCTAGAGTCGCAGCAAGGAGATGCCCTTAGGAATGAGGAGAGCCTGTTCCAAACTTGACAGTGATGTTTTTCTGGTGAGAAAAAGGATGGTATTGAGAAAAATAGAGGAAAAAAGTTTTGATTGCTTCAGTTTTAAAAAACCAATGAAACGTTGTATTGTTTTGAAGTTTCACTTCTTGTTTTCCCTCCTTTCCCATATATCACAGCTGGTTTGAACTAGAAGATAGAATACAGTTAGGAACGGGAGAAAAAATTTCTTTGCAACTTTCACCTTTTAGAAAACAGATATTTCCCTCTTCTTGATACACCTTGTTTTGATGTGTATTTGATTTAAAAAATGGTTTTGAAAATGAAAGTAGACTTTTGGAGGGTTGATATTAAGGATTCCCTGCCTAGCCTAACACTTCCATGGTTGTTAACCCTGACAGAATGACCTTCAAAGTTTCATTAATGGCTGTCCTTCAACAAGCTAAAATGCAGGTAGAATTCTGCTCAGCTTCAACTCTGCCAGTCTCTCTCCATGTTGAAGGTACAAAGAAAGGATACCTTTGTAGTTTTCCTTAAATAAACTGGAATAACTTTAAAATTACTTTTTTTTTTCATCAAGCTTAAAATTATTCATCTCTTGCAAAAAGGAACCTAATGCTGAGATGTTGTGAAAGAACACTTTTGGTTAGGAAACAGACTTTGGGGGTAGAGGGGTGAGATATTTTTCTGTGCCTTTCTAGAGGATTCACGGGTCTTTTCTGTGGCTTTCTTGAAGAGTGCTGCTGTAGCTCTGTTCAGTCCCAGGCTGAGCTGCTCCAGGCAAGAACAACTGCCAGAGCTGCCGAGGATACGACATTTTCCAAGAGGACCTGTTATCCTCAGTTTTAGTGACAGAGCAGCTAGAAGCTCTCCAGAATTGGCCATGGGAGCTCTGGCCCAAATTCCTGGGAAAACAACAGCATTAGAGCCCTACGTTTAAAGGCAGAAGTATATGTTTTTCCAAAATCCCCGGCTGCTCCCTTCAGACCCCTTTCTCCCTCCATAATAATCCAAACTCCCTTCCCACAGCTATAGCTCCTCAAACAAGATAATACTGGCCAGAACTGTTTCACTCCCAAGCCCCAAAGGTGGAGGTCATACCTACTCTATAATGCCAAATCAGAATGCAGTTTGCGGATACAGCGTCTCCACCAAGCCACTTTGTGGCAGTTCTTCATCTTGACATGCCTTTTACAGGCATGGATGTAAAAGAAGGCATGATGGCCCTGCAGCCTGTGACAACACGCATTCAGATAACAGCCATGCTCTCTTGCTGTGGTAGGAAGTCAGAGGTTTGAGGCGGGGGAAGCAAAACCATCCAGCTGTTCCCATCCACCTTTGTGGTTCTAGTAAAAACACAACCTGATCCAGATTTCTGAAGTGTTTTGAATAAAACCTATGTTGCTAATGGCTATACAGTCACAGTACTTTGGCTCTCTGTAAAGATTAAAGTAAAATTAAGTGTGGTTCACGTTCCATCACAACATCCCAAACTTTGGAGTTTTGCACAAGGCGAACCAGCATACTCCAAAACACTTGTGATTTCAGATCACCAAAACCTGAGAAAAAACAGAACTTCATCAACCTGCCTCTTCTATTTTTCCAATAAAAATAAAGGCATGTATCAACACTGAAAGCCAGCAGATTGTGCAGTCTGAATATCTGACAGGAAAGCCTTTCATACAGACCCGGACTTCAGAGCTTTTTGGAAGCAGTAACTCAGCAGGGTAGTCAATAAGACTTGTAAATCCATTTACTGCATCTTTTAGATCAATTTCTTTCTGACTTCTTGTACAACATTTAAAACCTGCTGAAGCCCCAAGACATTCTTCTCCTGTGGTGCCTTTAGAATAAACCACTCAATCATCAGAAAACATTGCGTATTTTCCTTCACAGCCACAAACTGTGACTGGTATTTTAAGTGCTATTAAAGCTAAGGAGTTGAATGTTGGAAATAGAGCAGTAAGCAGATCCTTCACAAGTTCCTTCCTTTCTCTCCATGCTGTTGCTTTTGGCTTACCTTCAAGCAAATGACTGATTCAATTTCTTGTTACTGTTCTTTCTCCCACTGTCAGGTCTTAATTGCAAGCCAGCAACACATTGGCTGTGTGGACAAAATTCAAAATGCAATCAAAAATCAATAAAAGCATGTGCAACTTTTTACTACAATTTACTCACCTGTGTTTGGCTTTATGATAAGTTATGGCTTGGCAAAACATCTTACCATGATCTAGTTTTCTTGTTTAAATATAAATCCGCTGTTATTCCCTACTGCCCTTCAGTAACTTTCCTAAGGTTTTGCCTTGCATCAAGTAGGAACATTTCAAAAACAACACGGAAATTTGCTACAACAGCTATGAGCTCTCACCCCCCTCTGCTAGATCATAACATGGGAAATAAAATCCCAGGAAGGTGTTGGTCATGAGTTATTTTTACCTCAATGATTCAGGGTTTTTTACCCATATGATTACTTTGATGGGTACCTTAAGGGAAGAAAGAGTTATCGTTCTGCTCCATTTGAATCTGAGCTACAGCTCAGAATAAAACAACCAAATGCATACAAAGCTGTTACATCCCCAAGTTGATATAAATAAGTACCTAGCTTGCCTGCAAGAATTGATTCAGATTATAACCTGTGCGTTGCCATTAATTCAAGGCTAAGCTACGCACAAAGGTCTCAATGCATATGTAGTGTTAGGTGGGGGAGCAGGCTAGAGTCTGAGTACCCACAGCTCATCAGCCGTGGCTCGGATCACCACGTGCTGCAAACCCCAGACCGGTGCCACGCGGGTGGTGCCCAGCACCACAGCTGGTTCTCAGCTGACTGCGGTCAGCTCTGGAGGAGTCAACGTGGAAAAAGAAAATGACTCACAAGGTGACTTTGCAGCGAAGGTGTAGCCGCTGGGTGAAGCTTTACCTAGTTTGCTAACTGCTTCGTCACTTCGAATGATACCTACCAGGCACTACAGACTGCTGGACTTGGATTACTGTTGCTAGCGCACAGTAAATTCATGTTACATAGTCCCACAGGTTTTCTGAACAGCTGCTGCTGTTCTTCACTAGAGCTGGGTCAGCTTCTCCTATTGAACAATGCATTTAATTTAGTCCCTCGTATTACATCTACACACAGATTTCAGTGTTTTCATTATTTAGAATTATTCACTGAATAATGCATGGGAACATCTTGCAGGCTGTGTACTTACTTGTGAATGCTATGCCACAGTTATTGCTTGCTCACTAGTTGGACTGTGTGATTGGTCATCCAAGCCAAAAAGTATTTTTTCTGCTCTCCCTGCAGCCCTCCCTCCCCAGACCAAGAAGCATTTTCAAGGCGCATGTTTTAAAAAGGAGAATAATCAGTCATACGCACTTTTTCACCAATACCTATAACATT